>NW_026570259.1:600000-1194218 GCF_019649055.1 Paramacrobiotus metropolitanus
ATCATCTTCATTCTTACGCGCCTCTTCAAGTCGTTCTTGATAGTCAGCGAGAAACTAGTAATTATCTTGGACGGATCGCTGTATATCGTCGATAAATACTCGATATTCTTCATATAAATTTCCCCAGGCGTTAATTTTAAATTTATCGTTGGCGTTATGGACGAAATTTTTCCGTGCCACGGGCGTGGGGAAAAATTTCGCATTATCGCGATTACACGGAGGCACAAGTGCTTCCGTCTGAATCGATTTATTGGCCCTTTCGGGTATCGCATTAACCTTTACAGGTATCGTTTCCTTTACAGGCATCGGTCCCTTTTCGGGTATCGTTTCCTTTGCAGGCATCGATTTAACCTTTGCAGGTATTGTGGTTGCAGTTTTTCTCCGTGCCACGGGCGCGGGGAAAACTGGAACCGGTATCGTAGCATTGATCGCAGTCGACGCAACATGTACACTGCTCGGACAATTTGAGTTCGATACGGTTTCTGGCGGAGGCTTACAGTCTCGCGCCAGTTCCATTTTTAATATCGAACTCTCACGAACAATATACTGGAATCGGACCAAGAAATCTTGGCCTAACAGTACTTATACTGAATCGTTTATCGGTTTGACGTATAAGGAATGGGGTATCGTTCGATCTTTTATCGTAATCATTACGGCGCAGTAGTCGGTAACTGGAAAGCTACGAGCGCCACCAACGCCACGGATATCCAGCGGTTTCGACAATGGGAATCGGGGGATTCGATTCACACGTAAGAATTCATCGGAAAGAAGAGATGTTTCCGCCCCTGAATCGATCAGCGCGTTAACCGCAGCTCCATCGACACTGACGACATGCATCAGCGCACGGGTTCGCTTTGGTTCGCATGAATTAGGTTTCAGCTGGGAAATCATACAGGTATCGTTATCGTTATTCGCATCGGTAATCGTATCGGTTATCATAAATCCGTTGATCGATATATCCGGCGGTTTGGGAGGTACAGGGACAGCAAAGCCGGTGTTTACTGCCCGTTCCCGTTTCCCTGGCCGCCACCAAGGCCGCCCTTGGCACCACCGGCAGAACCGCCGGAGCCCCGAGCGTCTTGGCCGCCACCACCAGAACTGCCACCGTTCTGGCTGGACTGCGGTGCCTTATCGTTTGTCCACGAGTTCAATCCACGTCGATTTCCGTTATTTTGGCTTTGATAGTTATCGTTTCGACTTTGGGAATTTTCCCGGTTTCGGCGAAAGTCACTAGCATAACGGCGGCTGCCGTCAGCGTAGTGATACGCACAATAGATCGGATTTTGATCGCGTGGTACGTCTCGAAACTTACATTCGTCGATCGTATGGTTATGGACATCGCAGTTAGTGCACAGCTTATAGGAATCGCTGTTACCAGAACCACCGGAGTTCTGACGACCAGCGAAACCATCGCGACCACCAGATCCGCCTCCATTATTGCTGAAACCGCCTTGATTGTTTCCATCGCTACGGCCGAAGCTGCCGCTGTTTCCACCGAAATTACCACGACCACGGGGCGCGCCACGGGCAGGTGACCGTGACCGGCCACCAAAGCCGCCGCCATCATTCGATCTGCCTTTCTGGCTACCACCGGCATCAGATCGTGCTTCTTCAGCATCGACCGTATGCACAGCAGCTGAATCGTTCTTCGATCTCTCTTGAGTCTTTCGCGACTTATTATCGATAGGGACTTGGAAGCCGTCTGGATCGCTAGACAACAGATAACGAATATACTGGCGAAGCTGATCGATTGTTTCCGGCTGTTTCGTCATCACCTTATCGTACACTTTCTGATCGGTTTTCAATCCACGCATAACGAACGATACGAAATGTTCTGGATCGCCCTGGAAATTCGCTCGATCACGGAGTATTTCCATCGTCTGGAGATACTGCTCGAGCGATTCTTGCCCAGGACGGTATGATCGATTTGTCAGTTCCGTCAACGCGTTAAATGACTTCTTGCTGTCACCGAATCGTTCAACCATCTTCGACAGAAACCCTTCGCTTGTAGTAGGTGCTGACGGCGAGGTCAACAACCCATCGAACCAAGTCAAGGCGTCGCCCTTGACAGCGTTAGCCAGATTGGCAAGTTTCTCCGACTCGTCCCAACCGTTAGCTGTTGCTGCCAATCGAAATCGAAGTACAAAACTTTCGACATTATCTTTCGATCCACCAAACTTCGTTGGGTTAACCGTATTTCCCTTAAAGGTCTTAGCCGAATCGGCCTTGACCTCGGGCGCCGGTTTCGTGACTTCCTTTACGATTGTCACTTCCTTCTCGAGCTCGGCGGGAGAACGGGCAACCGTTCTTAACCTACCACCCACTGCCTTATCGATAACAGTTTTTTTAATCGACTGTCGACGACGAAATTCACCACTTCCAGTTGCTTCACCGGTGCGTTTTTCAACTACCGGCAAACAACCACGACTAATTCCGGTTCCGCATCGTTCAGTTCGCGACGGTTGTCCCCGATGTCCGGCAGGTTGTGCCGGACTAACAGGACGCGATCGCAACTGGTTTTCCAAATCTTCACACATCGTTTGCAAGGCATCGTAATCTGCCGCTAATCGATCGAACTTATCCTGAGCTTCATTACGCTCACGACGGTATCGATCACGATCTTCCATAATCTGCTGCATTTCGGCGTCCTGTTGCATCTTGGCATGACCTGCCAAGAGCAGCTTTCCGCCATACTTCTTCACCTTTGCCTCCAATTTCGTTTTCTCATCGACCAGTTCTCGTTGACTGATCACGACTCTATCCTGAAACTTCTGTCTTCCGACGCGTAATCGAGCAATCGTCCCTTCGTGTTCGGTAATCGTATCATCGCGTAATTTCAGAGCAGCTCTAAACGTGGAAATCTCTGCTTGCAGAGTTTTTAGACGTTCTAGAGCCTCAACCAAAGTCGATTCATCACCACCATCGGTTTTATCGGCATTTGCACGAATGACTTTCTTTAATTCAGCGATTTCTTGGTGAGCCAACGCTAGCTCGTCCTGTAATTTACCAGCGACTTCACCCGCTAAACGCAGGTTTTGTGCGTACTCGGTGCCAGTCATCGCAGATTTATCAATCGAGAATTTTGCTTTTTCCTCGTGGTTTCCAGGCTCAATAGCCGACCGGAAACTCGTTTTACTTTCATTCGACGATGGCGATTTTTCTTTTCCAGCCTTACCAGGTATTTCGCCCATCGTCGGAAGCGGGCTGCGTCGTACAACCGTGCTTCGTTTGAAAGGCGTTCGCAAATCGACCGCGGTGGTGTTGTGGAGAGTGAGTTCGCCCTCACTGTCCACTTCACCAAGCGCATACGGATCGCTATAGTCTTCATTTCCCATAAGAGTCGAATCGATAGACATTTCGCTTGATCGAGAATCGTTCAAATTTCTTTCAGCAACTGATGAGTTATCGTTCGTTTCGTTATCGACCATATTAGGAGATTCTTTACGTTGACGCCGGGCGGTCACCGTCAATCGCTTCCGGAATTACTGCCGATTTTTCAGGGAGAGAACTAGGCTCAGCGGTTTCCCGGGCAGGGACTTCCGACTGAACCTGTCGATGCTTCGTCCCATATCGAATGTTTACCGCATGAGTTACTGGAGGTGGGGGAACTACTACCTTCGGTTTCGTCGCTTTCTTAACTGCTGGCTTCGGTTTAACTGTCTGCGTATTTATCGACTCGCTTTCCTGATTTATCGCGTTATTCGATTTGCTACGAGGGGAAAGGTTCTGTGCCATATTTTGCACCGAATCTACGATTGGCGAAATAAATCCTTTTCTTTGCTGTTCTGTTCGCGATCTAATCATTTTCGAATCGATATTATTAAAATCAAATTCAAAATCAATCGCAAAACTCAGTCGATAATAATCCGAATTAAACTCACGATTAATTTTCAGATAATTTATCGTTTCAATCAACACGCGTAATTAATCGATCAACTAATCCCATTTTTCAACAAAATTAATGATCGGGAATTTTCAAAAAGGTCAAAATCGCGATATCACTGAGTCAACACGGAAAATCAAGAAATCAACGCACGAACGTCGAACAGTTGCAACGGGGCAAAAGTTCAAGCAGGCATCGACACGATTAACGACACATCCAAAATTTCGATTTTTTTTTACAATATTATTATCGCATCCGTTATCATCGATTTTCTCTTCCGATAAAGATCTTAACTTGCTTTTGCAAGCAGAACTTACCAGAAATATCCAGGGGTCGTCGAACGTGTAGAAACTCGTCCGTGCTTCACAAATCCGTAGGTTCTTCAACTGCCACCACGCACTTCCTCAGGACTCAGCCGCTGATCGCAGGGCTTGTTAGGCGTCCTCCGATCCACAGGAATTCAGGAGAATCGTTCAATTGGGCTGGGTATGGGGAATAGCGTCGCTGATCCGTAGAGCAGCAACAGGTTGAATCGGGAAATTGGAATCGCTTATTTACGGCGGTGTCGGTGAATTTCTCCGCTCCAACACGCTATCGTACAGGGATCCACTAGGAATTGACCGTTTGCGCCTAATTGTCGACACAAACAGATTGAAAAATACAAAGTAATCGTAACACGCGCTCTTCAGAAATAGGAAACTCGGCGCATCCACTCAAACCACGCTTCTCCTTATAGATCGTAATATCAGTACAGGGTCGTTACACGACACGCATCTCCACCATGAAAGGATGGCTGATTTGAGCGATACGTTTCTACGTGAGCGAGAATCGAGATCGGAAATGCAACCAAACGAGATCGAATAAAATCGTATTTTATTAGATCGTAAACAAAAACACCACTCATCAGCGAAAGACAAAACAGAAAAAACACCGAAGTAAAAATCTAGAGATCTTTCACTGAGGCCAAAAACATCGTAATGAATCGGTGGAATCCGATGAATGGAGATCGACTGCACAAGAGCGGCTCGGCAGCTCCGATCCGGCGGTCCATCCGAGACCGACGTGAGCTCAGAGCCGAACGCTCTGGCACCAGCCTGTCTGTTGTCAGACGCAAGAGAAAGTGTTCTCCTGTGCAAAAGGAATGGCTGGATTTTCACGCAGCCTCAACCCCATTTAGCGCGGTTACTTTTAATGAGATTTTTGTCCCTTAACATGTACAAGTTTCAGATACAGCGGCAGACAGGAGTTGGTGGACTATTATAGTAGACTGTGATACAACGTTCAGTACAGATGGAAGAATTTCGCGTCTTCTTAAGGCCATGGCTATTTTGGCTTTAATGCTAAAATGGCATTTTCCGTAAAAACTCAGACATACTAAATGAAGACTGCTCTATTTGTTGGAAGAAAATTCAAACCTATAACATCAATAGACTTCGAATTATGAATTTTTGAAATGTGCGACCTAAAGTGTTCGCAACTGCATCTAATGACTGGCTCGGCTTACCATTACGTGAGTATATGCAAGCTAGCGAATATGTGATATAAAGTCAATGGAAGCATAAATTTGCGATCTACATTTTTTGTCATACCGAGCCATAAAACGTCGCTGGACATCGGTAGAATGAAAGCAAACACAGCAAAAGCAATCTTTTAAAAACTTTGACTCCAGCTTGGAAATGCCAATACACTCAATGTTCAACCTTGGTTGAACTCCCCCGGTCAGAATATTAAGAATAATAAGAATATTAAGAATATTAAGTTTGTCAGTAGCATCACTACCGTTGCCAGTGTGATGGCCTACTTATTCTTTGTGAGCGGGGAGAGAGAGATAACCTGGAAGAAGCGTGAGTTCAACTGCGCTAGCAGGTCCGATCGCTGCCCACTGCCCGCTAGACTGACCGAAAGGCTCGATCTGCCACTGCTGGCAGCTGCTGCCTGTAACGGAGCGCTTTTGGCAGCTTTCTGTTGTACTGCTGTTTAACATCAAAATAACTGTTACAGTTTAAAATTTTCATGAACATTGCCGATATCAGGTTGTAGTTCACGAAACATTCTTTCCAACCATATGTAGCACGGGGGGTGTACCAATTTAACCATATGTTGGATATCTCTCTTCTTAAATAAACTTTAATAAAACTTTAAGCTCTAATGTAAAGCATGAACGAACAGCTGCACATACGAACGAATTTGTATGAATAACCAGGCAACAGTAATTATCGAAAGTTGCTGCTAATTCACCTATTAAAAGAAACCATAAGAAACCTGTACTTCAAACTTCTAACTCAGCAGTCTAACAGTCGAGTACGGCGCCGTGTTCGGATGATGGCGTACATGTTGTTTGTTGTACAGTACGTCCGGTCTCCTCTTGCTGATAAGCACCGGTATCCAAGGAAAGCTGTATTGTTGTGCAGTAGTATATGGGGTGCTGCCGGGCGGGAATGTATTTCTGGCTATAGATTGTGAGGTCAATCAGGTCAGCCACTGAAAGCAGATATGATGGTAGGTTTGCGCTGCTGTACTTGATTGTAGGTCATCCTGGCGTCTTCTGAACTGCGTTCCAGGGTGGAACGTTATCTGGTACAGCATCATGGTATCAAAAAACGCTGGAATCCAAATTTATCCAGTATTGTAGATTAAAGGATAGCGAGCATATGTCGACTAAACTGCAATGGCAGGAGAAGCTAAGATGGGGATGCATCAGCATACTCAAGTGGGCAGAGTCCAGGCAGGATGTAGTAATCCTCTCCCACATGATAGCATAAGCAGGGCGCAGTGAATTCATCAAGTTGGACAAGCAATAGTAAGATACGCAGAAACTAGTAAAAGGAGGACAAGGAAAAGGATAGACAGAAGGCCCCAAGAAAGAACACCACACGCGCATTCATTCTCTCGGTCCACCATATATAACAAGCTCAGTTGATCTGATACTGGGCAACGTTATTAGCTCCCGTTCGTGTTGAAATCCAGGCCTGTAAGGCTGCCACTATGCTGTTCAAAACTAGGAACGGGATCCCAATGCCAATGATGACCTTGCCAACGTCATAAGAGTCGTTCTTCAATTGGACGTTACAATTACATGTGCAAGTACAATTCTGCCTAGTAATGTTACCCGGGTCACCTGGCTCCACACAGGTTTTCGAAGACGGGATATGAACCGTTCCATCCGCGAATGCCCAAAAGCCAAATAAAAACAATGAGATAAATATCGGCAGATTCATATTTCTTCACTTTCTTGTGTATCGAATCAAGTGAAAAATGGAAGAAGCAATCAGCTAAATAAGCCCCCGCTTGAGTTATATAGTCTGTCCATTTATAACACGCAATGGTATAGTGTGACATCCGGGGTATTGTAATTGCATTGTATTATTCTATAAGCTGCTACAATATACCTAGATAATGATTGTATAATTTGTATAGTTATTATACCTATATTTGCACTGCCTCGTGGATTTGGGAAACGAATTCGTTGTTAACCCGGCCGTTGTTCAGCCCGGCCAGTTGTGAATGGAACGTAGTTCGGGTTACAAAAAATAAATCTCATATGCCTGTGAGAACTCCAAGTTCAGCACAAGCTAGTGCGTGATCATCTTTACTATGCCATATACCGTAAAGTTGTAGCTTGTCGACGCTGCAGCATCGTCACTGAATTATATTGAAGCTTATTTGGCAGATTATGGCAAAAATAAACATTAACGAATTAGTCAACACTCTGTACTATTCTACTAAGCGTCAGCATTGTAGCCATCCCATGACCAGTTTTCAGCACTCCGTAGCTGTAGTTGTGTGTGGAACGACAATGTTTGCGACAGGAAAAGAGCATGAACCGCGCTGCAGTTGCCGGTTAGCCTTAGTTTGTCTTCTGTCTTCTGGGACGCATTCCGTCTCCGGTGTAGCACGGTGAACCTGTTTGCACTGCGCCGGTCAGCAGGAGAAAGCTATCACTGCACAGCTAAGGTCATTTAATTCAGCGCCAATGCAAAAATGTCTCTGTGTCCGTTACGAAAGGTTGTTACGAAAGGTCATTACAAAAGTATTGCTGGCTGGTTTTGTTGCTATGTTAAAATTAATGATCTTGATGTTAAGAGTGCTCAGACCTGTGCAGTTATTTTTAACTATTTAACGTAACGCGAGTTATTTTCGAGTTATCGAGTTATAACGTAACTTTGTAGCGTAACTCGTCCTCCCGAAAACTTAACTCTAGCGTAACTCGCACAAAACTTGTATGTATTGTCTATCGTAGCGTAACTCCCTTAATACCTCGAAACTCGGTTTACTTGCATGAATAGCGTAACTCGTAGCGTAACTCGCACGCTCCCTGTAACTCCTAACTCTAACTCTGGGTGAATTTTCCATAACTGCACAGGTCTGAGAGTGCTACTAGTAGGACGTTAAAAATTATCACTTAGTTATCACTCGCCCAAGCGTAGCGCAGGTCATTTACAGCCCTGCCGGGCCAAGTTGGGGCAGTTTTTCTTAAAACTTACCATATTTCTGCCGTTAATAAATAAATATTTATTTATTAGTTGATTGCTGAAGGTGTTAGGCATCTTTTAAACTAAAGGTCTCTATGTTTAAGACATGCTTCAAGTCACAAGGAAGTGAAAACTTAAGTAAATCAGCCTAAAAATACCGGTAAACCCGTATGGAGTGACAGCTTCCCTCAAATTCAATATTTTTTTAAAAATTCTGTCGAGGTCTTAGTCTAAAGATAATAAACCAGAATTGTTTATCATTCATTTCTCTTGTGGAAAGTACATGACAGCAGTCGTTTTAGTCAAGCCTCTATGACCTTTGCAGTGCGTCGACGAGCACTGTCCAAGTGAAGTGTGACCTTATTCGCGAGCTCGCCGCGCAGCCGTAAAATGCCAGAGTAAGCCGTTTTTGATGAAATCTCGTTTCCAAAGCACTAAGCGTTATCTTCAAGCTTTTAATCCATGTACCTAGGCTGTAGCAAGCCGAAGACACTCGGCTCCAACAAACTTCAACAGCCATCATAACTTTTTGTTGCTACTGCTTTGCCGGATTTTTTTCCGCTCGTCTGACACTTCCACCTCCCCCCCTTTGAGACAGATATTTCTCGGCACACCGAAATTGACTAACAGGACCTATGACCTATTCCTGAAAAATATCAGTTTTCGGTCAGCTCAATCTATGCGCTAGGCAACGCATTCCTCGGAAGCCATTTTTAACATGCCAGTCTATGGGAGATGTCTCTTGTTGCAATGCTAAGTCAACGATTGACTGCACAAGATTTTTGTACTGGCCCGTCACAAATATTTTTTTGATCTTTGGTCACTCAACAGTTTGCAGAAAAGCTTACGCAAAAATATCGATCGGTGAATTTATTGGAGGGGAATATGTAATCATCCAACAAAGAATTACTACGTGTCCCCGTAAATCTATGCTTGGCTCCCTACTGGCAAATCAATAGACTCAGAATTTAGTATTTCTGGATTTGCGATAAATAGTTACATGGAAGAAGTTCAAATATAAAAACAGAACAACAAATAGAAGTATTCGCAAATTGTTTTACAAAACTTGTTGAACAAAACCAACTTGGCCCGGCAGGGCTGTATATTCAAGACTAAAGGCGGCCCCATAGTCAACCTTTTTCTGAGACGGAGAGAAAGTTTTCCGAGGGCCCGGCGTCGACGGAGTTTCCGTGGTCACGGAATTCCGACGACGCGGTCACTCCAACTGATCGTCCAGTCGTGGTGTTCGAAATGTGTTCTCCTCATAGTTATCCGTATTCCGGCAAAAATAGTGACGCCCTTTTGACAGGAATGGTCAGCATAAAACCGCGCCATTCCGTTGTCTGGGCGCTTATATGTACATGTAAATCATGTACAGATACTGTCTGTACAATGCATATTGTCACATAATGAAACGATCAACACTGCAACACTGCGCTTCACAAATTTACTTTTTAACTTCGAGCATTTAGTAGTTTTATCGGTACCGCATTATAAAATGCATCCGATAAAAAAGCGCCCGTGTTTTATGAGTAAGCGCAAGAGGTCAGCTCTTGTGGCGTTGTGTTTACTTTTGGGGTTATTACGACAAAATAATTCCAGCAAGTTATTTGTTGAGCGGTCGTGCTACATGCGATATACCAGCCGTAATCGTAAAAAAACGAGAGAATTTTATACACTTGTGAGTGAAATGCGCCAATACGATCCACAGCGGCATTTCAAATATTTTCGGATGCCCAGTGCTACTTTTGATCGATTGTTGGCCATGATAACGCCGAAACTGTTGCACGGGAATAATCATGCGGTCGGGATACCTCCAGCCGAAAGACTATCTATGACGCTACACATGTTGGCCACCGGATGTAGCCAGATTAACATCGCTACCAGGTATCGCATGGGCGAAAGCACAGTAAATGCCATTTTCAAAGAAACCGTCAAAGCCATTTGGGAAACTCTTAAAGACAAGTACGTGCCAGCACCAACAAAGCAAACCTGGAAACGCAACGCCGACGACTTTGAAAGAATGTGGCAATTTCCCAACTGCGTCGGTGCTATCGATGGTAAACATGTAATTGTGAAAGCCCCAGCTAATTCCGGCAGTAATTTTTATAGTTATAAAAAGTCTTTCTCGATCATTTTGATGGCAATTTCGGATGCAAATTATCGGTTTACTGCTATTACTGCTGGAGGTTATGGTCGACAAAGTGATGGCGGTACATTTGCTGATTGGGAGGTCGGTCAAGCAATCATTAACAGAACCATGGACTTGCCAGATGAGCGCAAACTTCCCGGTTCACAAGCTGAATTTCCGTATGTATTTGTTGCCGATGATGCTTTTCCTCTTGGACACAACCTTATCAAACCTTACGGCGGAAACAATATCGAGTCGGACGAACGAATTTTCAACTATCGCCTGAGCAGAGCTAGGCGCGTAGTTGAAAATGCTTTCGGCATTATGGCAGCACGTTGGCGAATTTTTCGCACGGTAATGGAATATTCGCCGGAAATGGTTGACAGTATTGTTCTAGCTTGTGTTGCGCTGCATAATTTTCTCCGGACGGAAGTCATGGGGCAGAGTGAAAACGACGCCTACTTGCCGCCGGGATATGCGGATTCGGAAAATGCGGACGGGACAATCACTCCCGGGGACTGGCGCAAAAGTGTAGAACTTCGTCCAATTGACCGGAAGCCGTACCGACATGTGAGAAGCGATGTGCGCACCGTGTTCAAACAGTACTTTAACACCGCTGGCAAAGTACCATGGCAGGACCGTATGGCATTTGGTAAATAGGCATTCATTTTATTTTTCATTCTGTTCATTCATTTAACTGGTGTCGGTGTTGCACTTTTATTAACAATTTGTTTTCAAATACATAAAAATAGTTACAAAAATCTGTTGTTGAAAATGTGTTTTTGTTGATTTGAACATACTGTATACGTTGTTGGTACATTGTGCATTGTCAATTTTTCAAATGTATTACTGTATGGCGCTCTACAGCGCCCTAATGACATGTTTTATTGTTTTAGTCGTTGTGTAAATAATAAATATCAACTTACTTCACATTAAAATTTTTGTATGAGACGAGCGTGCGCGGTTTTTAATTGCCAGCGTAGTACCTATGTCTGAATTTCGGCTGCTCGATTATTGCCGGCGTTATCGCTGCCGCATTGGTATAATTTCCATGGACAAAGGAAACAAAATTTATCGCCATGTTATTACCATACTCTGCGGTGACCTTTGTAGAGCGTGTTGTGAGTTCTGCTCACAAAAGCCAGGGAAAGTTTGCGCTAATTACACGAGCTCGGTTTGCCGCCGCAGCCTACCATGATATCAAGGCGAGCAGTTGCCGCCGCAGACTGCCGTGAAATCAAGACAAGAATAAAAGGTTCTCTCTTGTAGCTAAATTCCACAAAGACTGGTCAGGCTGATGGTACTGTTATCATTTCCTGGGATTTGTATAAAAGCACTTACGTAACAATTAATCGGTACATATAAACACGTGTGTCCACAAGATGTACATATGTATTATATACCTAATATTTATCTGGACGTCCAGGTGGGCAGTGGTCACTTGACTCAAAGTGTATATGATTGGGTAAAAGAAAACGGAGACTGTTTTAGGGAGGAGCCATCCTCTCCTACACCGAACAAGTCGAAATCACGATTTTCGACGACTCAGTTTCAACACGATCATGTTCCCTCATAGTCATCCGTAAAAATGGGACGGAGAGTCGGGGAATGGTGTCCTCATAGTTATTCGAAATTTCGATACCATTTAGTCGAAACTGCCGTTTTCGGTGAACTATGAGGCGGCCTTAATGCTTTCGTTGATTTCTGTCCGTTACGGAAGATCGTTGCGATATATATCATAGGAGCCGTATTCGTAGCCCCTCTGTTGTTGACCCACGTTTTGTACCTAATCTAATGCATATACTTTTATGAGATGATTAATTACGCTAGGTAGGAGTCTCATACTCATAATTTTCCTCTTACTGATAAAATTTTGTGGGATAAGGTGGTTGGGATCGGGATCGCGGCAGTTCTTTTAGCGATGCTGCATTGGTTGGTGACAATTTTCATGATTATTTCCAAGTTGAAATTGAGATTGAACTCCTAGAAAACGAAAAAAGCATCCTCTCCAATGGTAAAAACTGTGACATCTTTCATGGAAAATGTGATCCGCGAATTAAAGTTTTGTTGACATGTGAGCTGGATTCAAATTGCACATCTAACTGGAAACTAAACTGGTGATACGTATCGCAGTAAAACATCACGCAGTCTTATGACCTTTTTAAAAATATCGTTTTAGTTTAAAGTTTTAGAGTTCTTAAAATCATTTTTTCGCTTTTTTGAAGAGATCAGCCTTTGTCTCCTTGGCCGGGATCGAGCGAAGTAAAGGAATATCAATGGCCAAGATATACGAAACATCTAATACTAATTCTTCGACCATTGTAAATTCTCTGTCACGCGTGATATATGCGGAGGTTCGATTAATAACGTCCACGCTAGTTATAACGTTTTTCTTTTTTTTTATTTAGAAAAGCTAACCCGCGTTAAATAAATCTGCCGATGAAACCTGTTTCTTTATGCAGAGTGTATATTCTGGATATAGGCTCCTGGAGCCAAATGACCAGATCAATAATTTCGACTGCATCTTTGACGCAATTCCTCGCGATGTGGGGAGAGATGCGAGGAGTGCCCAATGAAGTCAGTCCTTTGATTGTACACCAAAATTCCAGTCTGGTAAAATGAGGTATGCAATACAAACAATTATGCACTTTATAGTTTATACTATCGAGAGTGTGACTATATGAATACCAAACATCTCGTGCAGGTCTTCGGCCTTTTCTCGTTGTAACGCATGATCTCAATAACCAATAATCCAATTTTCCGGTTTAAAAATTTTCTACACTCCTCTCAGGGCGGCGGGTGTTTCGAGACTAATGACCTTTTGCTGTTTTAATAAACATAAGGCCAGTGGTCACTCAAACGCTTGTTAGCATGGATGCCATAAGCCTAACATGGGCTTGCCTGTTACCACGGGGCACATTATACTGTCCCGTACTGTAACAAGAAACAGCTTGTCAGAGTGCGAGCTTTCTTTTAATGTGGAGTACAGTGAAGTGACGTGAGTTATGGAACTGCAAGTATGGAGGTAAACAACAAACACCAATCACCGGCGCCAAAGGAGAGAGGCCAAAATCCTGACATAGATGATTAGTATTCACATAACCAGATTTTTATGTTACATAATTGTTTATTCCATTAACAACACCTATCAGTACTCGTAGTTAATTACCTAAGTAACACCCGCTTTTTGCTAAATAATCCAGATCAGCGACGGTGTCTTAGTCCCGGTATGCGATCAGTGAGTCTCCACATTCCCGATCAACATGATTTCATCTGATTGGATGCGCAAATTGTACAGCTGATTAATCCTCAAGGCATCAGTGACAAAAAGGTCAAGTGTGACACCGGGAATGCCTGCGTTCCCAAGATCTCGGTTAACCTCGATACGTACGCTTTGGATTTTTTTTCATGTAAATCACTTTTGTGTATTGAAGCCTAAAGCATAACCTACGCAGTTTACTCGTATTGTAGTCATATTGTTTATTACTTAATACTTGTACGTAATTCTGTAGTGTTATTACAATAGTTATCAAACTGCAAAGTCATATAAATTAAGTATACATAATATACTGTGTATCTTTCTAATGAGATTTGCAAGTCACTTTTTAGCAGTCTTTAGCTGACCTTGTGACTGCACTGCAGCGACATTTCTTTAGGCAGATGGCCCAGACCTTAACAGTCAAACAAACAGAAAATATTAGGAAAATTTCCTTCGAGGTATTCCGGCTGAATGAAGTAAAGCTTTGCGCAATTCCTATGTTGTCTATTATTTTGTTAAACGAAGAACAAGCATGGCAAACAGAACTTTACTTGTTAGTTCAGTATAAAGATGAACACTAATACATTAAGCTACGGCAGATGGATGAAACAGTATCTGTCTCGTCCAACAGTCACAGTTCAGTGTATAATCGTACAATAAATACCCGAACTGGTCCCAAAGGAATACTTACTAACAGCTACTGACTCGTGAGTAGTAAGTACGTACCGCATGTAACCTGAAGCTTCCGGTGGGAAATGCGTTTGCTATATGCGGGAAATTGCAAATACTGCAAAACACAGAAAAGCCATAAATGATTAGTGTATTTTAATGTTTACGTTCTTGCTTAAAAATAAGCTAAACTAAATATCGGTTCAAAAGTTCCAACAATTTAAACACCGCACTCTGCATTTAAAAAAGTGATTTGAAATTTCCCTAATTGCACAGTTCGCTCTCATCTTGTAAAAGAATACTTTTGCAAAGCGTACGCAGCATATTAATTACTACCAAAATGGTGTTTTCCAATGCGCGAATGGCAGTGATATTAGTCAGCTTGTTAATAACCATACTTTTCCGTCGGTCTGCACACAGATGCAGACTTAACAATATGAAAAGAAGACTATGTAACCAAAATGTTACACGCCTTTGATTCGCCCATTTTAGAGGAGTGGTTTAGTATTTTCCGGAGGGCAAAACCCTGCAGCGTGCAGTGAGGTATGCATACATAAAGGTAGTGTGCACATTATACATACAAAGACTGTAAGTATATACGGCTTGTTTTTGAACGGTTAATACCTTATAAGAGGATAGTTTCGCATTGCTGGCAGTGTAACTGACCAGCCACAGTTGTTGGTTTAGTTACTTAAGTATGCCGCTGACCGCTGGTTGTGCTCCAGACTCTATCGACCTGAACGCTAGCTTTGAGTGCTATCGACTCATTCAGTTTTGCTGAATCTCCTAAACATGGACTTTGTAAGGATATTAGCAATTGCATTTAAAACAGAAGCCCAAAGATGCAGTATCAGAAATTATACTTGCACAATTATACATGCGCAAAGAAAAAGAATCAGAAATTCTAAAAATTCAGCAAATTTTCTAATTTAGAATATGTCTTTAAATTTAAAACCGGTCAAGGCGAAATTCTAATTGCCGGTTCCCGAGTACCAGAGAAACTTAAGGCGGCGGCTATGGAGTAAAACGTGCAAAATCGATTTTCCATTCTTATCACTTACTCAAAGTGAACTTATAACGTTTCATAAGCGTGTTTTCGCATGTATGTAAAATTTCTTGACAGCGATAAAAGTTGTCATTAGAAAGCAGCTTGTTCTAATAAATTTTTGATGTTGGTTTGGTCTAAACAATAACTGATCGAGAAGCAAGAGTTGGAGTTATCCTGCAAGCCCGAAGGAAACAATCAGCCGTCAGAAACTGCATTAAACCGTCGCCTGTCTGCGACTGGATGAGTTACAGTGCGCCTGTTAACGGGTTTTTGTTCAATCCACACCTAAGGGGTTAATTTCAGGGAGGAAATGGGTGCTAGAATGACACCTTCTCATTCCAGCAGCACGCTGTTGGAAAGAAAATCTTCAAAAATTCGCAACTCTGTTATTTTCCGTGCTAATTTTTTTATGCGCTTAAAAAATATAAAATAATGCATACTATTAGGCAGAATAACTGATTTTTTGGTTTCGTCTCAAGGTTTGGCACTGAGAGCATAGGTGCTTAGCACAGCCGCTTATGAGAAATCTTGGATGAGTCTTCCATAGACAGGTATGTTAATAGCAAAAGCTCACAGTGAATAACCCGAAAATAGAAACGAAAAATCAGGTGTTCGGCCTAATGGTAGGCATTATTTTTTAAGCTTATACAAAAGAATTTAACACGAAAATTAACAAGGTTAAAAATTTTTGAAGATTTTCATTCCAGCAGCGTGCTGCATGGGCCACCGCACGCGAACTTCAGCTACGTTGTTACTAGGCAGCTGGCAGAACTTCGCCAGCGGTATGGCAAACAAGATCGACAATAAATTCAAGAAATAAGAATGGACTGCTCTGTAAATAGTATGCTCTCGCCGTACATTGTATAGTACTTAACCACCATCCAAAATTGTTGCAATCAGGTGCGTGTCACAATTTGGTTACAGACTCCCGTACACCGTTCAGAAACAAGCCGTACATAGACTATAGAAAGTCTCATGTATTCCCGATATATACCACAACCGACGGAACTATTTCCGCGAGGAAATGCTACGAAGTGTTTTTGCGTTTGACCTCGGAGATCTCGTGTCGCTTGCAGCTGTGGATGGAATCCAGCATGCCAGCAGCCAGCCCATTTGTGAAAGTCATGGCATTCATACAGTCCCAGGCTACACTGGGCCGACTTTTTTTCATGTCAGCCCTTATCGTTACGAATTTTGATTTCTTCGACAATTTTTTGGCTGAATGTTTTGCCAACGAAAATGTTAGCGAATAGCGATATATCCAAGTGCATAGTGAGCACCGGCAAAAAGTTGTTACCCTTACAGTTGTTATGCTGTTGCCGTTTTGCATGCAAAATTGGCATTAAGTAATTATATGAATACTGACTATGTGTGCCAGGATTTTCGTTCTCCGGGGCTAACTTCTGTTCCACATAACTACGTTGTAATTTTCATAGAATCAAGGCATTCAAGGGCACTAGATCTTCTTAATGCATCAGTGGCTGTAGGCTGGTCAAAATTTGCGATTATCCAGGTCCAGTGGTCACTGAAATTTGGTTACCATAGATGCCATAGACTTTACATTGGCTGATTGTAACAAATACCCATTGACTTGCAGTGTGGTAGAGTAACGTCAACGTTTGCACGTCACTGCATATTATTACTGTTACATGCATGAATACTCTTTAAAATATGATTAGACTTCATAATAATTATTATACTCGTATATTGCTGTACATGTACGTACTTTCGATGAGTTCTTGTAAGTACTGTTAAAAATGCTGCAGCGTAAGCTCTAGAAAGCTGTTAACTAGAGATTCTACTGATTTCCACCACCTCCGACGGCAAAGCGGGTTGTTCCAGCTACGGCTTTCTCTCCCACCGGCGGCATGAAAGCCAACATGACTGCTACACCACCTCGGACGGCAGGGCAGGCTATAACTAAGGCCGCACCCAGCTCCGACGGCAAGGCAAGCCAACAGCGACGGCTACACCTACCGCGGACGGCAAAGCAGGTTTTCAACCACGGCCACATCCTCCTCCGACGACCACACATTACCTGCAACTACGCCCGGATTGTGTCCAACAGGTAAGTAAGCCTCCAGCCACAACTGCACCTACACCTAGCGACAATGCGTGCCACTAACTGCAACCGCCTACTTCGGACGGCAAGGCAAGCCAGCAGTGACGGCCACAGTTACCTCCGACGGCAAGCAGACCCCCAGCGGCGGTGGCACCTTCCTCGGACGGCGTACAAGGCCACCACCTCCGGTGCGCCTACCTCCGGCTCCGAAGGCAAGCAGACCCCCAGCGGCGGTTGCACCTTCCTCGGACGGCATACAAGGCCACCACTTCCGGTGCGCCTACCTCCGACGGCAAGCAAACCGCCAGCGGCAGTTGCACTTTCCTCGGACGACATACAAGGCCATCACCTCCGGTGCTTCCCGTGCTTATCTCCGACGGCAAGCAGACCCCAGCAGCGGTTGCACCTTCCTCGGACAGCATACAAAGCCACCACCTCCGGTGCGCTTACTTCCGACGGCAAGCAGGTCACTAGCGGTGGTTGCACTTTGCTTGGAAAAACCTGACTGGTTGCTGACATACCACGGATCCTGCCATACCACGCCGGGATCATCACACCGCACCGCTCCTTATCGGCAACATAACGACGTCAGCCCTGGCGACGTAAAGATAGCCGGATTTTGCCTTCTCCCAATTGAACTCCGAATCTTCAGCAAATACATCCGCAGAACCGTGCAACTGCTCATCAATTCTTATTGGGTTGTTTGTGGTTTTGTTTGGGGCCTTCGGTTGCGCAGGGCACTGGTCGCTCTCTTCCGCCGACCCCCGGTCGGCTGAAAGCTTCTCGCTTGACCCACGGTCACCGCACACAGCCGATCACAGAGAGCACCAGCCTCCAGCAGCCGGGGCTCCAGTGCCCCCAGTGGAGTCCGGAAGCGGTAACATTAAATGACAATTAACGAGTTAATTGATGTTAATGTTAGCTGGAGGACATGCGCTCCCGCTCTGTCTCCTTTCGCCGTGTGTTGCGAGTTACGTGAGTCTGTTGGTGGCGCTGCGCGTCGCCGTGGCGCTTAGATCAAAGCGGCCGCCGTCATGCACGGGCATGCTGTTTGCACTTGGTACTGTTCGTGTGCTCGCATTGCATGGTTCTGCAGTTCTCACTGCTGTCTGTCTTTGCTCCTTCGATATCGTGTGCGCGCGAGTGATCTCTGTTCTTTTACCACCCGCCACACCCTGCTGTTTTCTTGTGCTGTTATTTCGCACCTGCTCAATAAAGGGGCCTTCGGTTGCGCAGGGCACTGGTCGCTCTCTTCCGCCGACCCCCGGTCGGCCGGCTTCTCGCTGACCCACGGTCACCGCACACAGCCGATCACAGAGAGCACCAGCCTCCCAGCAGCCGGGGCTCCAGTGCCCCCAGTGGAGTCCGGAAGCGGTAACATTAAGTTATTTTAAAGTGTAAAAGTTGCTGTTTGATAGTCGTTATTTTGGGGAAGTAATAACAATTCAAGCACGAAGCTGTGTGTAACTCAAATGACTAAAGTATTGTGGAGCGTTTTTTTAGAAAACTCACCCTATCCCAAAAAAACCAACTTTTCGACACCGGAAGTTACTTTGATTTATTTTAACTGAGATGAGCAAACATTTATCCCAAAAATGCTTCACAATTCTTTTTGAAAATGATTTTTCTGTAGTCTGATCAAAGTTTGAAAATTTCTGAAATCCTTGCGAACTGTTATTTATTTTAGAAGTTGTTTTTCAAAAATTGTTCAGGATTGGACGAGGAACCTTCTTTTGTACTGCGCTTTCCTTTGGTCTTACCGATTCTGCGCTTGCAGTGCCGCCACACTGATTGTGTGCACTCCGAAGAGTGGACTTTGGCCACTCTTCACGTGCGCTCACGGGGCAGCTCTGTCTTTCCATTGTCTAGCTCCTTTGTCATGCTCTATGCGTCCTGACTGTGTAAACATGAGCCTTGTCTGCTCCTATCACACCTGCAAGCTGGCGTGGTGCATAACAACCACAAGGCATCTGCCAGAACGAAAGAAAGGCCTATCGAAGCAATCTTTCTTTCACTGACTTTGACCACAGGTGGCAGTAGTGTAGAAAGATACACCCGCCCGCCAAATCGCTCCTGGTCGGCAACGAAAAATCTTGAATGACTTTTTTCATGGCTACCTAATTTTACTCAACTTCCGGCCAGTAATACAGAGTAGATGTAACCCATCTTATTACACTGTACAATTTTGAAAATCTCATTTTCGATCTTGCTACCATAGTACAAGTTCTCCTTAATAATGAAATGAAAATTAATGTGACTTTTTTCCGCAACCAAATTGTCTCCGAGTCAGAAGTCGCAATATAATCGTAAGCCATTATTTATCCGTGCTCAACTTGTTGTTATACTTTGTATCACTTATCTTTATCTTTATATCTTTATATTCATACAATCTTACCGACCAAAACGTATTTATGCGCCGTTTTTATAGACTCGTCAACGCGTGGTCAGTTTTAGTCCAGCTTGGTCTTAAAAAATTCCATATTTTCCATAGGTTTGCCAATAGATTTTTGTTTTTTTTTATTAACCAGTGGTCAGAAGATGGTTTCGCCAGGTCTTAAGTATGGGAAACGTAAAGAGCGCTTGAAGAAGTTTACACTGCACAGCAATAAAAAGTACTTAACATATTGACTGTAACCACAGAGACTATAATTATAGCGGATACATAAATACTTTCTTTTTTGTGTAGACGATAATAATTATTATTTGAGCAGTAAATTACGTAAACGTCCATAAAAGGTAAAGTACATCGCCCAGTATGTCGCCTGTACAGTATCTATACGTTAGAACATAAAAACATCAGAAGTCAGAACGTCAAAAGGCAGAACGTCAGGTAATCCGAACGTGAAAAAATAATAACGTCAGAACGTGAAAAATCAAAAACGTCAGAAATTCAAAACGTCAAAATATCAAAACGTTAGAACGTGAGAATATCAGAACGTTTATCGTCAGAATATCAGAACCTTAGAAGGTCAGCAAGTGAAAATTTAAAAACGTCAGAAATTCAGAACCTCAGATTATCAGAACGTTATAACATCAGAATATCAGAACGTCAGAACGTCAGAACGTGAAAAATTAAAAACGTCAGAAATTCAGAACGTCAGAATATCAGAACGTTAGAGCGTCAGAACGTTAGAGCGTCAGAACGTTAGAACGTCAGAACATCAGAATGTCAGAATGTGAAAAATTAAAAACGTCAGAACGTCAGAAGGCCAAAACGTAAGAACGTCAGAAGTTCAGAACGTCAGAGGGTTCAGAACGTCAGAGGGTTCAGAACGTCAGAGGGTCAGAACGTTAGAAAAATCAGAACGTAAAATATTAAAACCATAGAACGTTATTACGCCTCATAAAATACGACTACCAAAGCGTATATACGATTTCAATCTTAGTTTTAAATAAATCACATATTCCATACCTTCCTAACTATCCAAAAGTTTTAGTATAGATATTTCCCGTATGCTTATCTATCCTTTGAAAATATTCATAATTTCCAGTACTTAAGTGCCGAGCGCGGATGCGCGAGGCTACCTTGTATATACAAGCTCAACCTCGGCCTTCGGCCTCGGCTGAGAATTTTTAGAATTGAAGAAAGTAATGGGGTAGTTTTATAAATATTTAGGAAAAGGAATTTAACAGGATTGGAAATGTGGTTTGTTTTGAATTTGTCATTGCCGTCATTAAGTACTCAATGCTATAGAATTTAGCTAAGTCCGTTAATTATTTCGGTAGACGGTTGAAATTGTAAATTTTTTTTTGCTTTACTGCGTTTTCCCGTTATGGTACAACCACGTTGCAAGGCGTAAAGCAAAATTGCGCTTCGCATTAGTAACCTTGTGTTGCGCAATAAAGAGTATATTGTGTAAATCAATAACTGAATTACGTTAATATCTTATTATAAATACAATAAACAGAGCTTTAAATATAAAGAGGCAACCATAAATATTAAACATATACATGTACTAATGGAAGTGCCATCGTTAAATCGTCGTCTACAAAGAAGGTTGAGCCAAATAACCCATCGCCCAAAAATATTATTAATAACATATCGAGCGAATCCTGATTATGTCTGATCGAAAAAATTCCTTTTTGTTTGTAAGACCGGCGAAAATCCTTACACCTCCGTTTAACCGCCAAAAACCCATCCTCTCTGTCTAACCGACGAAAATCCTGGCCCCTGTGTCTGACTCGCGAAAATCCCTACCCCTCTATTCTAACCGGTGAAAATCCCTGTACTTCTCTCTGACCGGCGAAAGTCTTGTCTTTCTATCTGACCGGCAAAAATCCATGTACTTCTATCTGACCGGGGAAAATCCCTGTATTTCTATCTGACCGGCAAAAATCCCTGTCTTTTTATCTGACCGGCGAAAATCCCTGTGCTTCTATCTGGCCGGCGAAAATCCCTACCCCTCTGTTCTAACCGGCAAAAATCTTTATCTTTTTATCTGACCGGCAAAAATCCCTGTACTTCTATCTGACCGGCGAAAATCCCTGTACTTCTATCTGACCGGCGAAAATTCCTGTATTTCTATCTGACCGGCGAAAATCCCTGTACATCTATCTGACCGGCGAAACTGCCTGTACTTCTCTCTAACCGGCGAAAGTCCTTGTACTTCTGTCTGACCGGCGAAAATCCCTGTATTTCTATCTGACCGGCGAAATCCCTGTCTTTCTATCTGACCGGCGAAAATCCCTGTACTTCTATTTGACCGGCGAAAATCCCTGTATTTCTTTCTGACCGGCGAAAATTCCTTCCCCTATGTCTCACCAATTATACATTTTCGCCAAACAGCTATTAGTTACCTTATGTTAAGCCAATCAGCGAAATTCGTTTTTGGTCATGTTTTGTAATTGAAATGACGAGAAGATTGAAAAACCAAGCTGTAAGGACAAATAACTCGATTTAAGCGTTTTTAAGCTATCGTGGGGGAATCAACGCCGAAAAGATAGGAGAAACATAAAGAAAGACGGCCAAGTTCGCTCTGTATATAAATAATAAATAATACTAATTGCAAAAATATGTACATGACTACATGTACAGAACCAGGCTACCCCCCACGGTAGTGTCACATTAATCAGTCTGTTTTACGTTACGCCTTTCGCGTTTCTGTGTTTTCACTATATCCACAATATTAACAGTGTTAACTCGTAACTAACGGTATAGTGCTCTTTGGCTCATGAATTTCTAACGATAAGCCAATCAGCGAAATTTGTTTCGAACGCGTTTTGTGAATCGGAGGACGAAAAGATCGAAAAACAAAAGTCGTTGACGCAAACTACATGCTTTTAAGCGCTTTTCGAGCTATCATGTAAAAATAAGTATCGACCGGTGTAAGAGTAACTGTTTCAAAATAATAATTATTTTTATCTGCTGCATTCAAAATTTGCATTCCCGTAAAATGAGACAAACGAGTGGACAAACCGAGTACGTATGTGTGTGTCAGTGTATGTTTGCTAAATCTATGCCCTTTGGTTTAACAATATGCATATAGTACCTATACATATGTTCGTACAAATGCCATGAGTCAGCGGTTAGGTTCGAAAGTTACGCATTTCCGCCAATCCTCTGTTACTTTTTAATGATCGACCTATCAGCGAAATTTGCTTTGGAGCCGTTTCGTAAATCGGAGAATGAAAAGATCGAAAAACGAAAGTCGTTGCCGCAAACTACATGATTCTAGGGATTTTTTGAGCTATCTCGTAAAAATTAGTGTCCAACCGTGTAGGAGGAGATGTTGGCCAAAAAAACGACTCAGTTAGCTTTGTATATACAAGCTCAACCTCGGCCTCCGGCCTCGGTTGAGAATTTTTAGAATTGAAGAAAGTAATGGGGTAGTTTTAAAAATATTTAGGAAAAGGAATTTAACTGGATTGGAAATGCGGTTTGTTTTGAATTTTCATTGTCGTCATTAAGTACTCAATGCTACAGAATTCAGCTAAGTTAGTTAGTTATTTCGGTAGACGGTTGAAAGTGTAAAATTTCTTTTTGCTTTACTGTGTTTTCCCGTTATGGTATAACCACGTCGCAAGGCGTAAAGCGAAATTGCGCTTAGCATTAGTAACCTCGTGTTACGCAATAGGGAGTATGTTGTGTAAATCAGTAATTGAATTATTACGTTGATATCTTATTATAAATATAATAAACAGAGCTACAAAATTAATATAAAGAGGCAACCATAAATATTAAACATACACATGTACTAATGAAAGTGCCATCGTTAAAATCGTCGTCCACAAAGAAGGTCGAGCCAAATAGCATATCGGCCAAAAAAAATTATTATTAACATATCGACCGAATCCCTGCTCCACTGTCTGACTGAAAAAATTCCCTTTTTTATATGACCGGCGAAATCCTTTACATCTCCGTCTAACCGCCAAAAATCCCATCCTTACTATCTGACCGGCGAAAATCCCTGTACTTTTATCTAACCGGCGAAGATCCCTGTACTTCTACCTGATCAGAGAAAATCTTTGTAGTTTTCTCTGACCGGCGAAAACCGGTGTATTTCTATCTGACCGGCGAAAATCCCTGTACTTCTATCTGATCAGCGAAAATCTTTGTAATTCTATCTGACCGGCGAAAATCCTGTATTTCTATCTGACCGGCGAAAATTCCTTACGTCTATCTGATCGGCGAAAATCCCTGTATTTCTATCTGACCGGCGAAAATCCCTGAATTTCTATCTGACCGACGGAAATCCCTATACTTCTATCTGACCGGCGAAAACCCTGTGTTTCTATCTGGCCGGCAAAAATCCCTGTACTTCTATTTGACCGGCGAAAATCCCTGTACGCCTGTCTGACCGGCGAAAATTTCTGTACTTCTATCTCACCGGCGAAAATCCCGGTACTTCTATATGACCGGCGAAAATCGCTGTATTTCTATCTGGCCGGTGAAAATCCTGTATTTCTATCTGACCGGCGAAAATCCCTGTATTTCTATCTGACCGGCGAAAATCCCTGTTTTTGTATCTGACCGGCGATAATCCCTGCATTTCTATCTGACCGGCGGAAATTCCTGTACTTCTACCTGACCGGCGAAAATCCCTGTATTTTTATCTGATCGGCGAAAATCCCTTTCCTTATCTCTCACCAATTATACATTTCTGCCAATCAGCTATTTGTTACCTTATGTTAAGCCAATCAGCGAAATTCGTTTTGGTCATGCTTTGTTATTCGAATGACGAGAAGATCGAAAAACTAAAGTCAAAAGGACAAATAACACGATTTAATTGAGCGCTTTTTAAGCTATCGTGGGAAAATCAGCGCCGAAAGGATAGGAGAAAAATGATGAAAAACGGCCAAGTTTAGCTCTTTATATAAATAATAGTAATTGTAAAAATATGTACATGACTACATGTATAACCAGGCTACCCCCCACGCTAGTGCCACATCAATCAGTCTGTTTTACGTTACGCTTTTTTGCATTTCTGTATTTCCACTATATCCATAATATTAACAGTATTAACTAACCGTATAGTGATCTTTGGCTCCTAAGTGTCGTTGTACCGCATGCTATTAGTCAGCGGTTTTCGTTCGAAACGTTTCGCATTTCCGCCAATCCTTTTTTTTAATTTCTAACGATAAGCCAATCAGCGACATTCGTTTCGAATGCGTTTTGTCAATCGGAGGACGAAATAATCGAAAAACAAAAGTCGTTGACGCAAACTACATGCTTTTAGGCGCTTTTCGAGCTATCGTGTAAAAATAAGTATTGAACGATGTAAGAGTAACTGTTTCAAAATAATAATTATTTTCATCTGCTGCATTCAAAACTTGCATTCCCGTAGAATGAACCAACCGAGTGGACAAACCGAGTACGTATGTGTGTGTCAGTGTGTATTTGCTAAATGTATGCCCTTTGGCTTAACAAAGCCTCTTAATATGCATAATTATACTGTAGTATACATATGTTCGTACATATGCCATGAGTCAGCGGTTTAGGTTCGAAAGTTACGCATTTCCGCCAATCCTCTGTTACTTTCTAATGATCGACCTATCAGCGAAATTCGCTTTGGAGCCGTTTCGTAAATCGGAGGATGAAAAGATCGAAAAACGAAAGTCGTTGCCGCAAACTACATGATTTTAGGGATTTTTTTAGCTATCGTGTAAAAGTTAGTGTCGAACGGTGTAGGAGGAGATGTTGGCCGAAAAAACGGCTCAGTTAGCTTTGTATATATAATAATATGCCCATGCCAGTTACATTAACTGTCGCCACTGTCAAGTTAGACGGTGGTTTTGTGAAAGAATGAAAGAATGTAAAGTGCTGATTATGTACAAATGCTATATCTTCGGCTGTCGTAACACTAGATAGGGTGTACATCCAACAATGTTTCAAACTTTAAAATTTTGGATTTAACGGCCTTGCACCGAATTTCGCATACTAGTTTTTAACAAGGTCACAAAGATTACCGATACACATATCATTCGATACACAAGTCAATTATCAACAACTTATTGGGACCAGTTTTTCAAAAATTTCCATTTTAGAATCATGAAAATTTAATAGGTATCCGCTGGTGTGCGTTTTTACCTACCTCATAAAGTTTACACAGTCATTACCCGATAATCAAACCGAAAATCGAAAAACTGGTCCCAAGCTTTTGTAGAGCACACTTTTCTTAATCTGGCGCTGTGTATTTGGTTTGATAAGAATGCGATGGCAAAGACTAGTTTGCAGAAGAACTCCTAAAATTTATTGTTCGTGAAACAACAAAATCCAGTGTACGTGGTAAATGCGCAGTCTGAAACAAACATATGGCGCATGCAGCAATAAGAGGGTATACAAGAGTGGCCACTGGCCAGCTAGCCCGCATATGGACGGCCGGGAGTGGGCAGTTTCACTACGACTGGAGCCGTTCAGTAACTGAAAGCTAATACAAACAAATACGAATACGACAATAAGACATGCGCAGTAAGTAAAAACATCGAAGTAATAAAGGACTACTCTTAGAAGGGCGGACGCCTGCGACAGGAGAACACTGCTGATTCTATAAATGAAATTTAAATATGAATTTCTGAATTTACTGAAGATACTGAAGAAATAAAAATCTGCCGATGACGGGACTCGAACCCGTGCCAGCTGCGTCTGTAGCCGTCCGTCTTACCACTGATCTACACCGGCTGCATTATTAAATCTTCTTAAGATTTTAGCGCACTGTGCGACTGCCTATCATCCCCGCTGCAAGACAGCGAAGCCCCTTGAGCGTAGTCTGATAACAACAGTGCAACAGTGCGTGATACGTACTCCTTCGTACAAGCGCCCCTTCTCTCCGATAACATTGCTGTTGTACTGCAGGCTGTCCACGTATTGTCCGTTTTCTTACACGGTGCTACTGCTATCCGTTTTCTTACACGGTGCGTGTGGAGCCAAGCCTATTGCTGTACTTTAAATACACCCGGAGGGGTGAACCAACGGATCTGCTACCATCTTAGAAGGGCGGACGCCTGCGACAGGAGAACACTGCTGATTTTATAAATGAAATTTAAATATGAATTTCTGAATTTACCGAAGATACTGAAGAAATAAAAATCTGCCGATGACGGGACTCGAACCCGTGCCAGCTGCGTCTGTAGCCGTCCGTCTTACCACTGATCTACACCGGCTGCATTATTAAATTTCTCAAGATTTTAGCGCACTGTGCGACTGCCTATCATCCCCGCTGCAAGACAGCGAAGCCCCTTGAGCGTAGTCTGATAACAACAGTGCAACAGTGCGTGATACGTACTCCTTCGTACAAGCGCCCCCTTCTCTCCCGATAACACTGCTGTTGTACTGCAGGCTGTCCACGTATTGTCCGTTTTCTTACACGGTGCTACTGCTATCCGTTTTCTTACACGGTGCGTGTGGAGCCAAGCCTATTGCTGTACTTTTTATACACCCGGAGGGGTGAACCACGCTCTGCTACCATCTTAGAAGGGCGGACGCCTGCGACAGGAGAACACTGCTGATTCTATAAATGAAATTTAAATATGAATTTCTGAATTTACTGAAGATACTGAAGAAATAAAAATCTGCCGATGACGGGACTCGAACCCGTGCCAGCTGCGTCTGTAGCCGTCCGTCTTACCACTGATCTACACCGGCTGCATTATTAAATCTTCTTAAGATTTTAGCGCACTGTGCGACTGCCTATCACTACTGCCAATTCATTGAGGCCAGTTCAGCCAGCGACACTTCATGTGTTCCTTTGCCAGGCCCGTTGTTTTTCCCATCCCCATACTGCACACGTATGTATTCCAGCAATGGTGCCGGATACACCAGGCAGATGACTTTCGCGTGATCGTATTTAATAACTTTCTCCACGTGCTATTAGTAAAAATTTTCACTCCTTAACTGTTATTGCGATTATTTATTCCACTTTCGAAGCAAATAAAAGTGACATACCAAGATCTGTTTGGCTAGCGCTCTGTAAATCAAAAAGCGGCGCTGCTTGTCATTCTTTCCAACAGACGCAGCTTTGGTGATGAAATCCACCAAAGCATCCGGGTACGGCAGAATATACGTAAAAGGGAAATCAGCGTTGGCGGATGCCGAGAATATAATCATTTGTCATTGTGCTTTTTAATTACTTATACAACTTACTCGTTTACTCGAAAAGCCTGTTCCAGTGTCTCCATAGTAGCTAAATTATCAAATATCCAAATAATTTTTAGAAACGTAGAGAAAAGTAAGTTCTATCGTGTAAGTAACTTTCGTTTGAAAGAAATTTCTGTGCTAACTTATGAGAACTACAGTATTTTCCTGGTGCAGACAACTCAATTTCCAAAATGCCACTTCTTTTATTTTCTATTCAAGAAAGAAACGAGGTGAGAGGAGGAGTGGCCTCACCGCACACCCGCACTGGTGCGGGTGCTAAGTTGTTTTGCTGTTTTTCGATAGTGATTTTCTCCATCTGCCAGATCTTCGGTCTGGCAGATTCTTCAGTTGCTAGCCATCGTCGTCTGAGTAACTTGCTGCTCTTTTGGCCCCGCAGCATTCTGAATGCTGCGGGAGCTTCTGTAGTGCTATATGAATGGGATAAAGTGTGCAGTTGATTGTCGGGTGTCTTGCGTTTCCGCATAACTCGTAGTATACAACACTGCTCACTCTGCAGGATAGATTCCGTTTCTGTCTCTGTCCGTGGATTCTTCCTAGATCCACCATCATAGAGGGTTCTCTACTCCAGACAGAAAGTAACACCAGACAACCAATCAAAGCAGTAGCATACATATTAATATGTCTCTATTGCATAAGCTCCGGCTTTGTACGCGCTTTTGTTTAAATTCCGCTTCTTCTTTGGTGTATTTAGAGGAGAATTGCCGGGCAATCCCAAGACCGTTCTTGGCAATCCTCGTCTGCGCTTATTTGGTTTAGGTGACGCAACGCATGGCAGGCGCGGGGGCAGGGTCAGAGGATCGCAATCTTGAAATTCTTGCATAGAGTAATTTTCATTTGACACTTGCATCGAAATCAACTTCTGGTAACGGAGCCGGCATGTCGGTTTTGATTTCAATAGTTTTTTTCCAGGATTTTCTACGACGCTGGTACTGGCGCTCACGAATTATATTACGTTGCTCGGCGTAAAGAGCGAATTCTTGCGGCATATCCAATTTTAAACGTTCGAATAAACGGCGAACGTAAAAAGCATAGCCGTCCTTCCAAATACTGACGGCAGCGCTGTTTCCGTAGTGCACACATCGTGCAGAAGAATACTTTTTCTGCAAATAATAATGGTAAAAATAGTGCTTACCTATGTACTGCTACATATATACTGTACTTTGCTACATATATAAGTACTGTGCATACATATATGTACTGTACATAGTCGATTTGAACGTCGGGCCCGTATGAGCCTTGCACGGTCGTATACGACTTGGCATCGCTGTCTTTTGTTACCCTCGCATATCTGCAAAATGTTTTGGATGTTGTTTGTTGGTATCAAACAGGTGGGTTTTATTAATATACATACACCGGCAGCCGCTGCACTACAATCTGCATGCAGTGCTGGTACTGCCGAGCATACCACAATGTCTTCGGCATGCTATGACCTTTTATTACAAATAATTATACGAGTGTTTACTGTATACAGTATATACTATAAATTTCCGCATGCCCATCCATACGCTTAGCGCTATCGACTGTGGGTGTATGTACACATTTTTATGTTTTTATGAAGTTAACTCCAGATTATGTAAAATGCAGTGCTGATTTGTAATAAATATGACTACAACTGCAGAGTTGTGCTATACAAGTATGACAAAAATATTGTTAGTGTTGTACTTACTGTAACTGATACTGCGGAACAGACCTCCCGAAAGCGCGCTGTAATCCATTGCCTTCCATAGTTCCGGAACTTGCTGCGTGATTCACAAAACATTTGGGATCCGTTGCTGAATCCAAATTGCCGTTTTTGTTTGGGCAATCTTTGTGTTCACATTTTACGGTGCAAACTTCCGTATCCAACACTTTTCGCGTTATGCTTGATAAAACGGTGGCTACGCCGTGCGTCGATTTAGCACCAGCCGTCATCCACGAGCAATCAATAGAAACATTTGTTTTGCCGATTTCCCCTTTCCGTAAGCCGTGGTGTTGCCGCACTTCCATGGCTGCTCTGTGTTTGCTTTCATCGGCAATAATGACTTCTGAACACGCTTGTACTGCATTGCAGATTGTATCGTATGCTCCCCCGGACAGTGGACACAGGCCAATTGCTGATAAAAATCCACTTAGCCGCTTATGTTTCATATCAAACAGATGACCGGCAGTGACCACAGAGACATTACAATCACGCTGGAGACTTTCATAGTAATCACTTCGCACTAACTTAGACGAGTAGAATTCCCGCGAATGATTACCACACGAAATTTTGAGTTTAAAAGACAGTCCAGATTTAGAAACAATCGATAGTCGGCTTTGGCGTTTGCAGACATCGGCACCATTTTTCGTATGAGTAACATGGTTACAATCACCTTCAAGTAAATCTCTCAATAAATCACTGTCAAACAGAAGGTTTTCAGGAAAAGCACGAGAATTGCCAATCTTCGTCGTATTGCGTTGTTTTCCTTTGGTGAAATTTCGAACTTTTTCATGACTTCTTATGCGAGGCATATTGTAAATTTATATGCCAACGTCACCACGGTTAGAGTGATACTGATAAACTGCTCTGCAGTCTGCATCATACTCTTGCTGATGAAACGCTCAGCAATTTGTTACATGTGTGAAGATTGTTCCCATGATTGTTATTGATCAGCTGGCACTGACAGTGGTCATCTGTGTAAATAACAAGGCCATAAAATGTGGTAGTGTACCTGTGCCGACTGATTATCCCCTAACCTTATGATAATCACTGCTCGGCACTCTTCAGTCTGACAATACGATAGCGCCAGGTGGCCATCGTCCACACAAGCAGCGCGCGCGGTGTAAAGCAGCCCAAAGCCGAACCGATACCGCCGGCTACTACACAGCGGCAGCTTTAACGGAACAGAGAAACAACTGCATCAAGGCAGGTTTAATTCACTGTTTTCTTCCACCGACCGGTTGTTGAAAAAAATTCACTGTTTTAAGTGGAGACGGCCGATTGTTATTTCCGATACGCCATCCTGTAGCTTACGTGTTACTGTATCATTGGTAATTTTTTCCAAAAAACGTTACAGAGTACCCCAAGCACGCCATTTCGCCTTAAATACTGCGTTGTTCATATTCAGCAGTCTTCAGTGACCTTTCTCGAAAACAAAGTGCGTTCTGTACGGCTCTAATTATTCCTTATTATTATGTTTCCTAATAAGTGCTGAGCAAAATGTGTTTCCGCTCCCGTTCTGATAATTAACTGCAATTAGTTTTACAGCTTTCAGGGTCGAACTGTTTCAGATTATGCATAGAGACTGTGAACTGGGAGAACGAAGAATTTTTTCGAAACGGTTAAATTAAACGTAGAAACTTTAAGTTAAAGTTACGCAAACATTGAGTGTGATAACCGAAAATATATATGTAGCAGCAAATCCGTATACGCACGATGCTTTAGACATTTCGGCAAAAGATGTAGGACTCAAATTTTTTTTAATTAGCTAGAATATTATTTGTTTAGTAGCTACACAAAAATTACGCCTTAACTACACGATTTTCGTTCACAATACACTGTATTTGTGCGGATATACAGTGAGGATACGGCATTAATAACAACAATCGTTTCCCTTCAGTACAGCGGCACAGTCGTTGATAAACATCATTTATATTTGACTCCATTCCTTTTGTTGCAGCACGAAGAAATTCTGGATAAAATAGATAAAATTCTGTTTATTCAAAGCACAAATAAGGATATCATTGCTAAGGTAACTAAGGATATCAATAAATATATATACAAGTATTGTATGTATATACAAGGTAAGCCCCGCGCTCGGCAAATGTGTATTGGAAAGGTCAGGCTTGAATTTATGGACTGTAACGAGATACGACAGTAGTGTTATGACAGTAGTCATGGTAGCAGACAGTGGTGGTAGCTTGGTTACTTAATCGCCTACAGATTTGTGGTGGTAGCTAATTCATTCACTCATCTTGAGATTTCGCTCATGAATCATGGTACCTCGGTCACTCACTAGCTCACCTTCAGAATTGCTCACAGGACAATCGTGGTAGCTCGGTCACCTACCTACTCACCTACAAATTTCGCTAACGGGACTCACTCTTTATTATGCTATCGCAAAAATCAAAAAGCGTACACACGACGTACAGTTGTTGTTGTTGCTGTTGTTGCATAAGTATACAGCGTAGTCCTTAGAAGGACCATTGCTCCAACAAATAAACAATCAGAACACGAACAGAAGCGATATGGCCACGGGTAGATGGATTTCTGTATTCTATTTCCGCTTTTAACTGTTCAGAATTTTCAACGTCAACGTTTTTAACGATGATGGGAAAGGTCGTCGTTGGAACAGATATCTTTTCAATTGGTTAAACGTCATTGGATGAAGCCAGCAACTCTTGAGCTTTATCCCGTTCACGAGCAGTATGAAAGGTCAATACGACGACGTACAGTACAATCTGTACAAACTACAGTACATTAATGCATATTGACGCTGTGGTGGTAGGAAGCGTCGTACATGTAGACTTTTGTACGAGATTGGTGTTGCTTATGTTGCCGCTAATTGGTTGATAATTGCTAGCTTCTATGACTCACTAGCACCAGATTGATCTCATGTTAATGGCGGTGTTATCTCTCTTGAATTTTGATGTGCAATTTAGTCTTGACCGGAACATCTATCGAATTGCAATTTAATAACAACATCCTGAATCTGAGATCTCTCGTGTCTTCTAGTAGCGAAAGCATTAGCGTGTACCTACCGGAAGTCACATCCCTTTTACTAACTCTGGATAATTACATCTTCCAGATAACTCTCGTGCACGTAGGAATAGGTAACAGTTTGGTAAGTAGAACTTCGACATAAGAAAACATTTATCTTTCTTATTTTCCCACTTTGTCGATTGAGTAAGGTTTGGTCATCTAGTGCGGTAGTCGTGGTGCGACTTCCGCATAGCATGTCATGGCGCCCACCGGATTGTAACAACCCCTGGGAAACTGGTAAAGTGTTGAGTCTTGGTCGAAGTGGTAGAGCCACAGGGATCCTCAGAGGACCTTGTGAGGATACGGTTCCTAAGTGGGACTGTACGGTGGTTTTGATTTTCCCCAACTTCTTAGAGGAAGTTTGTGGAGGACACGGTTCCTAAGAGAGAACCAGGTGTCTGGCACGGTTCCTAAGTGAGAACCAGGTGCCGGGAGTCTACAGGTGTAGATCTCCGATTGTCTGAGCGTACCTGGACGCGGATACGTTGGGCGATCTTATTTGGCGCAAGGCAGAGGAATCTGTACTTGTACGGCGTATAACGTACAGTTGTACTGGGAGTCGTAGTGCGGCTCTGGCAGTAACTGCGTTAGCCATCTGATCTAACGCTAGTGGCGTGTAGGTCAAGGTCAGTGATCTCTATCAGTAAGTATAGAGCTATTCGCTGTAAGCAGACAGAATGTCTTCAGAAACAGGAAATGCGGATGGCTCAGTGAGCGTATCATCCCAGACACCTGTTGAAAGCAGAAGTACGTTGGAGGAAACTTCCAGCGGAAAGACAAGCAAGTCCCGAAGAAAGGGATGTGTATCTGCAAGTCAATTTGCAGAAATGTTGGAGAAAGCAGATTATCAGGTTCCTCCAGTAGTGCAGTGGTCTGCACCAGAATCAGGAGACCTGGGAACATTTTTCACGCGGTGGAAAATTGTTCTTCCCCGTACAGGAGAGTTAAGTCAGGAATGGGTGACTTATAATGCAGGGAAGTCGGATCGGAAGCCAGCAGGCTATGATCATTGGATGACGACGGGACGGAAAATTCCCACCAGAATTACGCATCATTTGACACTGGCAGATTATGACCTGGAGTACGGCACAGAGTTGCTGAATATTTGGCATAAATATTTAGATGCCAAAAAACCTGGGTCAGTGAAATCAGTACTAGTGGAAAAGGAGGTCAGTGAACTACCTCCAAGTGCAAGTGAAAAGCAAACGGAAACTGATACAGATAATACGGGAGACAGTATTATTGTGGATGATCAGTACCCAGAAAGCACGTCATTTCAAGATTCGCGACTAACAATAGTTGGTCGTTTGGATTTGAATGACGTGATACAACTTGAAAAGGAAGTTATGGGAGAATCCACAATTGCGCAGTCGCAAGATGATGTGGAACAAGTGAAAAAAAGTTATTTTGTACCCGGGACAGAAGCACTTCTAGATAAATTTGATCTAGAAAACCAGCTATTAACGGAAAATAGTGACGTTAAACTGGAATTGTTGGAAGAAAAGAAGAAGTACAATAATCTGAATGATTTGTACAAAAGTATGGTTTCTGAACACACGGGATTGTCTGACAATTTTGATCGTTTGCAATCTTTTGCCAATCAGTTGAAAGAAGATTTAAAAAAGGCAAACCGTACAGCAAGTGATTTGCAAAAAGATAAAGCAAATTTGGAAACGGAAAACAATTTGTTGAAAAAGCGGTTCAACACTGAACGTGACACAGCAAAAAGTGTCAATGATAAATTAGCAGTTGAAAAATCTGTTTTTGAACGAGACAAAGCAGAAGCACAGAGAATGCTGAATAAAACTGCTGAAAATTTAAAAGAACAGCACAGACAGTTTATGGAGGCTAAGGCAACTTTTGAAGCAAATGTTGCAAAGTTCAACGCAGATAGGGAGAAGGCAAAAGAAACGGACGGACAGATCGGCGAAGGGTATACTCGTCGACAAACGTCACCATTGCGCTCTCAAATTCAGGAAATTTGTGGTAACATCCAAGATACGTTGAATCTTGGGAAGGAAAAGCCAACTGCTCAGACGAGGAGCGAGCAAAGGAATGAAGAGTACAGGTACATTCGTTCCAAAGTGCATGATATGCAGGAACGATTGGGAGATGACCGTACTCCCTCACCTACGATAACGGAAGCGGACACAATTGCCAATCAACACTTGGCAATGAAAGTTTTGGAACTCGAAAAAAGATTGAAAGCGCAGGAAGAAAAAGGCACTAAACCAGAGGTAGTGCAAAATACGAAGAAAGTTGAAGAAACTTCCAGTTCAGGCGCACTTACCGCAGAATCATTAGCACAAGCATTGAAAGGTGCCATAAAAAGCGATGTAATGTGGCCGGAGAAATTCAATGGCGAGACAGATGCCAATAAAGTGGACAACTTTATCGAAAGCGTGGAGAATTGCATAAAGCATAATTCTTGGACAGATAAAGAGATTGTGGATAAGTGTTTATCCAGATGCCTTACAGGAACTGCGCAAAGTTGGTGCAACGATAAGTACCAAGCGCATAAGACGGAGACATGGTCGAAATGGAAGGAATATCTGCGAGAGCACTTCTCAGATGAAAAAGACATTATGGCCGTCAGAGATAAAATTGGTAACAGAAATTTTACCAATGATGACACGCCAAATACGTATGTCGACTGGTTCACAAATTCATTCAAAAAATTGAAGTTGAGTGAAGTCGAGCGCACGTATTATCTGAAGCAAGGCCTGAAGTTGTACCGGTATGGATGGTACAAATACATGGAAGAGCAAGACGTTCAGGATACGACAAAATTCCTGAATTGCTTAAAACTGCAGTGGAAACTGAGGAACAACAATCCGAATATTAAGGATGTTGACGGAAACAAGGGAACAGATAACACTGGCAACAGAAATAATGCCAGAAGTAATTTCAATAATTCAAGGAATTATGGGTCGAACTTTTCGAATCAAGGTTTCAAGAAGCCGTTTGTGAAACCAAATACGTATCAGCAGAATAAGCCTGATCAAATTGAAAAGAAAGAAGATCAGAAACCGAGCACCTCAGCGTCAGATAATAAGCCAAAAGTGAAAATTGACTTCGCTAAATGGTATTTTCCTGACGGGCAGGCGATATGTTTCAAATGCCACGGTGCGCATGTGAGCAAAAAATGCGCTAGTACTGCACCCCCGAAGCCGATCATGGCCGAACCGCCTGATCACGTGATTAAACAGTACATGATGAAGAAGTCGCAGGCAAAACCGGAAACTGGTTGTGTGGAAGCTTTTGTGGAAGCAAATCCCACAATGCAGGCTATGGCTGCGGAAAAAAGGGAAAATATGGTAGATTATGAAATAAGTCCTACCAATTACCTCCCAACACTTGATGCACAAGCAGCGTATTTATCGTTGCGGATCAACGATACAGAGTACGTACGCGTAATGCCAGATACGGGATCAAGTTTGTCATTGATTCCCATGTCTATTGTGGAAGCATTGAAAATTAAAGTATACCGATGTGACGATCACGTTAAAGATATCGTGCTGTCTACAGGTATAGCTGATGTGAATCCGATTGAGCCATTATGTGCAATGTTTTATGTACATATTTTTGGCGTGTGGTACGAACATACGGCGTTTGTAACAACCGGAAGTAAGCGTAACTGCGTCTTACTGGGAATTGATTTTTGGGCGTTTAAGCCGTTTTATTTTGACTTTGGTACCATGACAATAGTACCACATTATGATGCAATGGCAGATAACAACAAGTCGGTATTTGTTGTTAGAAAATCTCCATTGTTTACGGAAGCGGTTAAACAGGCCGATTTAACCAGTAAAATTGATGAAGCGAGTGAGACAACTACGGTACCAGTAATGCTAGAAGTAGCTGATTACGGTACTGTGCGAGTCAAAAGTGAAAACTCAAAACCATCAAGTATTAATATGTCATATCTGGAGTATCAGGGTTTATTAAAAGCAATGGACGGTGAAGAAAGTCCATGTGAAGTCAATCCAGACATGAATGCTCTGGATAAATCCAGAAAACCGAAGGTTGCAGTAAGGACAGAAGTGCCAAAGTTCACCGGCACAGGGAGACGATCTGATAATAAAGTTCAGGACCGCGAACCTTTTCAAGTAGCGCAGAGCTCGCTTGAATGCGGGGACGATGAGCAGATGCCAAAAGAAACGGTTGTGTTTACCAATAAGAACATTGGTAATATCCCGTTGAAAAGTAATAAGCCGGTATTCGAGGATTATGAATCCCCGGCATTTTGGAGGCTTAAGCAGAGAAGCAGCCCGGATACAAAAAGATGGATTTATCTTTTTGAAAATCAGCATGCCGACATGAAGACGTTCGAGCGTGATGAGGTGAATGCCCTAACGAAGTGGCAAGGCATACTGTACCGAAAACGAGTCGGACCGAAAGGAAAGAACCGTATTCTCGTCCCAAATTTTTTCACGGACGATCTCATGCGGTTATACCACCGGAAGTTTCATGCAGGTAAACTTCCAAATGCGGTTACCTTTAGAGGAGAATTACTGGACAAGTTTTATTGGCTAGGTATGCACGACGCAGTACGTGCAGTGGAATTATGCTGTAAAGAATGCAAAGAAAGACAGCAGCAGTTAGATGCGGAGCCGCGGCTTGCACGGTTATCAGATACTGTGCAGTATGACTCACCGCCACCGCAGAAAGTGAAAAAGCCGGCTGTAGAGCAGACACAGCCAGAGGCAGACGATGAGCAAGTTATAACAGTTCCATTATCAGATAAATGGGAACAACACAGCGCACCTGAGTGGGTAGCCAAACCCGAGAAAAAAGTGGAAAAATCTGGAAAAAATAATCCAGATAGTGTACCACTGGTGCAGAAAGCTGAAATGAATAGAATTGAAGTCTATCCAAAGAAGCAGGTATGCATGAAGCCATTTCAGTCGAAGTGGGTAACGGCAGAAATTAAAGACTACCGTAAACTGAAATCGGAAGACAGAGAAGACTTGCAGGAGCTTGCAATGTTTTTTCCTGATTCAGAAAATGAGAAGAGAATAATCCCGGAATCTGGAATAGTTCGGGTAAAAACAAATGGAAAATTGCAAGTGTGTGTTACGAACTTGTCTTTCGAAGCACAAGTTATTGACCGCACTGTGCCACTTGGAGAAGTGGAGGCGTACGAGGCAGTGACGTCACATTTGTCGACGGTGAAACCAGAAACTGACAATCAGGATGAAGCCGCGATGTACAATATGGAAACTCTGGACGAACCAGAAGTTGCTCCAGAACAGGAACAGTTGATTCAGTCAGCCAAGATCAGTTCTCAAGCTTCAGAAGTTGAACGGGAAGCACTGTTAAAATTATTACGCACGCATTGCGTAATCGTACCAAGCAAAGAAAGGCCTATTGGATGTTGTAAACTGTACGAGCATCCGATAAATACAGGAACTCATGCACCGATACGAGTACCTCCTTACCGCACAAGTTACGCAGATAAGAAGTTTCTGCGTCAGAAGACGGCGGAAATGCAGGCAGATGGGATAATCGAACCTACAGATAGCGCGTGGGGTTTCCCGATTTGTCTCATACCCAAGAAGATGACGACCGAAAAGCGAGTCACGGTCGATTTTCGAAAATTGAACAGTTGTCTTGATGGATCAAGCTATCCGATGCCGAGGATTGATGATATCCTCAGCCAACTCGGAAACGCGAGATACTTTTCAAAGATAGATTTGAAAGCTGGATTCTGGCAAATCAAACTCAAAGAGTCAGATAAACATAAGGCCACGATGATAGGCCCGGGATCGTCGTACCAGTTTAAGGTTCTTCCTTTTGGTATAAAAGACGGTCCCACCGCTTTTCAGAGAGCAATGGATATGACATTGGGAAATTTAAAAGGCATAATTTGTTTTGTCTTTGTGGATGATATTATTGTGTTCTCAGCTACAAAAGAACAGCATCAAAAGGACCTTGATGAAGTGTTCGCCCGCCTCGCGGAGGCAGGTTGGACAATAAATTTGGAAAAGTGTGAATTTTTCCAAGAGTCCTTAACATTCCTTGGGCACGTTGTGGATGGAAATGGTATCCACACTGATCCCGAAAAAGTTCATGCAGTTATGAACTTCGGACCTTTTCGAAATGTGAAAGACATCCAGCGCTTTAACGGAATGGCTGGATTTTACCGCCGATTTATTGCGAATTATGCAAAACGGGCCGAGCCATACACACGCTTGATCAGAACAGGCGTCAAGTGGGAATGGGGCCCAGAACAAGAGGCAGCTGTGCAAGATATTAAAAAAGCATTGTGCGATGCTCCAGTTCTTGCACGATACGATCCTTATGCTCCGATCAGTGTGTATATCGATGCATCCGGTATAGCTGTGGGTGCAGTTATGAAACAGCTGATCAGAGATGAATGGAAACCGATCGAGTTTATGAGTACTCAGTTGAAGCCAACTCAAAAGCAGAACTATTATCCAACAGAGTTGGAATGCTTTGCGTTGATTTCGGCGCTGAAGAAATGGCGTCATTATTTGTCGGGACAGAGGTTTGACGTCTATACGGACCATTCAGCCCTTCAGTACTTGAGAAACATGAAGGATATGGGAGGCCGTTTGGGACGATGGGCCATCATGGCACAGGAGTACGAGATGGTCCAGAAATACATAAAGGGCAAAGAAAACGTGGAAGCAGATGCCCTGTCGAGAAATGAGGGCATACAGCCAAATGAACCGAAGTCAGGAGATTCCTGTGAGATTCCAGATTATTTACCTAACTGGAACGATAAGCAGGTGAATGCTGATGATAAAGCCACACAGGCTTCTGCAGAACTGCATCAACATATGAACATGTTGAATCATGAAGTTCTCGGTGTGAAGGCAAACGAGCAGTTCGAGTTCTTCAAACCCGATCAGGCTAAGTTTTGTGAAGAAGAACAGGAGAAAGATCCACAAATTCGGATGTGGATTTCTTTGGTAAATGATCCAACTCAGAATATGAGTAATGGACAGCGTAAAGTGTTGAAGCATCTCGTAATTAGAGACGGCGTACTGTACTACCGCCGTGTTCACAACGACGGTTACTTGTATTTGTTCTACGTGCCGGCCCAGTGGCGGCTGCAACTAACACATGAAAGTCACGATGTGCCGTATGCTGCCCACTTGGGACCGGATGCTACGTATCAGAAAATGGTCAATACGATGTTCTGGCCAAAATTACGGACGTTTGTTATCAAGTATTGCAAAACGTGCGATGCTTGTCAGAGGAGAAACCCTCTGAACAAAGCACCCGCTGGGTATGAACAGACAGTTCCGGTGGCTAATCCTAGAAGAGTGTGGGCGATTGATGTGGATTCGTCCCTTCCTCTCTCAAAGTCAGGGAACCGCCACCTTATCGTAGCGCAAGACTACGGAAGTAAGTTTGTTGTGGCGCAGGCTGTGCCGAAAAACGACAAATTTGCCGTGGCAGATTTTTTGTTCCGCCGAATTGTGTCGGTTTATAGATGCATGGAAAAAATGATATCCGATCAAGGAACGAATTTCATGAGCGAGCTGTTTAAAGAACTCGCTAATTTAATGGGAATTACGCATATTCCGATTACCAGCCACCATCAACAGGCCAATGGCATGGTGGAAAAAAGGATCGGAGAGTTTAACAAAGCTATCAGTAAATACGTTTCGTCTAAGCAGGATGACTGGGATAATTATATCCCAGCATTGTGCATGGCTTTTAACAGCACTGTGAATTCGAGTACTGGCTGCACACAAGCATTGTTGATGTTTGGCACTGAGTTACGGCTACCGATTAACAATTTCGTGCCGGAAGTGTATAAAAACTTCGAAATTCCTGTGTATCAGTATACACAGCAGATACAGGATGCGTTGGGCGATGCAATCCAGATCGCCCGTACAGGTGAACTGATGAGGAAGAATCGTGATAAGGCACGATATGACTCTCATCGGAAAAGTGAAAGTTATAAGAAAGGAGACATCGTAATGCTACGGGAGAAAAAACGCCTCCCGGGCAAGTTGATGAAATTTTGTGATCTGTGGTTAAGCGGTTACGAAGTACTTGAAAAACTAGATGAGATTAATTATCTAGTGCGTTCGCTTCGTGGTGGAAAAGCACGTATCGACAGAGTTCATGTCGAGCGAATGAAAAAGTATAACCCGCGGATGGCACATAATTATGTTGTGCCGGAAGAGCCGAAAACGGATGAATCAGTTTATGATTTCACGCATAAATCGAGAAAAATGGGAAAACAAGTCAAGGTCGGTCAAGATCACGAAGATGATCTTGATAACGACCCGGTTGAAGATGGAGATACCGAGAAAAATGAATCTGGAAATTTGCCAGACCCTGGATCAGTGATGCCTAGCGCGCAAAGCGTGCCGGTGCAAAAGTCTCGTGCAGGTAGAACACTGCGACAGACTAAGCATTTCGTACAAGAGTAAAATGTACGAGTAGTACTGTACGAGTACAGACAGTATAAAGGTAGATGCGAAAGAGCGCATCTGAATTAGTGCTGTTTCTGTTTAGTCGAAACTTCCTCAAGTTTTATTGATTTATTGAAAATTCGTGACCTTTTAATTGGGTCAGTGTAGTACTTATCCATGGTTACGGTAGTTATCACAATGGGTGATCGTTCATTGTATGACATGTTGGAGCTGGCCTTGTATGGACGTGGCCAGCGTCGTGGTCGATGGAATGCGCGAAACTATCGTCAGCGCCGAGGAGCCGATAATCAGGGCAATAATGGGCCTCAGGGAGCGAACGGGAATGGAGCCCAGAATGGGAATCGCCGTTGTTTCCGCTGTGGCCAAGCCGGTCACATGTTGCGAGATTGCCCAGCTACGAATGGAGGGCAACAGGGGAATCCCCCAGCAGCTGCTGCGAACCAGTTGGTTGTCCAACCAGGACCGGTCCAAGGACCTCAGAATTTGCCGCAAGAACCGGCAGGGAATCAGGTCCAGGTGGCCGTGGATGCTTATGATGCGCTGCCACCGAAAGAAGGATGGCGTGACTATACGTATGAGCAACGCTATACAGCGCTGGCTCGTTGGTACCGCCACCCAGAGTTGGCCCCGGAGGACTGCAGCTGGGCCGAATGGGTCATGTATAAGGCCAATGTGCTGACTGCGCCGCCAGCCCCTGTGGACCAGCAGGCTGGACAGGATATGGACGCCAATCAGGATGAGTTGCTGGACTATGAGGATCCATTGTAATCTACCGGTATAGCGTGGTAGAATTGTTCGGATTTATTAACCTGAATTTTCGTAACCTTTGGTAAGGTTTAGTAACACCAGCAGGTGTAATAATGCTGGATTTTTCTTTGCTGAATTTTGGTTGAAGAATAATTTACATTATTTCAGTTAGTTTTCTGGAACTAACTGATCTGGTGCTATCGCATAATGTTGACCTTTCGTTACAGCATTGCATGTTGCTGTACTCTTGATTTGTTGTGTTGAGTTGTGCATAATTAACCAGTGCATCGGTTAATAGTCATCGATGGTGTCGCGAAAGAATGAAATATAACATGTAAAATGTTGATTAATAAAATTCCGATAAGACGGAAGTGTGTTTGCTTCGCTGCGTAGTAGAAGTGAGATTGTACGAGTATAAAACGTACAGGAAATATCAGAACTGAATATGAGTGAATATTGCATGCAGTAGTGCTGCACACAAAGAAATATTACAGATGAAAGTAAAATGTGAAAGTATTTCACAAAAGAGTTGAAAATATTACCCAGAAATGAGAAAACTGCATTGTCGGTGCATGTGCAGAAACATAGCAGTATGAGTACGTACAAGTATAAAAGTACGTAAGTAGTGTATGCAATCAGCCAGCATGATTGGATGACTCATGCGAAAAAAGCATGCTTGAGCACGTGCTGCAACTTGCACTTAATTCGCAAAAAGCTCATTGCAGTTTGGTTCTTGCGTAGGTTTTCGCGGTGAAAAGGTTTTACGAATTGACATCTTAAAAAGTGCATTTTGAAACTATTTTTTCACTTTGTCGGAAACATCTTGAGCGAAATTTTCAAGATTGTGTGCGTGTCAGACGGTAAAATGGCAGGAAGAGGACGACTGCGCTCTTTAAACCCGCAGCCAGCGGTCCTGAAGTCATCTGGTATCGCGACCTTCACGGATGAAGATGAAGAGGTGTAACAACGCTACATGCAGCTGATCGACCAGGAGAGTGATAATCCTGGAGTTCCAGCAAAGGAAGTCCAAAAAGACATTCGAGTAAGTGATCAAGTAAAGAAGAAACTTGATTGCAATGGCAGAATGTGTTTCCTGCATGGGGGTACCATATTGTCATATCTGGATGTATGACTTTCCAGATGCGCTCTCGATTTGGACGAGTGCTTGGCGATCGTGCACAGGAGATGGTGGAGAAAGTGCAACCACCAGAGAAACCAGAGGATAAGCACGCTGCTTTTCAGGATCAGCAGAAAAAAAGTGGAGGGAAAAGAGAACCCTCAAATTCCGAAGTTTCGGGGTGTTGGATGAGCAGAAAGAGACTGCTCCAAAGAAGGATGAAATGGGCGTCCAAAAAGCCATGGAGAAGGAAAACGCCATGGGGAGAAACGCCATCACCTCCGACACCTTATTCAAGAAGATTTCCCTCTTGACAGTGGAGGAAAAGAAGAAGCTGAAGATTGGTGGACTGCCTGCAGTAATTGAACAGCAGCAGAACCCTCAGATGGGCGACAATGATGGACAGACCACAATTGTCCCGAGCGTCATGGCCGTGCTGTGTGAGCTGCTGCAGGAGTCGTTGGATGCGCCACACCGCAGAATCTGCATGCGAATGTTGCAGAAAGGAGCCTGGATCGACTGGTTGGAACTGCTGAAACAGATTGCAGCATATGTGGATGTTCTGCCGCCGTTCCAGAACGTGAATAATGATCACTGGATGCAGTATGAGCAGCCTAATCTTGCTCAGTATATGGACGTCCACTGTGACGATGTGGCCTTTCGGAAGCTGCGGTTGTTCCAGCAAGAGGCGAATCAGATGATTCGATTTCGTGTGGTGAGCGCGCAGAATACCCGTCACATCACTACACAGAAGATAACTTCGTCATTCAAAATGTTGACGAATGTGGCTCAGTTTATTTGCGATTACATGGATCGTATTGACGGAGTGCTGTACTTGATCTCGTACGACTTCGACCAGAAAGCATTTCACCAAAAGAAGTCGGTGAAGCTGGTACCACAGCCAGAAGTGTACAAGAACACTGGATTAGCAGGGATAATGCGACAGACAGCTGGAAACCAAGCAGCGCAGAACTTTGCACGAGAACGGGACGACGTGCAGAAGCGCATGGCGGAAGCGGTGGATGATATGCAAAACATCCACTTCGATACTCCATGGTTTTGGAGAGCTTTTCATGCACTGAGGGTGCTGTTGGACGGCTTGTCAGCGCGATATGGATTGCCGCGATATGTGTTTCAGCCAGAGAAGACCACAGTGCCACCTGTTCTTCGTACCAACGAACGTTGGTACGAGTTGGCCCCAGAAGCACAGCAGGCTGCCCGTAATGTGCAGGGCATGTATATTCTGGAACTCGACATGTTGCGAGCGCTGAAGAAAAACCGCCAGGAAATGGAACTGACCCTGGCTGCCTACAACCTTCCCCCACCGACCAACATCATTACCTTCCCTCCGGATATCACTACTGCCATCAGAACGTTGGAAGCGAAAGAACGGGAGGATCCGGATGCGTCGAAGCGGATGTCGGATGCCCGACAGGGATGGATGACCGCGGCGTATGCGCTGAGTAACCTGGAGCGACAGTGAGTCCAGGACGGAACCGATACCGGACATGTATTGGATGTGACGGATCCCGTTGGCCTTAACTCGGTAGATAAGCCTCCCGAGGGGAGATCTCTTTCGTTATTGTGTTTTCTTTTACTTTTGTTAGTGTCCTCCGCGGACGGAGGCGTTATTTGATGCGGGGATGACGCTGTGGTGGTAGGAAGCGTCGTACATGTAGACTTTTGTACGAGATTGGTGTTGCTTATGTTGCCGCTAATTGGTTGATAATTGCTAGCTTCTATGACTCACTAGCACCAGATTGATCTCATGTTAATGGCGGTGTTATCTCTCTTGAATTTTGATGTGCAATTTAGTCTTGACTGGAACATCTATCGAATTGCAATTTAATAACAACATCCTGAATCTGAGATCTCTCGTGTCTTCTAGTAGCGAAAGCATTAGCGTGTACCTACCGGAAGTCACATCCCTTTTACTAACTCTGGATAATTACATCTTCCAGATAACTCTCGTGCACGTAGGAATAGGTAACAGTTTGGTAAGTAGAACTTCGACATAAGAAAACATTTATCTTTCTTATTTTCCCACTTTGTCGATTGAGTAAGGTTTGGTCATCTAGTGCGGTAGTCGTGGTGCGACTTCCGCATAGCATGTCACATATTGTCCCAGATCCATGGTTACTGTTGTCCTTACTTTAAATGTCATACTTACTTAAATTACGAGGAGGAGCAACCTTGGCCCGATCAAAGGCATGTGCACGACCATAAACCGATCACTGTTTCAAAGTGTGTGCAGCACGGCTAACCGCCCCGCGACGGCAGCTTTCAAGCATCAGCACGTAAATAGTTTTTTATAGAAGAAATCCAGTTTATAGCATTCGTTTCTTAAGTGTCTCAAAGAATTTAGATAATTTTTCAAAATATGGGAAAAAAGTAGGCAATTTTTATTTCAACCAGAAGAACCAAGTTAGTGACAACCTTTTGGGTTTTCGTAAAATATTAATATAACTTGAGATACTTTCTTGGAACCGTTAGCTGAAAGCCTATGCTATGTCTACGAGAGATTCCACCACGCGTAACTTTCTTGGTTTGAAATGAAAGGGATATCTGTATAAAAGTTCTATTTTCTTTACATTTTGAATATTGTATGGAAAAGTTTTAAAAAAGTAAAAAACAATTGAGCGATCAACTGCTGTGCTATTTTAAGTGCGGACTTTAGTGCGCTGCCATCGCTGGGTGGCTAGCCGTGTTACACACCCACGTGGCCCAGCATGTAAATACCCGGGCACAGTGATCGGTTAATAGTCGTGCGTATGCCTTTGATCGGGCCAAGGTAGCTCCTCCTCGTACAGAGTTCCACGCAATGTTGTTGTCCGGCTTCTGGATTACTCCAGGCTGATGTCAGGCTACATCCATCATGACGTAGACATCCGCCTCACTTTTGCCAACGCCTTTGCAACTGCCATCCAAAAGGTGCGGCACGCTTAAGGATCGCGATCCTTCCGTGACATTCTGTTCACCCCATCGGTTTGTTTTATGATTCTTGTTTGTTTTTGTTTTGTTTTTTGCGGTTTTTTGGGGCTTCTTTGGTTGTGACCTTAACGATAGCATGGTTTCGATGTGTATTAGACTCCGAACAGTACAGTCGCCTTGTTGTTATGCGTAGCTGATGCAATAATAGACGAGATTCCCCGGGAAAGGGAATCTGTCCATTAATGGCTAGCGGCGCAACCTAAGCTCGCCCGCTTGGAGATTGGCAAGCGGTCAGTGTCTGGATGAGGTATATAAGCAACTCACTGCACACCGTGCACAATCATTGCTCCTACCTTTGCAGTTAGCAAAATTTTTCACAGTCAGCAAAGTTTGGCAAATTTTTGCAATTAGCAAAGGAAATTAGCCTGCTACTAGCAGATACTTGGCTTTTATAGCGTTAGCCTTCTGAACATTCTGTGACCTTTTTAATAATAACCGCCAACGGTCTTCATAATGGTTTCGAAGAACGAACTGAAGAAGTTGAAGGTTCCACAGCTCAAGCAAGCATGTCGTGATGCTGGTCTGGATGAACCGGCGCCAGGAAAGTCTTGTTTTTTTTTGGCACGTTTGTGATGTATACCCACAACAGCATCCTGCCATCACGCATGGAAGGTGCTATGGAGGCCAACGGCGCCACCGCACCGACTGACCATCCTGTTGGACCTCCAGCAGGAATAGCTGCCGTTGGACCATTAGCCGAACTGAGTACTGTATGCGGCCTGGCTCCAGCCACCCTGCTTGATTTGGAGGAAGCTGGCTTCACCAACCTGGGCAAACTTCTCCGCTTTCATCAAATAAGTCCTATCCGAAAGATCTCGATTTCATCAAGCTTCCTGCCGATCGCAACGAGATTCAGATCTTTATCAATCACCGAGCGCCGCTTGCCGTTTCCGATCTCCGCCAACTGCTGCGATCCCGTAACAGCAATGCCGAAAACGTCGGATCCGCGCAAGCCAATGTCCCGGTCGTCAATAGCAACAGCGGTCAGCGTGCACCGGCTGCCGGTAGCAGCCGTGGCAGGGCCCGTTCCCGCGGTAACTCCGAGCAACGTTCACGCCATAACCACGGCCGCCACTAACAACTACAACTCGGGTGAGTCATCTAGTAGCGATAGCTTTTCTCGTTCGCGTAAGCGCACACACTCTCGTAGCAAGTGCTGACTCTCGATTCACGCTCGTAGATTGCCGTTACCACATAAGCAAGCTCCAAAGGTCACCTTGTACTGCGGCAAACGCAGCCGACCTACTGCAGCGGATTCATCGTACAACGAGTTTTTGGTATACAGTTTAAAAACAGCCGTGAAACTTGCACGGACTGTTTCTGGCAAATACCACCAATCACTTACTGAATATTTGCAATATTTAGAAGTTCTGGCTATACGTCGGCGTGATTACGACGATAAGGCAGTTTTGAAATTTGACGAAGAATTTTGAGAAATGGCAACTCACGATGGCCTCAGACTTTCTGATTCACATGAACGCATTAAATAATAAATATTTCCGTGAGAAAACGCGTCGCTATGATTCCGATGTCGATCGAAAAACACGAAAGAAGCGTCCGCTTTTTCGCGGTAATGCCGGCAATCAACGCGCCTGCACAATCCGCTGTAAGTTTACCTGCTGCTATAATTGGCAGGAAAATTGATGTTAAAGCAGCGCCACGTGCGGCTTTGCTTACATCTGTGGTCACTGCGGAGGCGACCACCAAGACGCCAGCTGCTATTCCACAGCGACCAGAGGAGACAATACGCACTGATTGCTCACTCATGTGCAGCATAATTTTTCGAGGAAAGTGTCCGAACTTGGCGTAGCAGGGCTGTAGACCAGATTCCCCGGGAAAGGGAATCTGTCCATTATTGGCTAGCGGCGCAACTTAAGCCCCCCCCCTCTGGGACATTGGCCAACAGTCAGTGTCTGGAGGTACTGTATTTTCACAAGTTTAAGGAACACGAAAATGCCCTAGGTCTGCTCGCAGCCACCCGGGGCCTGCAGCTACGTTCATTCCTGCTCACTGAGCTCTGAAATCGAAAACTGCAATTTTAATCGTTTTTGAATTTACTGTTGCTCATTACGGGGCCTCATTTTATTGTTTCATTTTTTGGATATCCAGTCAATAACAGGACAAAAAACGGAGTGCAAATTTAAATCCTGGAGAACCTGGAGTAATCCATCGGCATGGCCTCTGTTCAACCGCTTTGCACCTTGAAGTGACGGCCTAGCCTCAGTCAGAATCGCTGTACAAGTGCGGAATTTTGCTCGTGCTCGTTACCACGTGCAGATACACAATTAGACAGTCTTGCCTCGTTAAAATTAGGAATCCGGGCAAGGAAAAGATCTAAACTAAATGACACAGCCAAATCCTAACTGAGTCTTCAGAAATGCAGAGAAACGATGTTGCCCCTCAGGGGCACCCCCTTGCCAGGGGCACGCTCTGGCACACATGCCAGACTCACATTTCTGTACCAATAAACAAAACGGTTTTGCACATAATAAAATAATCAATAGACATTTAGAAAAAAATAATAAATAATGTGATTCTGTGAGTTGTAAAATGGGGCCCTGTAATGAGCAACAGTAATTTAAAAAATGATTAAAACTGCATTTTTTAATTTCAGAGCTCAGTGAGCAGCATTGAACGCAGCTGCAGGCTCCGGGTGGCTGCGAGCAGACCTAGGGCATTTTCGTGTTCCTTAAACTTGTGAAAATACAGTATATGAGCAACTCACTGCACACAGTGCACAATCATTGCTCCTACCTTCGCACTTCGCAGTTAGCAAAAAATTTTTTCGGGCTTCATTGGTTTGCGACCTTAAACGATAGTATTGTTTCGATGTGTGATTAAACTCCGAACAGTACAGTCGCCTTGTTGTTATGCGTAGCTGATGCAATAATAATACAAATACAGTTACACAAAGCAAACTTGCAAGGTATGCGCAACTGCATGTCTCAGTCTATCACCAAGATTTCTGATTATTTTTGCTTGTACAATAATATTTGATAAAATAATGTTATAGTCGCGCGCTCAAAGTATAATATGAATCGTCTCATTGGGCCTAGCTAAAGCATTTGGAAATTTTAAACAAAATGGATAAATAAGGTAGTACGACTACTATATACAAATCGCAGAAACTAGGTTTAATAGAAACTAGGCAAATCGCACTACGTTTAATAGACAAAAGATGCTGCATATCTATATGACACTGTGCGCGCTTTTCTACCGTCGGTTAGCACGAATGGCAGTGTTTATAGCCAAATTCCTTCCAGTGAATTTCGCAAACTGCGTGTATTCATTGATTTTTTATTGTGGCCATAGCATTTTCTGTGTTGCGAATAGTACTCGTACTTTTATATTAATCGGCACGATCATCACTATAGTGTTTGGTTTTGATCTCGGCGATCTGGAGTCAGTATTTGCTGCTGGCGATGGAATGATCGAATGGAAGATGAAAGTAAGTTTGTGCAGGTTGTAGCATTTGTCCAATCCAACTATACTAGACCGTTCGTGCTGCATGTCCATCCTCATTGTCCTAAATTTCGGCTTTTTCTGTGATTTCCTAAATGTATGCTTCGCAAGCGAAAACTCAATCATTAGATCCCAGTACAAACCGGATACTGCTAAAAAGTGTTTCCCTTAGCCAGCTAAGTAATGTACATAATTGCTAACGGTACTCACAGTCACGGTTTGCCTTCGGCTAATACGTGACGTGTTGGCGGACATATATGACGTGTTGGCGGACATCCAACATTTTCATGCTGCTGCCGTTTCGCCTGCGAAATATCGATATTTTTTTACATCCCTTCACCAGACGAACTTACCGGTACCATCGCCGCCATAAAGTTCAGCGGCAATTTTGTACGAACGCTTTACTCCGTCATTCGCTTCGCTGGCTGGTTGCTGATTTACATTTGGATTCAGCATTCGTATTTTGTGCAAATTTGATTATAAGCAAGGGAGCGCGGCTTTCGAACCAGATTCATGATGGTTCTCACCGTGACCTTAACAATCAGTAGTCGGTGTTACAGTTACGAGTGCTCTGCTGCTCGTATCTTGCATCCGTCAGTGACCTTTGCCGTCACCGAAACGCTTTCTGCACGGCTCTACTTATCCAAGTTACCGGCAACGTTTTGGAATTGATGACGGCTGTGTCACGCTGGTACGCGATCTTCGGTTACACCAACGACGAGAATGCTGACGTTATCCTGGGAACGGCGCCGATAGGGGCAAATTTAGATCAAATGTTCTCTGTGATTAAATCGTGATGATTAAACCGTGATGCTGTGAAGTGATGCTTTCTTAAGAAGAAGTTATATCATGTCGAGTAACAAAAATTTTAATTTTCCGAACTTTGTGGTTGGAATTAGTATGGTCTGACCTAACTTCACACCACACCAATGCCCCAACAAATTTCCATTTAAAAAGTTATTCAGTTTTTTGTGAAGATTGCTGTTATCGTTTTGGCGGACTGGCGATCTTTCTGCTCTGCTGCCACCTGTGGTCAAATCGTTTAGTGCGGAATTTTAATTCAAACCATTACTTTAGACGTGTTAAAACACTTTTAGCAGAACCAAAGCCCATTAAACATTTCAGATTTCTCCACAGTGCCCATGACAGAAACCGCATTACCACGCTGTATCTCTAAAGACAGTCGCTGTCGTAGAAATTCATGTGAGCGGGCTTCTCCAGAATGAGCCCGTAATCTCCTTCCTAATTCCTTAATGATAGCAATGGCCGATGGACCCCACAGGCCCATTGTCTCGAAACCGATAGGGGCAAAAATATAACGACCGTCTAAATAAGAATATAAACTAGACTTTCTCTCTTCTGCTTGCTCGGCGGCCGATCCTGCGTTAACCGATGTGGATTTGATGTGGGAAGCGGCGACAGTATCCACACAGGTGGCATCCCATGCCAGACACATTCCTCTTTGCCATGCAAAAGTTGTGCATCCATCCGGACGACGTTCGCTAGTGTGGGAAGTGCCCCTGGGGTTCAAGTTTTGCTGGGATTCCGGCCGAAACAAGAGCGCGACATATAATGCTGTTGAGCCCACCATGCCGAGGATGTCTGCCAGCGGAGAAAGGGCAAGAAAGGCCGTGATGTCCGTAAGCGTCGACGGACTTTAAACATTTCGTGCAACTGTGCGGTTCACAAATCTTGGCGCTGAGTCTGAGGCCAACTGAACTCTTTATTGTGTCATCGTCGAGAAGATTGCCGATGTGAGCGGAAGGTAACGCGTTGAGCCAAACACCGGCTTCCGGTTTCGACTGAGCAAGGAGGCGCGCCTTGTTGACTTCGTCGTTTCGGTACACATCCAGCAAAGTAGCCAAAGACACGTTGCACAAAGGCAGGTCCCAAGCTTTCTGTGAATTGCGGAAGTCTGGTGCCGGCAGCTCCGCCAAACATGCAATCGTTTAGTTGAATGACCGCAGTTGGGAGTGAAACGGGCTTCAAACGGCACGGCCATCTAAACGCGCTTTCCTTTATTCTAGAGAAGATTGCATGGTTTCAGGAATAATAGCCCACTGGCAAGTGAAATAGGGAGCAGACCGAAATCTTGTGTATGCCGTAAGGACAAGATGAGATAACAAAAGCCGTGAGACAAAGGGAAAGACAACACTGTTCCGTGAGCGCTCGCTACTCACCAGTGGTCATTCTGTGCATACATGAGCAAACTAACTGTGGCGGCACTGCAGGCGCAAAAATGAAAGATTCGGCGAAAGTGCAGAACAAAGAAAGTTCTCCGCTGAACTCTGAGCAATCTGGTATACTTCAATAAGTAAAATCAATAACTAATTCACAAATCGTGATAAAATTCTCAGATTTGATCAGAATGTAGAAAAATCATTTGCTAACAACTTTAGGGAGGCTTTTCTTCATAACTGTATTCTAACTCTCAACACAAAAATAAAAGTGACTTCCGGTGCAGAAAAATGCAAATTTTAGAAGCACTTTAAACTTTAAACAGAAAAACTCTTATCAGAGTTTTTCCTATTTCAGTAAACCCCACTTCTACGTTGGAGTTTAATTTTTTTGGACTCAATGAAATTTGTTATTACATTTCGAAAATTTGGATTGAAAAACATCGTTTTTTTCGGTTTATTTCATACAAACATTTTTTTCTCTCATGAAGGTATGTAGCACAATCATTTTGGTTGTTATAAATTGTATGGGTTCGGATGTTAACGTTTCGCGCAACGAGCACAAGCGATTTTGCCACTCAGGCCACGAACACGGTATAACTTCTCGTTAAGGCTGTGTAAGAAATATACAGTACAAGCCCAGCACGGATGAATAATGTCTTAGGATTTCGAGCATGTAAAAAGGTTAACTGCATATGTATTAAATAATGGCACGATGTTTATTACATTAGGAGGCACGAACAAAATAAACAGGCGTGAGCAGAACCTGTTATTTTGCTAATTCGCAGTTCGCTAATTTCAATGACAATTCGATATAATAACACATAGTAACAATCTGGGGATTTACAAACAGCCCATGTTAAGCTAATGGCCACCATGGTAACAAGCTTTTGAGTGACCACTGGACTGTGGGAATTGGGCTTTTCAGAAATTTGATGATGCAGGATTACTCTCGACACTGAGAAGATTCTGTAGAACTTTAGAGCGTGCAGATTGGATGTGTAGAACGGGAGAACATTGAGTACAACGGCAAAGTGTCGAGGACCCTTGTTACTTAGTTAGAATTCATATAACCAGTTTACGGGATCTACATCCGCACACAAACTTTTGCGGCGCAAGTTTGTTACGCAATGCACACTTCGCAACGGTTGATTGCATTGGTCCCAACCGCTAAGAAAACTAGAAAAACTAAAGAAGAGAAAATCTAAGAAAACTTGAGAAACCCTAAGAATGCCTAAGGAACCTAAGAAACAAAGAAACCCAAGAAATCTAATAACCTAAGAAACTTAAAAACCTAAGAATACCTAAGAATACCTAGGAATACCTAAGAAACCTAAGAAACCTAAGAAACCTAAGAAACCTAAGCAACCTAAGATATCTGAGAAATATCGTATATGAAAGAATACGAGGTATACCGATCACGCTGGTGGGATTGACTGCGATTAATTTTTGCACATGTTTCTTAAATTTTCAATACTTTGTAACGTGCCGATGCCGAAGGCCGCGGTCTGTCTCGGTTTTTCCGAACGGTCCGCGAACAGACAATGCATTTACCATGTATGTCTATGGGGGCCCATGGCAACAATTTGTTTTTTGGGGCTACTCCTTTTCTTTTGGGGCGTATCGATGGCGCAATAGCGTAAGAACATTCGCGCCGTTGAGACGAATTTAACGCACTTGGCCGCGTCGAAATCGGTTTAGCCGTTCGCCCAAACATTGGCTACATTATCAATCGTGTATACGTGGTTACGGATGTAGATAACCAGTTTACAAAGGACTACATCCGTAACCAATTTATCGGCGTCGGCTTTTGGTGGTTGATTAACCGTTTATGTTCGGATCGAGGCCGCTGGCCGAGGGGTGTCGTGTCATTTACGTACATGGGAAACACATGGGAACAACTTGTCCATGTATGTCAATGGAGGCCCATGGTAACAATTTTCCTTTCCCGTCCCCTTTTTTCCCCTCGAGGCGCATCGTCTCGGTAATAGCGTAACATCCACCGCGTCGTTGCAGCGGTTCTAGCGCACTTGACCGCGTTGAAATCGGCCTACCCGTTCTCCCAAACATAGGTTTTTTAACCTTACTCTGTCACGGTTGTTACGGATGTAGTTAACCAGTTTACGGAGGACTACATCCGTAACCAATTTTTCGGCGCCGGCTTTTGGTGATTAATTAATTTTGTTTTTGTTCGCCTCGAGGCCGCTGGCCGAGGCGTGTCGTGTCATTTACGCACATGGGAACAACTTTCCTTTCCGGTCCCCTTTTTTCCCCTCGAGGCGCATCGTCTCGGTAATAGCGTAACATCCACCGGGGCGTTGCAGCAGTTCTGGCGAACTTGACCGCGTTGAAATCGGCCTACCCGTTCTCCCAAACATAGGTTTTTTAACCTTATGCCGTCAGGGTTGTTACGGATGTAGTTAACAAGATGAGCATGGATGAATATTGGCTTACGACTATTTAAAATTACGTCGTATCTTTATGTGTTGGATTGTCTTCCAAAGTGAGAATGGCAAAGCTAGACAGACAGCTACTTAATCAGGATGGTTGCCTGCGGTGAGAATCGTGGAGTATTGACCTTTTCCCCCTAAAGTTTTTGGTTCATGGCTCAGCTGCTAAGTTTCTGCTTATTTTACTGAATTCTACTGAGTCTGAGAAGCTACTGAAATGGCTTATCAGTGGGCGAAGTGATTTGCCAAGTGTTCACTCAGCGAGGGGAGCATAAGAAACGCAGAGGCGAAGCCAGAACTTTTCTTGAACAAATTTATCATGCCCGTGGCAACAGAGCTGTCCATCTTAGCCCTATGGCATCCATGGTAACAAGCTTTTCAGTGACCAGTGGGCCTATCGCGATCGCCATGGCGAAAGGTCAAGTGTCTAAGAACACTCCCCGCAGTGGGAGCATTCTTGTGCAATTTGAAGCAGAAAAATCGATTGAGTAGAAGCGGAGATCATGCGTTACAATCAGAAGAGGCCGAAGGTCTGCAAGAGATGTTTAGTATTCATATAACCAGTTTAAGGATCTACATCCGTACACAAAGTTTTACGGCGCAAGTTTATTACGCAATGCACACTTCGCAACGGTTGATCGTATTGGTCCCAGCCGCTAAGAAAACTAAGAAAGAGAAAATCTATGAAAACTTGAGAAACCCTAAGAAAGTCTAAGAAACCTAAGAAAAGTAAGAAACCAAAGAAATCTAAGAAACCTAAGAAACCTAAGAAACCTAAGAAACCTGAGAAACCTAAGAATACCTAAGAATACCTAAGAAACCTGAGAATACCTAAGAAACCTAAGAAACCTAAGAAGTATCGTATATGAAAGAATACGGGGTATACCGATCACGCTGGTGGGATTGACTGCGATTAATTTTTGCACATGTTTTTAAAATTTTCAATACTTTGTAACGTGCCGATGCCGAAGGCCGCGGTCTGTCTCGGTTTTTCCGAACGGTCCGCGAACAGACAATGCATTTACCATGTATGTCTATGGGGGCCCATGGTAACAATTTGTTTTTTGGGGCTACAACTTCCCTTTTGGGGCGTATCGATGGCGCAATAGCGTAAGAACATTCGCGCCGTTGAGACGAATTTAACGCACTTGGCCGCGTCGAAATCGGTTCAGCCGTTCGCTCAAACATTGGCTACATTATCAATCGTGTATACGTGGTTACGGATGTAGATAACCAGTTTACGGGATCTACATCCGTACACAAACTTTTGCGGCGCAAGTTTGTTACGAAATGCACACTTTGCAACGGTTGATCGCATTGGTCCCAGCCGCTAAGAAATTTAAGAAAGAAAAAATCTAAGAAAACTTGAGAAACCATAAGAAAGCCTAAGAAACCTAAGAAAACTAAGAAACCCAAGAAATCTAAGAAACCTAAGAAACCTAAGAAACCTGAAAAACCAAAGAATACCTAAGAAACCTTAGAAGCCTAAGAAACCTAAGATATCTAAGAAATATCGTATATGAAAGAATACGGGGTATACCGATCACGCTGGTGGGATTGACTGCGATTAATTTTTGCACATGTTTTTAAAATTTTCAATACTTTGTAACGTGCCGATGCCGAAGGCCGCGGTCTGTCTCGGTTTTTCCGAACGGTCCGCGAACAGACAATGCATTTACCATGTATGTCTATGGGGCCCATGGCAACAATTTGTTTTTGGGGCTACTCCTTTTCTTTTGGGGCGTATCGATGGCGCAATAGCGTAAGAACATTCGCGCCGTTGAGACGAATTTAACGCACTTGGCCGCGTCGAAATCGGTTTAGCCGTTCGCCCAAACATTGGCTACATTATCAATCGTGTATACGTGGTTACGGATGTAGATAACAAGCTGAGCACGGATGAATCTTGGCTTACGACTGGGCAAATAGACTAGTTTAAAACTGAAAAGTTGCAGTGTGTTCGAGGAGACAGTAGTTATGTTTTCATAGTTGGCAGTTATGCGTGAATTCGAGGAAGCAGTAGTTATTTCATAGCAGTTATGAACTTGGTTGAAACAAGTTAATTTTAATTCAAGTATAAGAGAACAGATCGCCTTCGGTTTATTAAATTTAACTGGTGACAGGGAATGCTATGCGGTCAACTTGCGTTTGTATCAGCTCAAATTTTTCCTGTTTCTGCATTTAGATTGCTGACCAGTCAACAAGTGGACGTTTATGTACTGGCATTACATATTACGTTAATAGTTTGCACTTTTTCTTATGAGTTGAGGTCGTTTAGGCCAATATCTGATGCGAGGTTCTTCAAATGTTGACTTTTCGCCATTAAAGTTTCTTTCGTTTGTGCCTCGGCTGCTAGTTTTCGTTTTATTTTAAAACTAACTGAATCATTCGTTCACTCGGTATGTGGTCCACAAAAAACGCAGAGGCGAAGCCAAAGCTGTTTGTTGTTAAACACTGATTTGCCCGTGGTGAAAAACAAGCATGTGTTGGATTGTGTTGTAAAGTCGAATGGCAAAGCCAGACAGCTACTTATTCAGGATGGTTGCCTGCGGTGAGAATCGTGGAGTATTGACCTTTTGGCCCTAAAGTTTTTTTTGGTTCATGGCTAAGCTGCTAAGTTCCTGCTTATTCTATTGAATTCTACTGAATCTGAGAAGCTACTGTAGTGGCTTATCATTGGGCGAAGTGATTTGTTAAGTGTTCACTCACCCAGGGGAGCACAAGAAACGCAGAGGCGAAGCCATAAATTTTTGCTCAAATTTATCATGCCCGTGGCAACATAGCTGCCCATGTTAGCCCTATGGCATCCATGGTAACAGGCTTTCCAGTGACCGCTGGGCCTACCGCGACCGCGATGGCGAAAGGTCAAGAGTCTAAGAACACTCCCCGCACTGGGAGGATTCTTGTGCAATTTGAAGCAGAAAAATCGATTGAGTAGAAGCGGAGATCACGCGTTACAATCAGGAGAGGCCGAAGGTCTGCAAGAGATGTTTAGTATTCATATAACAAGATGAGCACGGATGAATATTGGCTTACGACTGGGCCAATAAATTAGTTTAAAATTCATACGTTGCAGCGTATTCGAGAAAGCAGTAACAGTTATTTTTTTGTTTGAAAACAGTTGGTTTTTGTATAAGAAAACAGATTTTGTTTAGTTTATCGGATTTAACAAATGACAGGGAATGCTTTGCGGTCAACTTGCGGTTGTATCAGCTGAATTTTTCCTTGTCTTGTCGTTTGGCTTAGTGATTAGTCAACCTGTGGACGCTTGCTGTCATTGTCGGTTTACTCGGTTATTACTTTAGCAAACTGAGTCTATTATCAGTCCAGTCTCTACTAATGTTCGGTTTAGATTGCTGACCTTTGTTAATAGAGTTTGTGTCGTTCTGTGGCTCGGCTGCTGTTTTTCTGTTCATTCTGCTAAACTCGCGAAACTGTAATAGCAACTGTAGCCAACGAAGTGTCGTTCAGTCAGCCCACGGAACGTAGAGGCGCAGCCAAAGCTGTTTCATGTTTGAGCTAATTGAGTAAGTACAGTGTAATGTGACCGTGGTAACAGACTAGCCCATGTTAGCCCTATGGCCTCCATGGTAACAAGCTTTGGAGTGACCACTGCGCTTGAGGTTCTGCATACACCAAACAACCATTAGTCTTAGATCACCCGCCAGACCGAGCGGTTCCCAGAACATTTTAAAGCGAGAAAATTGGATGAGTGGGAGCTGAGATCATTGAGAACAAAGAGGAGAGGCAGAAAACCTGCAAGAGATGTACAGTATTCATATAACCAGTTTACGGGATCTACATCCGTACATGACTTTCGTGCCGCATACTAGTTTCGAACTTTCGCCCTAGCTTAATTCCGGCCGCTCAAGAAAACTGAAAATATAATAAATCTGAGGAAAGCTAAGAAACATAAGAAACTCTAAGAATCCTCATAAGGAACCTAACAAACCTAAGAAGCTTAAGAAACCAAAGAAACCTAAGAAACCTAAGAAATCCCAGAAACCTAAGAAATCCAAGAAACCTAAGAAACCCAAAAAACCTAAGAAACCTAAGAAACCTAAGAAACCTAAGAAATCTAAGAAACCTAACAAACCTAAGAAACCTAAGAAACCTAAGAAATAAAGGAATCCGAAGACATCTAAGAAAGCTTAGTAAACAGAACCTAAGATGATTAGGTATTTTGAAACGTCAGGCTCATAATGTTATTTTGTTGCGCATTTACAATTGTTGCATGAATTGTTAGCGAAGCGAGAACGAAAGGCGCGATTTGTCTTTGTCGCTCTGCGTTAGCTCATGTATGTCTATGGAGGCCCATAGCAACAAGGCGTTTTTTGGGGGCTGTCTTGCCCTCTTGAGGCGCACAATATTCGCAATGTCCCTATGTCACTCGCAACGTTGCGACGATTCCGGCGCACTTTACCGCGTCAAAATCGAACCATCAGTTCGCCCGATCATCGTGGTCGTCTGCTTAGCATGTATAAGAGGTTACGGATGTAGATAACAAGCTGAGCACGGATGAATATTGGCTTACGACTATTTTTAAAATATTACGCTTTCCCGCAAAGTCAGAATGGCAAAGCCGGACAAGTGTTCCGGATGGTTGCCCGCGGCGAGCACCCTGGATAGTTTACCTTTTGCCCCTTCTGTTTTGATTTTGATTCGCCTGCTAGGTCTCTGCTCAGTCTACCGTATTCTGAAATTGCCAAACTATTAAGCTGCTTTTGCCAGTGCAGTGGCCGAAAATATCTGTTCACTCAGTCCGTGAACAGAAGAAACGCAGAGGCGAAGCCGAAGCTTTTCTTGTTGTTTTAATGCAGTATATAATGTGGTAACTGGCCAGCCATGTTAGCCTTATGGCATCCATGGTAACAAGCTTTTTAGTGACCACTGGCATTGATAATTTGATGATAGCAAAACAAGACTGGTCTTGGATCACCCGCCAGACTGAGAGGTTTTCAAAACATTTTAAAGTACGCAAATTGGATGAGTAGAAGCTGAGAATACCGCGGTCTAAAAGAAGAGGCCAAACACCTGCAAAAGATGTTTAGTATTCATATAACAAGCTGAGCACGGATGAATATTGGCTTACGACTGGGTGAAAAAATTAGTTTAAAATTCATTGGCTACAGCGTATTCGAGGAAGCAGCAGCAGTTATTATTTTGTTTGAAAACAGTTGCTTTTTGTATAAGACAACAGATTTTGTTCAGTTTATCAGATTTAACATATGACACGAGAATAATCTGCAGTCTGCGGTCAACTTGCGGTTGTTTCAGACGAACATTTTCCTTTTCTTGTCGTTCAGCTTAGCCCTCAGCCAGCCTGCGGTCCCGCGGACGCTTACTGTCATTATCGGTAATGTTTAAGCAGTTTGCACTTCTTTGGGTTAGGTTGGGTCAGTTCAATATCTACTACTCGTAATGCCCAGTTCGTGGATTGCTGACCTTTGAGTTTGTTTGGTTTGTGGCTTGGCTCCTATTTTTTCGCTTATTTTGCTAAACTGTCCAAATTTTAATAGGCAACTGTAGCCAACGAAATGTCCCAAGTGATTCGTTCAGTCTGCAGCCTATGGAAACACGAGAAACGCAGAGGCGATGCCAAAGCTGTTCTTGGTTCTAATTTAATGCCCTTGACACAGACCAGCCCATGTTAGGCTTATGGCATCCATGGTAACAAGCTTTTGAGTGACCCCTGGGCTTGAGGTTCTAAATTTAGCAAAGAACGATTAGTTTTAGATCACCCGCCAGACCGAGAGGTTCTTAGAACATTTTGAAGCAGGAAAATCGGATGAGTAGAAGTTGAGATTACCGCGGTCTAACAGGAGAGGCCGAAGACCTGCTAGAGATGTTTAGTATTCATATAACAAGATGAGCATGGATGAATATTGGCTTACGACTATTTAAAATTACGTCGTATCTTCATGTGTTGGATTGTGTTGCAAAGTCAGAATGGCAAAGCCAGACAGCTACTTATTCAGAATGGTTGCCTGCAGTGAGAATCGTGGAGTATTGACCTTTTGCCCCTAAAGTTTTTTGATTCATGGCACAGCTGCTAAGCTTCTGCTTTTTCTACTAAATTCTACTGAATCTGAAAAGCTACGGTAGTGGCTTATCAGTGGGCGAAGTGATTTGTTAAGTGTTCCTCAGCCAGGGGAGCACAAGAAACGCAGAGGCGAAGCCAAAACTTTTTCTTGTTCAAATTTATCATGCCTGTGGCAACAGAGCTGCCCATCTTAGCCCTATGGCATCCATGGTAACAAGCTTTTAAGTGACCACTGGGCCTACCGCGATCGCAAAGGCGAAAGGTCAAGAGCCTAAGAACACTCCCCGCACTGGGAGGATTCTTGTGCAATTTAAAGCAGAAAAATCGATTGAGTAGAAGCGGAGATCACGCGTTACAATCAAGAGAGTCCGAAGATCTGCAAGAGATGTTAGTCCGAAGGTCTGCAAGAGAGAGGTCTGCAAGAGATGATTTAGTATTCATATAACAAGGTTAAGAGTACATGTACTAGCAAGAAAAGAGAGAAAAACTGCAGCTGCGGTTGCTTAGGAGCTGTAATTAAACGCGAGACTTGCTCTATGTGAACTGCATAACGCAGTTTACCTTACCGTTACCTGTTACCTTACCTGTTACCTTGACGATTCTATTTATATATTTGTTGGAGCAATGGCCCTTTAAAGGACTACGTTGTATGTTATGCAACAACAACAACACAACAACAACAACGCAGTTTTAATCTCTTTGTTATCGTACACAAAATTATTTCATTTAATTAGTATACATATATATAGTACTCGTATATAACAAGCTCAGCACGAATCTTTGGCTTATGACTATATTCCAACATTCGGGAGTCGGGACCATTTTGTTGCGGAAAACAACTACATTTCAAAACATTGATAACAACTTTTTAGATTCTGCTTCAGCATTTGTCACAGTAGCTCATCGAATGTACAGTACGTACTAGATGTACAGCAAAAAATAAATTATGTAGCTGAACTCAAATAGTACCCGCTCCGCCATCCGGCCATCCTGTAACAGTGATAAATGGTGTAGTGCAAAGGTGCTGTGACACAGCACCTTTGCACAGTACGGTGCGACAGCTATCGAAAAAACACAGTACTGTACCACACGCCAGGTCAATGCGCATTTAACAGTAAGAAATTAAGAATCAGCCCATGTAGGTCAGCGGCGTCCATGGTAACACAATTTCAAATGACCACTGGACCTGAGGTATGATATGACAGAAAATTTTGATCAGCCTGCAACCACCGCTGCGTTGCGAAGATTCTGACGTTGAGAAGAAGTTAGCCCCGGGCACAGATAGTGTTCATATAACTAATGCCTGCTACCTATTTATCTATCTGTATATATTTGATATATATATTCTATATATATATATATAAACTTTAACAGGTATACCGTATACCTGCTATTTTACTTAGACATTATACAGATACTGTACAGGTTACAAGTGAGCTGCGATGTGCGCGTGCATACGGACCAGCTTGCGAAGCCTGTGGCCAACAAGCATGTTTTTAATGCTGTTGCAGCTGCACTTTTGTGCGGGATGTCCGTCAACACCTCAGCAGCCGAAGGCAAACCGTGATTGTGAGTACCTTTAGCACTTACATTACTGATTACATACGTACTGTAGGCTATGATAAAAGTTCTACCCGGGTAGCTAGAACAAATGGAAGTGCTATGAGGCTACAGACCCAGGGCGTACTGGCAGATTAGCGGCCAGCAAGAATACCGAGCTTCAATATTATTACTATTATTGTACTATGCATACCCGCCATACCGATACATCCCTAGCAGGTAGGTACTAACCTGGCTCACGTGGTAGTGAACGACATGCTGAAAGAGGCCATGCTGGATAACCGCCAAGACGACCGGATCATACTGACGGGACTAGCCCCGAGTCAAGACGTGACAGACAGCGTGGTGTACCGGCCGCGTTTGGGGGAGCACGCAGAGTTCAACTGCAGCGTGCCAGTTGGCAGTAATTTGCGTGATGTGTCCTGGCTGCACCAAGGGCGGACCGTCTTCGAAGCTGGACGGCCGATTCCGGCGCCGATGGGGGACACCACGGGACAGAGCTACAATTTTAGCCACGTCAATTATACCCTCATTTTCGTGGTCCTCAATGTCAGTATGCGCTCCGGGGGTTCCGTGCATTGTGTTGACGCCCCGCGGGGCCCCGCCTACACGCCCCGCTCCCGCGTCCTGCAGCGTTTCATGCTGTTGCCGCTGATCACGCGCAGCACAGAAGTTTTCGCAGCGCCCGATGTTCCTTATCGGATCTTGACCGCCATCGAGGGAGAGCGCGTCACGGTGCCCTGTTCTATCCGCCTGCCCCTTCCGGACAGCATCTTTACTGATATATTCAACCACTTGATCTGGCGCCATAAGGACCGCATCGTCCATGGCCCCTGGGAGGCACCGTACGGGCCCTTGATTCCCGCCATGGCCCGCACTTATTACGCACCGCGTGATGCTGAATTCAACCGCCCATGCTCAACCAATAGCCCTGGCCAGCTGTCTCGCGTTACACCCTACTTTCAGCCGGTCACGTTGGCCGATGGGGGACTTCTGGAGTGCTTGTTCCGGCCGCACCGGGGCATACATGAATGGATAGTTCAGACGACGGAGCTATTGGTTTATCCTAAGAATGCCACGCAGTAACGCCATTATGGGCGATACCGGACGGTAGTTTCCGTTATGATGCTAGTGTGCTGCACTGTGTGGATGTTTGTCAGTATATACGAGTATATTGTACTATATAGTGTTTTTGTGGGTGCGGCGCTGTCATAAATGGTGCTGCAGAAGCCGGGAATGCACGTAGACTTGGCCAACCGAAGATGGTCTCATGTGTCGCTTAGTCGCGTGGCACTCGTTCTTGTTGACGATGACCTGCAAGGGACACGGACGGGACTTCTGGGATGAATATGTCCGGACGAGATTAGGACTTTTCTGTGTGTGGGCCACTGTGGGGAACGAGCAGCGAAAGATTGGTGTCGGTCGGGAGAGCCCCGGAGAAGGGGCGATCACGCTATTGCGCTTACACTGCTACGTCGGTAAATTAGTGCATATTACGTACTGATCTATCTACGCAGTTGGCGAAAGCCGTGATCGAGTAGCGATCAGTAGCACTTAAACTAATCCATGTATTTTTTAACTGTTCAATTTTTATCCAGATTTTATTACGTTGCCTGCATAAAAGCGTTACAACAACACGAAAACACGAAGCAGCAGCTGAGAACTTAAAAACATAACACGGATAAAGAACACTACACTATTCAAATTTAGCAACATAATTTTACAAATCCCTAATACTTATTTAGTGTTTACATTCATCGAGTTATCCAATATAAAAAAAAAACGCAAAACGAATAAGAAAATAAAACCAATAAGAACATACAACTGTAATGACGCTGTGTACAGGAGGAAAATAAAACGAATGTAATGCACAGTGTCGTACTAATAAGCACTTGTCACATTTCTTTTAAACTGGCATCTTTTGAGCAGTTTCAAATTTCACACGTCTTTCTCAGAATCACAATCAATGGTATTCCATAATATGCCAGCGAAGATCATACGGCGTCCTATACAATTCACAATCTCACATACTTCGAGTATAGATATCCTCTTCGTCCTTAGGTGCGTTTTTTATTTCGTATTCCACATCCCCATTGCAACCCGCAGCATTCCGACCATTCACCATTTCCATCTCCTGATCTTCCACCTTAACATTAATATCCTCAGGTATTTCCTGCTTAATTTTGATATCATCCTCATCACTATCCGACTGCGATGTACTGCCATGGGAATTCGATAAATGCGAATGCTGCTCCTCCGCTTTCAAAACCGGGCTGTTCTGCGATTCAGTGCTAGCAGCATCAGGCGATTTTCGAGTGCCTGATATTGTACAAGAGAGTAGTAAGAATGGAGTAGTCAATCTGGGACTTTCACCTTCGTTTGAGCTACCTATTCAGGCTGCAAGACCTGCAATTATGCGTCCAGAAATCGGCTCCGCGGTTACGCTATCATGTATCATGTATCCAGAGCGCAGTGAAAGAAATAATACCGGCAAATATCCAATACGGCATCATTCTGTCTTGGGAAATCTTATGCTCATTTAAATGCGGCTCAATAAATAAAATTAGCGGAGCTAATTCCGGTTAAGACAGCGGAGAAGGATGAAAGGCGGATTGGAGAGATGGGGTTGGGTGCTGTTGGGGCGCTTGGGCAGTGGTCAGTTGTAGCACTGTATGTTATGGATAGTATCATGGAAAGTTTGTGTATGTAGTTGTGCGATTGATGTAGCTGAGTGCCGTGTCTGAAAGTTAGTTCTGTGGCTGCTCGAATTGTGTTTGGGAATTTCTTCCCACCCTCCCTCCCTTTTCCTTATGAAAGGGGGGTTGTTTTGGAAGTGTGTACTTAATGGATGCGCTGCGTCGGTTACATATGTCATCAATACAACGCGCTAACCACCAAACTACCATTAAAGTCATTGCTGAGGTGTTCGCGGAGTCTGTCTTAACAGATTGTAATAACCCGCTGTTCAACTCGACTAACCATATATTATTTGAAATGGAACACAGTGAAACTGGAGTTCGCCTCGCAACCGAACCGGCTGATGTCAACATTACATATAGCAGAAGCTGTTTAGTTCTTCGCCGGTAAATACACATGCACGGAAAGGACCCCTAACAACGTTTCATCTATCACAACACGAATTCGGATGAGCCCTCTTTATCAGCCGAAGGATGTTTTTGTTCCTGCAATGCAAAATGTCACCGCACGCAAAGGTCAAGCAGCGGAGTTCCGCTGTTACACACAGTTCGAATTATTTAAAGGAACACTGAGAGATTATAGCAAACGGTTCATCTGGTCCCATGAGAAGGGCATCCTCCATGCCCCAAAGACACATCCACTTAACGTACTTGAAATTGACGCTGAAACACTGGGCAGTGGTTACAAAACTCAAAGACACATCCACTTAACGTACTTGAAATTGACGCTGAAACACTGGGCAGTGGTTACAAAACTAAGAGTTTAAGAGTTTTAAAGGTTTTAAGGGTTTTAAAGACTTGGACCACTTTGTACCTACAGTGGCAAAACTAATGGGATTTTATCTGAAAACGGAACATGTTCGTGTTATTCGACCCTGACCATTAAAAGTGTTTCACCAATTTCAGCTGGGCGTATTGAATGCTGGTTTCAGATTGATCCGTTTTTGGATGATGGGTTACCTGCCTGTCGTACAATAAACAATAAACAATGAATGGCTCATTCAGTCTGCTCATCTTATTGTCCACAAAGAAAACTGATATTTTATGCGCAATATCGCAATCATTTTATTATTCGCACTTAGAAAAAGGAATAGGTTGCCTTGCGATGTCATTAGGGAACATCCATAGTTCACGTACGCAGCGGATCAACATATACTTACTTCAGCAGATACATATGTATGTTATTATTTTATTTTATTATTACAATCCTAACTCCGCCGTTTCTTTTTCTCCCTTTTCCTCCAACACTGTCCGGCGCAGAATTTCGTTCGATAGCTTAAAAAACGGCTAAAATCCTGTAGTTTGTCCCTACAACTTTAGTTTTTCGATCTTCTTTTCCTTAGAATTACGAAACATGGCCAAAACGAATTTCGCTGATTGGCTCATCAGAAAGTATTTATTAGTGGATAATGTGGATTGGCGGAAATGCGTATATTTTCGAACGGAAACTGCTGACACAGCGTGGCAAACTGGGACATAAAAACTGCGGTACATCAGTAATCAGTAAAATTTAATACTCCTGTTTGTCGAAATTTCGTAATTGGCAGAGCGATAATGCAGTATGATTTCTTTGGCGGAAAGAGGAAAGGGAACCAGTATAGCGCAAATAACTGTACGGCAACGGATTACGTATAAACTACTAGGGAAGTGCACCGCTTTTTGCTAGCACTATTAGACCAAAGCAAAGCCGGAAACAGAGTTTTGCACAAAAATGCTTAGGTTATTTGATGTGTGGTTTTATATGCAATAGCCATCAAAATAAAATAACAAAAAATTGCAAGCGCTGGCACTCTACTGATTAATCGAAGAGTGGTGTTTCGGCGCTCTTCCATTTCTCCATGAAGTCATTTCAGCACATGTCATAAATTTCATTATGCGGACATTCACTCGCGCCATCAGGCTGGACTTTCGTTATACCGTTGTTGCTTATATGATTCCGTAAAGGCGTAAACTAGATAATAGTTCTATCGATAATTTTATTAACTAATTCTTTTAGCAGAAATGTTTTTCCTTTAATACAAAACAAAGCTCTGTACTCAGTATTGAAAACAAAAAAGTAATACTTAGAATTAATAAGGAATAATATATCTACTATTAGAAATAAACAAACTATAATAATAATGAATAATAATACTGATAATAACGAAAATCAGTATTTATAATAATTGCCTCGAAAACCGATTGCTCAGTCAGCACGCGTGATCACCAAATGCAAAATACATGCCAAATTAAAAACATTTTAGCAAGTGGACGCACTTACTCATTGTTTCAGACGGAAATTTCGGCATTCTGATGGCTTTTTAAAATAAAGTCAATTCGGCAAGAGAAAGTTTAGCATGCGGACCGAGCAGCAATAACTCATGTTTCAAACGGGAATTTCGGCATTCTACGAGTAGTGGTTTTGTAAAATAAAATCAATTCGGCAAGGGAAATTGTAGCATGCTGTCGTGTATAAGCGTTCACACCGATTAGGGTTCCATGAACAATCTTTACTCTTCCACGCCTGTAATGCTCAATCGGTAGGCAACTCTATCTCAAACTGTAACAGAATAACTACGGTGGAAATAGGTCGAACGAATCAGGAACACGAGGACTCAGGAATCCCTAAGCAGGAACACTCCAACTACAACTTCCGGTCGTAAGTCCTGTGTGGATCGGCAAGAGCTAGGACGATTGCGTCACGAGCAAACCTGTATACTAAGCGATAATCCGTGAACGACTATGCACTTCCGTAGGAACAAGTATTGCTGCCTCTTTAATCCAATTCACAACACAGTTCACAACGCAAGGAAATCGTAATTAGAAAACAGTCTCTAGAAGTCAAGTTAGCGACTGCTACCGATATTAGTGACAACCAAAACTTATATAGACTCTGCGTTATGACATCATATACACCGCTAAGGAAAGAGAACAGCAAATCACAGCATTGATTGACTAGATTATCCGTTGTGTTGCAGATGGAAGGCGGACAGTCAGCATCCGTACGTACATTCCGGCGTGTGATCCTACTCCCACACGTCAATGCGGACACAGCAGCACAGAATTTTGGCCGGTTGAACAGAGTTAAGGATTTTCGCCGGCTAGAAAAAGGGGGAGGGGTTTTCGACGGTAAGCACGGGGGCAGGGATTTTCGCCGGTTAGACAGAAGGTAGGGATTTTCGCCGGTCAAGCACAGGGGCAGGGATTTTCGCCGGTTAGACAGATGGGTAGAGGTTTTCCCCGGTAAAACAGAGGGGTAGGGGTTTTTGCCGGTCAGACACAAGGGTAAGGATTTTCGCCGGATAGACAGAGGGGTGGGAATTTCCGCCGGTTAGACAAAGGGACAGGGATTTTCGCCGGTTAGACAGAGGGGTATGAATTTCCGCCGGTTAGACAAAGGGACAGAGATTTTCGACGGTTAGACAGAGGGGTAGTAGTTCATCATATTACCGTAAAGTTTGCTAATTAATAATTCTATAATCATTATTAACAATTATAATAATAAACCAATAATCCAAATTCATTTCTACATTTTCCCGACCGAGGCCGGAGGCCGAGGTTGGGCTTGTAAGTACAAGCCCAGCACGGATGAATATTGGCCGATGGCTATTAAAAAATAAGTAATTCCAAGAATGTGTTGCTTTGCGGTCGTTTACAGACCGTAATAATATTAATGAACCCGTGCGTATGTTTAGTAGTATTATGATACACTTTACATAAGTTAATCGAAACACGGACTGTCTACTTGTACATACAGTATAATATCTATATAACTTGCAATGATGACTAACGTGTTAAGTTACATCAATTTTTTACTTTGTATTGTAACAGATACTCGTACTTATTGTTAAGCAGCAGCTCAGATATTTCTACTGTTCTGGGTCAAGTTGTGTTAGAACAGAGTGCATTTCTTATCGCGTCCATGGTAACGAGCTTATTTTTGACCACTGGATCTAGACAAATGATTTTGGAAAAAATTCAACAATCTTGGATCCACCGCTACACCTAGAGAATTTTGATGTACTTTAAAGCAACAAAATTGGTGAAGTAGAAGCCGAGATCCTTTGCCTCAAAGGACAGGGGCCGAAGTCCTGGCACAGATAATCAGTATTCATATAACTAGTACGTCTTTATAAATCAGTGCAGGCGCAGGTGCAGGAAAACGTTTAATACTGTAATGTAATCACAATGTGTGGCTGATTTTCTACCTGATCGCTTGAACTGCATAACATTGATTCCCATGCGGAAATCTCTTCTTTAAAACACTACTGCGTGTGACTTGCTGTGAACTAACATCATTTGAAATTATAGCTGTAATTAGAAACAGACTTCTGCGCTATGCTGCTGACTAGTTTATGCTTGCTTTGAGATGTCACAATCTGACAAAGAATTGCTGACTGTTCCTACAGCCATGTCAGGCTGCTCCAAAAGAGGATTATTAATCTGGACCTGCAGACCCGTCACATGCAGTCTCCGCACTTTGCTGCGAAACCTTTTATTTCGATTAAGTGCTGTTGTAACTATTACCTACGATATCGCGCCCTTGTCGGGATGTCTCAGCGAACCAGTGATACATCTAATATATACCGAACGCGCAAGAGTGTGGGGCGTGCCAGCATGCAAAATATAGAGTCCGTTCTATTTGACTCACAACCCAAGGCTGACGATCGGAAAACGGTTCGTTCTGATGCGGATGGATATACAGCACCACTCGCTCAAGTTCCTTTCGATACAGTGGCGCCAAAGGCCGTTTATGAACGAGAAAGCGATGTAAATTTTACATACCTATTTGCTCTACAGCGTTGTTGTTACAGAATTCCATGGTTTCATATTTATTAGAAAAGTGGTCATGGACGGGCGAGTTTACTTAACGAACCCGAACTCCAGAAATATTATGTGAAAGATCCTGAACCTATTTGCCAGTGCGGTGCTGGACCAGAGGATGTGTCTTACCGTCACGATGCTTGTTCAAATGTCGCACGTTATCAGTCTGCCAAGGAGAAGCGCACCAATCGGTTATCCAGTGTCATAACCGCTGATCATGCCAAAAACGCAGATTTACCTGACTTGTTTGTTCCTGGAGATGCCAGTTCCCAGCTTCCGTTTAATTCGCGCAGTCATCTGGAGAATCTGCGGAAAGATCTGCGACGTATCCAAAACCAATGGGTATTCGAGCAACGTGTTGGGAAGGTTGCTGATCCCGAGGATGTGGAACGTTTGATCCACGAAGTGCAGAACGAAAACATCATATCGAATGCGGTGTTTTACGATGTGGCTCGGCAAGCAGCTAGCGAGTGTGAAGCTCGCGGTGACCTTTTGGACTCTATTCGGAAAAAATACAACTCACTGGTCGGCCAAGTTTCTCCACCGCTGGAACGCATTGCAAATGAGCTGGAAGCACAAAGAAATCTGGATAAAGAAGTGGCAACGGTGTTATTAGACTATCAGATGTGGTGGCGACAAAGGTTGCCACCATTGGAAGAGAGCCACCAGCAGAGCGAGAGTATGCATCTCAATGTGGAAAAGGATATCAAAGGGCTCAACACCACTTTAACTGCTTTGCACAGCGAAAGCTATCAGCTGAAAAGCCTGATCACACTCCATGCTGCTTACCGCGCCCGATCTGAGCAGAACATGCAGGAACTGGTGCTGGCTCGGGAAGAATTCTTCCCGAGCCAGCACCAGTACCATGTGATGATGATGTACCATGTGATGATTTAGCATATAATGTTTGTGGCAAAGGTATCAAAGACCAGTGCCTGGTCAAGCTAACGGAAATGCATGTCCTGCAGCAAATGTGGTACATCGCAGCAAAGCGGCGATATAAGGACTTACAAGTCCTGGATGACAACGAACTGGCCCAGATCCAAACAGTAGAGAAAGAATTTCTCGGAACACTGAAAGCTCTTGAAGCCAGTATCGAGAAGACCCAGAACTTGCTTTATCGGACCTCGACGCGCGCCAATCAGAGGAGCGAACCTTCTATTTTTTCTGAACACACAACATTTATTACAGACATGAAGCATCGTCGAAATAATAACATCAAATTTTGTTAAAGGGCAGTCAAGAGCGCCAAATTAAAGTGCAAAAAATGGTTTTATTACCTGCTGGAAGTGACATCAATCAAAAATTTTCGCGCGTAAGTAGTTATTACTACAAAATTACTACAGTTCTTCTGCAGGTCAACAATATTCAAAACGTAGATGACATAGTATGCGGTTTGCAGGCTTCGTACAAAAGATTTAACCAGGATAGACAATGGTTAATATTGCAGCATCTACACAGTACACATGATGTACCATCGCCTTCGGATGCCGCCACCATAATTCACGACTGATCACGCTTGATCGATTGCAAACAGTCACCATAAACAGCGCATTAAAACCCGTACACTAGCGGCAATTATACGCATGTACCGTTATAACTTACCGTTCCTCGTCACGGTCAACTACCCATAAGTTAGAAATGACTTCAAGTAACTGGTTTACTGTACTCTGTACGAGTATTGCTATCCGGAAACATATCTTACCACGCAACATCAACCAGATTTGGTTCAATATGCGCAAATTATATGCATTGTGCGGTGTAGCCTGCTTGATGTATCGTATCAAATTGACCGCCTCCGATGCCGGTGCGCTTTGAAGTGTTTGCAAAATAAGTGTTACTGTTTGGCTGGCAAAAGTGTGCCGAATGATAACAATGCACAGAGGATGTTATTACTGGGAACGGGGAAGTTATTCAGTGCGTAGAATACAGGCGTTGCATCCGCATACTGTACTGTACAACTACAAAACCACATATCGCGGATTCGCGATATGTGGTTTTTGTTGCAAAGATAATAAACTATCAGCATTCCCAAGCATATGAACAAGGTGTATGAGAAAAATTAAAATACGCATCGCCATTTTTAATGTACAGTACCTTGCGAAGAATTGTTATGTTTATGGCCCGGATCTGGAATAGCCGGTGTCTTATAAGATGCAGAAAGTGGTGTGACATATACGGTAAAACTGAAACGTACGTACTTATTTGTTAATCAAAAACCTAACCGTTGTGATTATTTACAAATTTTTGCACCCTCCGCCACGAAGTCACGAAGTCTCGAAGTCAACCTAAATATTAGATGGAAATTTGACGTTAATAGACTTACATGACCGACTTTGTCAAGTGATTCTCACAAACAACAAAGTATTCTTTCTTTAATCGGCTTTGCGGATTATCAGGTCTTATACGCTAATATTTAAACAGATTTCGTGTAAATTGATCAACATGATAGACATGTTTGATAACAGAGATTTTCCCGCTCGTTTTGAACACCTAAGCAAAAATAGCCAATTTAATTTGCCGATAAACGGAAATATTTGCGCCGTTTTGTGTGGTCATAAAAGCATTAGAGATCGTTTGTGCGCTGTATTAAGTCAAGTACAGAGTTCGATTGCCAATGGTGTGAATGAGTGTAAATTTATTTGGTCAGTGACGTGGACTTGTCGAACAGGTAAGCCGTGATTATTTGCGCTCAAACTGACTCTGATCTGCCGCAGTGTATACCGCCGTATCAGCCGACGCGCCGATGATCATGAGTTTGCTTTGCACGCCAACGTGCAACACCGTCTTTCGTGTTTTTCTTCAACGTTACCCTCCGGATAACGCGGATATTAATGACCACATATTGAATTGTTTTCACGTTCATGAATTGTTTACTGTTCTGTGCGGAGTTCTTGTGCCAAATCATTTGTTCTGTGCGGAGCGGAATTTTCGCCCATTAACGGTTTAGCTTTTGGCTTCTCATGTTGTATGATACTTCATCCTTCTGACGATCATAGAAGTTGATAGAACGGAGTTGCCTGTTTTCGTTGCAAATATGTACAATGGAAATTTAACTGCAAAATTTTATTGCTTTGCCGGGAGTATGTTATTCCATTTCGCTAAAAGTGCACATTGCACAACAACATTGCACAACAGCAATCGACAACTATTTGAGCAATCCATCGGAATAAGCCGATCAAACAGCCAATTTCATGAGGACAATGCAGGAGAATGTGGATCGATCGCGGTCTGTTGACCGCTACCAGTAAGTCGCGTGTCGGTTGCACCAGATTAACCCACGAGATTTAATTTGCATTTATGCCTTTGAAAATTTAAAGCGCGACCTATTATTGTCAATTTACGAATAATTTGCCTCAGATGATTATTTTAATTTTGCAAACCTTTTTTTGTGAATAAAAATGTACACAAAGCATAAAATGTAAACTGCATGCATGCTACCGATACGTAGTACTAACGTGATAACTGTACATTACCACTAAAATGTTCCATTTGTCTGTTACTACAGGTTTTATAACATGCGTAACTTTAGAATTACATCAAAATTATGTACAAAGAAAACTCCCTTAGGATGCGGATGTAATTTTTACAACTTTTTAGCTCGGATCAACGCCTAAATTTTCGCCGTTTGCCTCAAGCCAATGGAAGACAAGAAAATGCAACAGTAATTCAAGTGCCACCAAAGCAGTACCGGACCGGACGATCGCTGGTGGCTAACCGGGACACTAACAGAGACAGGACATCACGCTGGAGATCACCATCACTGGACACGCGTCTTCTCCAAAACTTTTACGGTTTTGTGACAAATATTTTTGAACGCGGAAACGACTTAAAAAAGTGTCAGCTGGCTGAACAGTTGTTATGGACAGCCGCGCGTAAAAACGAGGTATAGTTAGCGTGCTACGCAAATCAGAATGCCGGTAAATCAACTTCCGGTGAATTATAACACATTTGGGCGCCAAAATGGAGCATTACATGTCGACTAATTTTAGACAGAAATATTTGTTGATATCATGAAAAAATTAATGGAAAATGGATACGACATTAACGCCCCTAATGAATTGGGATGGAATTTAGTGGACGAAGCGGTTATGCTCGGACATGCGGAAATCGCCGCGGAATTATTCAAGAACGGCGGTAAGGAGACGGAGTGGCTATGTGAGTCCAAACAGCGTCGACAAGAAGTGCTGCGCAAAGCACTTCGCCGTCTTGAGGCCATTCAAGTGCCCTCTCGAATTCGCGAGCATAGTGCCGACACCAGACAGCTGGTCGCCGATGTGGCCGTCGGGCCAACCATGGCAGTGTTGCAGAAGATGATGCAAAATGTAGAGCGAACTAGTAAGTGCAAAATTAAATCCTTTGCAGCATACCTTAATGGATTTTTACGCATTTCATTGGGAAAACAGTGCTTAATTTTTCGCGTTGTAATTAAAAAGGACCACCAAGGAATTATCTGGACCGGGTCATCGTTGAACCTTGTGGAGACTGTTCAGTTGCTGTGTCATATGAGCCACGATCAATTCCCCCTGGAGTTATATCTAGATTTAAGGGTTGGTTTATCTAATTGATAGGTATCGGTACCGGCTTCTCTGTATTGTCCAGATACATTAACGCAAAGCTATACGAAAGAGCTCGGTTAAAAACTCACGGGTGGTTACAGTTCACGCAAGCTCTGCTACTTAATTAATAAACAGCGAAGGTAAATATGACTAAAATTTACCGATTAAAAGCATTTTAAAATTTATTTCCACAGTGGAGTGGTCCCGCGACAAGTCGTTCAAAGGGATTGTGGATTATCAGATTTTTTCCAACTTGATGAATCCTGAGCGCCTGATAATATCGGAGCTGGACTGCGGCATCGAGTATCACTTCCGGCTGTCCGTTGCCAACTTATCCGGCTTTGGAATTCCACTGAACGCAACACCATCTTCTGTGGTTATAACGTGTACGCTTCGTTTTGACATCAGAACGAATCTCTTCTACAGCGGTTTCATGCTGCGCTGGTTGATTTAGCGTGGAGAGATGTCGATGGACAAAAGCCACGGCTGGACACTGCCACTGTTCACAACTTGGAGAAAATTTTGCAGAATATCAGAACGATTACGAAATATATGCTGAACGACCCAGAGCGCCGACACACTCGGACACCGGAGAAACGTCAACATCCACACCGAGCCGTGCAGCGCAGGGCCAGCTTAAAAGATAGTATTCGCGATCTCATTCGACCTCATATTCGGCCGGCTAATGCAGAAGACGAAGGCGGGATGTTTCTTTCGGTAAACCGAGTGCAAGATTTCGGTATAACAAAAACTTGTCATCTATAATTCTTTTACAGTGTATGGTGATTGCGGACGATTCGATTCTTTTGACCAATGAGTACACACTACCGTCGGTGGTCGTGCATTCTCCATTTATTGGCTCCATTAGCTCAAAGGATTACTTGTGGTTTCAAAAGGTAGCAGCCAAATTACAAAAGTTTATTGAAACGCGTGTTAGTATTCCATTCGTGTCATAGTTGACAACTTGTTGGGATGCCATCTCGGAAATAAAGGAGCTTCTGCACACCTCCAAGGATTCATCCTCTGATTTACGGTACCGCATTGTGCGAGCTGTTTCTAATCTACAGGTATTTTCTTATTACTGGAAGGCAACACATCGTTGTTTCCTGGTTGTGTCGAATTTTTAGTGAAATAATTCTGTGCACACTTTTAGAACCTGCTGACGATCTCGAATCTGGGAATAGCGTATTACCGACCGTTAAGGGATAGGCAGTTTACTTCCTGCGTTTTGTTGTTAATACAAAAGGTTAACAAATTGGACGTTGGCAAGTTATCGGGGTTTCAATGGAAATCACTGAAGGAGGCCGACATAATGGCCATTGGCCACTCCCACCCGATCATGTCGGCCATTTCCACGGCAAGCACTGCGGTAAGGCATTGATAATTTAATTGTACAATAATTTTAATTGCCGATGTCTGTGGATGTACAGCATGTACTCATCATGTTTTTCATTTCGTGCTTGCAGGAAATATATTCCTGGTATCATGATATGCAAAAAACCCTTCCTCCTGGGCTGCATATGGCATATGCCGAACTGAGCCTTAACTTAGACAGTATTGCAGCAGTCACCGCGAAGCAGTGGCCGAATATTCTTCCTTCAGCAAAAATACGCTCCAACGCTTACGTTTCCAGGTTTGATTTGCAAAACATTGTTCGCTTTGCGCAGATAAATTCTGATGGTTAGAGATTAAATATCGAGCATCAATTTTAGTGACGAATGGTATTTCATAACCCGGAAGGTAACCGGTGCGCCGAAACGTGTGCGTTACTTGGAAAGCCTACTTCAAGACAGTTGGCATGCACTGAAATCCAGCTTATCATTGCGCAGTGTAGAGGAGTTGTTTCTCTTTCCGGAAGTGGTAGAACTCGGACCGGAAACCTCGATATTAGTTGTTTATGGGGAGAAACGAGGCTTATCGTCTCATCAGTCACTGGATGAAGAATTACGGAAAAACTGTAGTCTTGTTCCTGTTCAAATATTTGAAGCCGGTATACCATACTGCAGTTATACCAAAGGTTTATAATTTAATTATCAGTGCATTCCTGTTAGGGTTTCATTTTCGCTATCGAACGCTGGCCTGGTCAACGTATGCGCAGTCTTCTGTTATTCTGGAAGGTTTGGTCGTTCATCTACAGCAATTACTGCGCCAGGTAAGTGACGAAATCAGGGACATCATTCTGATATGAAATCGATTAACACCGGACGTATTGCCATCAGGAACTGGAAACCAATGAAGAAGAGGAAACAGGTGCACTGCTTCATAAAGTGCAGTTACTACAAGAACGACTGGAGAATATTTGGGGAGAAACACGCTGGATGCCGAGCTTGATCCGCACCATGACACGTGACCGCTCGCCTGCAGAACGAATCTCACTGTTCAGCCCACTTCAGCCGCAGAAACCACCACGCAAGAAAAATCACCGACCGAATGACCACAATCAGCCTGTGATTTACAATGATGACAAATCGGTCAGTATAATTATCGGTACTGCCAACTTCCGGGACCTGGAAACGCAGAACGAATCGCTTCATGAACTTGTAAAGAAAAATGTCAAGAGCACGGAGGTACTGTCCTTAGATTTACAGCTTTTAGTTAAGTAAATTTTAAAATTTCTAGTAAAGTCATCGCTAAAGGGTCACTCCCAGTTTATCTCCGTGCGATCCCAACATGCCTATCGTGTCTTTAAATTCGGCAAACGACAGCTTCCCATCACCATCTTTGTCATGGTAGATTATGCTTTTGTCGACGGTCTGCTGCAGTTGCACATCTGTAAGGTTATCTCCGACCATCATTTTTAATACCCGAAAGCAGTCCGCATTGGAAATGAATCCATCTCGGTCCATGTCGTAGATGCTGAAGATTACCCGCAGACCGCAGTTTCTGCTCGATATTGGCTTTGCTGCTGAATAATGTCATGCCCTGCGCAAACTCCCGGAAATCAATTAACCCATTGCCATCTCGATCGAAAACCTCTAGAACGCGTGTGGCTAAAGGGTTCGCTCGCACTTGTGGTAAAGCGGTGAATTCCTCCAGGGAGAATAGCCATTGTTGTCTGAGTCCAGCTTGAAAAACCGAAGATATAATCGCCTTATTTGGTCTGGATCAAATTCGGGTGGTAATTCTGATGAGATGTCGTTACCCATTTTGAAATATTAGATTCTGCAAGCTGTAAACTGCGTCAAGCAAGCCTAGCTTAGTGCTTGTCGTTTTGTCACCGCATGACAACATTAAGCACTTAGCGAAGTACAGTAACGACGCGAATGCTTTTGAAGTACAGAATCGACGCGAGCTATTTCACCAAAGTACGAGCATTGTAATAATCAGTACTTGTGATGTAATTTGTAATAATTTAGTAATTAGGTGCAGATTTAAACATTATGTCCATAGCCCTTTATGAATTTACATGTACAGCTGCAGTTTGTATACAACAGGCACGTTATCCAGTACGCGGTATGCCAGAACCAAATTGTGGGAAGCTATCGAAGTATTTGGAAACAGCTAATTGTTTGATTGCCGTTAGTTCCAACAGCTTTGCTGGACATAACAAACTACAAGCAATATAAGCTGGCTGAGCTGACTCTAGAGAAACCGGAACTGCTACGACCATATCAGTAGTCATTCCCAAAGCTCAAAACACTCTTCACAAGATAAAGTATGTTTCAAGTTCTTGTGAAACATTAAATTGTATCATCGCAGTTTGTTAAAAAAGCTAGATCTTCGCAGTCAGAAAATTCTAATACATAGACGTTACATGTACATACTAATACTCGTATAACGGACAGGCAAACGAAATTCGAGCTTTTGGAAGAATGATACTTAGCAATATTTCTATAAGCAGTACAACAAGACAGACTACTTTACCAATGTATTATTTTAGAGATTATACGAAGTATTGTACTCGTATGTAGATGATGCACCAAAGGCCGCAATGCATGATACTGTTGCGACTGTTGTTTACCTATAAAGCCGTTGTCGGGTATTTATCAGGATTCAGCATCATGCGACGTTCATTTCTAAGTAAACATTACCTGCCATGACCGGAAAAGGACCAAAACCGGAAGAAGCACTCTTAATCTGATTAGCGCAAATGCTGAGCATTTTATACAAGCGACGAGTGAAGCGCGGATCCGTAAGATTAACAGGAAATTAAAGTTAAAAGCAAGTGTACATATACTGTTCAAGGTCCCGTAAAAACATGACATTCTCCCTTATCGCCTTTGGTGAAGATGCAGCGCATGCCGGGACCACATTTAGGTTTATCGTTGGAACATTCGGGACCGGGAATAGCCCTTCTATCTCTTGCTAGTTCGTTGGATTCTTCGACGGCAGTACAGCGCACCGCGTTCATCCGGGCCAGCTGTAACAAATCGTTTTCAAAATCAAGTAAGCCATGGCGCAATGCTATAAATCTGCGGAGGTAATGTATTTTTGTTTGTTGCTCTGGGGGATTTTCAAATCAGGGTAAAGTACTGCGTACAGTACGAATTAATTTGCGGTTTGTGATGAATGTACGACGTATGTATACACCGTAGAGCCAAATGCAGATACAAGAAAATGATTATACTGGTTTGGTTTTTCTCCATCAGCAAAAACACCGCACCAATAATAATGCGCCGGCATTATCAATGGATGCAGGCAATCAAATCTGAAATGTACATAATTGAATTACCATAATTATAACTAATGGTAGATCTTTATTTTAATAAAACGCGAGCAGCAGTACTTTTACGTTTTCCTATTCGGACTATGGACCAACATCGATAACGCAAAACACTTTCCAGTGGGTATTTATTTGGGTGTAAAAGTTATTTGCACTGCGCCCCCTCCGACCAGGTTTGCATCTACTTTACGGAATAAAAGAACGGATCCGTACATTTACAGAGAGCACAGTTCTTTTAAGATTTATCAGGGCCTAAAATTTACTACCCTAGTTGTGGAACGCAATAGTTGTTATGGCCCCGTAAAAAAATGGCATTGTCCTTCTTTATCGCCGGAATGCTGGAAATTGCACAGAAATTCCCTGCTTGGCTTGCATGGATGTTTCTTTGAGCAGGGATCACCTGGCTTACTCTTTTCTGAACCCGTGCACAGCCATGGGAGCTGTGTACAAAACGCTTTGGTTATTCTCGTCAGTTTTATATATGTACTACAACAAGTCTGCTCGTAGTCACAGCTGGTTAATTTTCGCTTTGACCTAAGGGTTCAATCATCAATGTACCTTCTCTGCTTAATATGCAATATTATAAATACTGTACTTCTATTCGCAGTTACCAACGACTTCCATCAAAGTCTACTTAACCTCGCCAATAAGAAGCATGCACGTTTGCCAGGGTTTGAATTTGAGCAGTCACACATTTGTTTAAATGATATGAATACAGAAATCTGCATTAATATAGTGTAAAATCTGCATTACACAGTGCTCACTGCTCACAGAATATCTGCATTCCAGTTAGGTTAGTTTCTATACTAAATCTATGCATCAGAATTATCAAAGCTTACCCCAACAAACATAGCCACCAGAAAGGTCATCCATGTGGTTAGAAATTTCATGTTGTTCTGGAAAGTTTCGAAGGTATGTAACAATGCGCGACTGCATGCAGTAACTGGTGCACACTGCAAAAAAGATTTGAAACTAAATGTTTTTAGAAACTGAACACGGTTATATACCAAAACTGTTCCTGATCGATCAACCAAACCAAAATATTCTCAGAAGACCACTTGTTTAATAACAACCGCAACCACTTGCGCATTTTGTCGGTTATGGAAGTTCCCGGCAAGAACAAAAGGGACGGATGCGATCGCGCTGAAACGCTGTTTTGTGTATGTACGAGTACGTTTACGCATTGGTATTCGTAAATACCGTACTATACTCGGTGGCTGGTCGCGCTTTTCATACTGTATTTTTCTGCTTATTTGGAGCCACCGTCCCCCGGTCAAGAACTCAGAAGACCACTTGTTTAATAACAACCGCAACCACTTGCGCATTTTGTCGGTTATGGAAGTTCCCGGCAAGAACAAAAGGGACGGATGCGATCGCGCTGAAACGCTGTTTCAGCGCATCACTTTCATGGTCCGGTAAAAAATTGGCATGTTCCTTCCTTGTCCCCATCTTTTTTGAAGAAGCATTTCTCACTTCGCATTTCGCATCACTTTCATGGTCCGGTAAAAAATTGGCATGTTCCTTCCTTGTCCGCTATTTGCTGCTGCGAACGGAACAACACGGTTTGGTGCGCTTGTTTTCTAAATCGAGTTACATACAATAATAATAAGTATTTTCCAATTAGCTCGCCGGCTAACAACAACTCGCATAACAACTCAACGCGGAAGTCTTTATTGATTTTTATTAAATTATAGCATGCTGCTGTATCGTTACGCCCAAAAACATAATATACAGAAAACTCCATTCAGCTAAACAAATCAGCCAATGAAAACAACTGATTAGTTAAAAATTTCCCAATCAATAACCACCACAAAAACACGTCCCAGCATCACTTTCATGGTCCGGTAAAAAATTGGCATGTTCCTTCCTTGTCCCCATCTTTTTTGAAGAAGCATTTCTCAGTTACGCGTTTACAAGGCTTGCTCTTTGAGCATTTAGTCATTTGAGCGTGGATTTCTCTTTTCTCCAGTCTTCCGCTTGCACCGTCGCTTAACGCTGCAAACTGCAGAACAAAATCTCCTGTACAAAGCATTATAAGACATCTATGCTCGAGTTAATTTCCGCCGAATTTTAAATCATGATGAAAAAGCAGAAAAAGATTGTCGATCGTTATTTTGATTTTGCAATGATGCCAGTATATCGTGTTAATGAAACTTTAATGACCGTATTTTCTACGAAAGTATTTCGTTTAATTTTTAGTTATTCTGTTTTTATTTCTTTGAAATTTTGAGGCTTACAATACACGCCACTCACCAGCTTATAATATATAATTACCGGCTCAAATAAACATGCCATTTTTTATTTTGGGGATAAAGCAAAAAATTCTTGTGCATGGGGTGCGAGCCCAAAACATATTCGTAAGAGGAAAATAATTTAATTTACTGTACTTTATGCATTGTACATTGGGCTTAAGGACTGAGCTTACCGCAAAAAGCAGGACACACACAAATAACCCCGAAAAGAAAAAATATCTTCATGGTGAGCTGGTTGATTGAAATGTATTTTTGCACAACAAGTACAATATGCCTAAAAATTAGAAATCAAACACTTTTTGTTTACTTTCACTGCAGTAAAATCTTTTAGCGCAGTCTTGTTGTATTTATACACTGCATATTAATGGCACACGTTTGAACCAAAGATAAATATGTTTTTTAATCGGATTTCGAAGTTTGCAATCACAACTGAACTACCGGCGCGTTGCTCTTATTGGTTATTCCGAAACCGGAATTTCCCAAGTAGGGTAATATTTGCTTAATCATGTTTGACCAGAAGCTGTAATTAATGGAGTTAACCGGCTGGGTGTATCAGCCAACAACAACAACAATAAGTTGTGCAGTACATCAAAAACACAAGTGCCATTTAGAGCAAATCAGCGCGAACCTAGCTAAACAATAAAAAACGAACTTATGCGCTTCAGACTTCAGAGTACGTGCGCGTTTTCTTGCGCGACGCTCTCTTGCGCAGTTGCATTCGCACTGAAAGAAGTATAAAACTACCGATTCGGAATCCAAAAATCAAATAATATAAGCTTACAACAGAAGTGTGGCGTAGAAGCATGTGTTTCCAAAAGGTGTCATTTACATATCCGCACATATATTATTCAATGCTATTATGCTTGAAGATTTAGTACATAATTAACGGAGAGTATTATAGAGTACTCAGCTTCTATAGGGTAGTAGGATTTAATGTTAACGATATTTGACGACAATCAGTAACTTCACTTATAAAGATTATACTAACTAAGTACTTTATTCCGTTCCAAATGACACCATGATTTAGCCAATACCAACAGCCAAAGCGCCGCAACGTTAATTGTTGAGTTTGCTTGATACAGCAAAAAGAATCGATGACTTTAGCATATCAGTTTTCAATAGCATTTTTGTTTCATTTATAGGCGCACATGAATCTGATTAGTAAGAATTTGTTTAAATAATCCGGCCGTATTTCATCCGCGAACGTATCCAAAAATCAATCTCATACTTCGCCTTGCCATTTGGATTAAGGTGGATGTTATGCTACCCTAAAAATCACATTTTATGCGAAGCTCTACGATATTCTGTGGAATCTATTATCTATGCTTCGGTCCGCAAACGTTTTGTCACGCTTAACGTACCGTTTCCGCTTGGCATTTGCATTGGCTTTCACACCGGGGCGTCGCCAGGCGCTTCTTTGCGAGATTTACTATCTTTTTCGCAGTTTGTTTGTTCCTATAAGGATACCAGACCGCACGTAACACTACATTATACATTTTGCAGACCGGTATTCGGTTGAATTGTCGACGGAAATAGATTCCAATTTGGTTAACACTCATTTTTGCCAAACTATTGTACAATACCTTTGACTGATTTTAGTCACTGCCTTGCTCTTAGAATGAGAAACATTGGCACGATTCTTCTTGGCGTTGTGCTGGAGTCTGTCCCAAAAAACACTTAATGTAAGCTTATTAGTCGAACAATTTTCGATAACTGTATATTAATAACCCAAATAGTAGATATTACAGTAATATATTTTCCACAATGAATAATCAAGTTGTTGTGAGCACAGCACAAAATTTACAAAGGTTTCTGACCTCTTATTTTTCTTGGCTTTTGGTCCACGTTGTTTTCCCTGCACTGCTTTTGTCACTCGATGCCTTCACAAAATCAAGAAACTGCTTTGCCGCTTCCTGGCACTCTCATAATATGGAAATTTTATTTACGTACCTCGCGGTAGGCGCTTTTGCTGTGTTCTTAACCGTAGGATTCTTCGGGTTGACCTTAGGCTTCGCTGCCGCTTCAGTCGATTTTCTGTAAGAATTTTCACAGGAAGTGCTGCTGTATATTGCCACAGTTTAGAATAACCATAACGTTTTGACGTACACCATGTTCTTAAGGATACTTACCGTGCTCTATTGTGGAACTTATACCCTCCATTTTGCTTTATAGGATAGAGGTAATTATACAGATACATACTTGTCTTTTGGACTCCCGAGGCAAGATTGCTCGCCTTGTTCGGACGCGGTGAACTATCATCTTCATGGACAGACCCTTGCCGGCTTCGATCTGGAGCCTGGTTCTCACGCTGGTTGTTGCCGTCATCTCTGCAAAGGTCATTAATAAGGTCATTAAGTCATTAATGTGTCTTTCTGAAGAATGCAGAGTTTTAAGCAGACTTGATATCTTGGTGTATATATGCATTTTAATTGTGGAAGCAGTGTTTCTTGACAGAACTACTTTTTCGGTTTTGCCGAATCTTTATCATGAGGTTCGGCGTCCTTTTTGGTTTTTTCCTGCTTCTCCCTTGGCTCGGACACTTTACGTTTGTTGTCCTGTTCACTGTCTTTCTTGTCCTGTTTCTCTTTCCTTTCCGGCTTTTCCTTCTCCTTCTTCCTGGCTTCTTCCAGACTATTTACCTCCTCTTCGGTTAGAAATACCAAACCTCTTTTAATTATTTTCTTCAGCTCTGACGGTTTAGCGCTTTTCCTGTTTAACGTCCAATAATTTATAGGGCTTTCGGTATAGTTACACACGCAGTGAGTCGTACGTAGTCAACTGAACTACGTACAAGTAATTCAAAATGTGTGTTATTTTTAACCAGTTTCTTACAGCATTTGTCGGTTATGGTCTCCACAGTAGAGCTTATCGCTGGGCGGCATATTGTTTGGGTTGAAAAGATCCCACTCGATGACGGTGATATCCTTCAGTTCTCTATACAACTTACGAGAGTGCGTAAAATTTATTCAAACGAACTGCAAAATACTTTGTAGTTCTCTGACTGTCAAATTTTTTAAATCTTATTCAACTATCATGTCGCAAGCCTGCATGTACGAGTATAACTTACGTTTTTGGATTGTGTCCAACAAACTTGACCACATATTCGGGAATTCGGGTCTTTTTATTTGTATCTGGATGAATTTGACCTTTTTCCACGCGTACGATCTGTTTTTGAGAACAGGTCTTCGAGATTTACTTTTGACTAAATTGCCGTTTCAATTTGTTTCATATCGTTTGGACAACACTCACTGGTCAGCACTCAGCAAGTAAGAAAAGATATCGACTTTTTATTAATGTTGTTTCGCTTTGCCAAATGCATTTTCCACACTGTTCCGATTGCAAAAGCAAGTTTCCAAATAAATTTGACCTTAGTAAGTTAAACGAGGTTTCTATCATTTTAAATATACTAAATTTTTCGGAATGGGAAACGTAGGCCGACTGATTGTATACATTACTGTTAATGTGGTCCGGTACTTATGGTAGATGTACTTATGGAAGTTATGGTTAATAGTACGGTAGAACGATTTCTACTCGGGTAATACCTCGCACTCGTAGACAAGCGACCGCTCCGTTACCCAAAGTTTATCACCTGCAAGAAAAAGGGAGCTCATAGAAAATTGAACAAACCATGCACGTACTTCTTCTTGCACTGTACAAAGAAATTACAGTACTGCCAGAGCCGGGAAATGATAATGTACGCAGTTAATTATATTAATCCCGAAGCACTCACCATCAGAAAAAAAATGTTTGTGAACTATTACAAACGTATATCTGCGAGTATTGCACGTTATAAACGAGGCATATGTCGTTGCCATTATCAGTAGCCACGTGCGGTCTACCCCATGGTACCATCCATTGAGTTACAAGTTTATAATCTGCCAAAAATTTTTGTTGTATAACGACTGATATTCCTGAAAGTTCAAAAAATTTATTTTGCAATTAACAAAACCAGCTCGTACTTCTGTCGATGCAATTTCACGTAAGAATTATGCTAAATTTACCAGGCTTATATAAAGGAAGCCCGTCATAGGTCGGTTGTTCATATCGACGTCCCCGGCGAGCATGGAATTCCTGTTCGCGCTTCATGTCACTGATTGCACTTGCCGCCATATTGGTAATCCGAATTTCGCAATAAGCAGATTCAGTAATAGCGTAAAAGTCGCCGCGAATACCTCACTGAAGTCCTTCAAAAATAAGACCCGGTTTAGAATACTTTATCGCAATCGATCGAAGAACCATGCATGGTATATTTAATAATCGCGAACAACAACATCGCAAAAGTGACCTTTGGGTATTTCAAATGTTTCCAATGTCACGATATATATCCAGGTAACGGATAGTATTGTTTGTGCGGTAAATATTTTGTTATGCGAAAGTCGGTACTTGCAGCAACTAATACTACGTCGCACTCGCGTCCATTAAAGCGTGTCATGTACAATACTAGCGTGTCATGTTATAAGCGAAACATGTAAATACGAGGTATTACTTCTGTTCCCACTAAATCAGTCAAGTATGTAGTGTTCTCTGATAAGTGCTAAACCACGAAACCTATAATTAATAATAGGTTTTATCTTTATTTGCCAGGTTATAGTAATATAAGCACTAACCACATTTGCTATACTATTGCGACAGTTACTGTATATAGATACATCTATAGTATCTAGTAAGTATCCAAAAGACTGCGACAGCCCGTATAAGCGTTATGCAAGGCACGCCGGTGTGTGCTTTAAAAATTTATCTGAAACATCAGTTACGTACAAATCGCAACCAACTGAGTTAGATCTGCGGGAAATTTACAATATGTACCCGCAAACAGCTAACGATCGGCCATAGCGCATAGACATACGTAATCCGTACACAGGTTTTCGATGTACGTACGCGTGTTCCTTCGACGTTTCAAAAACTGCTTGAGGCGATGCTCGCTCGATCCAGGCTATAATTTTAAAAAAACCTAGAACCATGTTTTTTTCCTGGAAAGCAGCAGCTACGTACTAGTACTGGTAACTACATACCGAGAGGGGTATGTAAGGTATAAGTTATAAGCAGTTAAATCCCAGCAAAAAAATATTTAGTATAATATGCTAAGCATGTTTTACTGCGATTCAACAGGTAGCATATTATGCTACATGGTTTATTTTATCATACCGGGCATATGCCGGTATTCTTACCGAATTAAGTATACGTGAGCGAACTTGAAAACCTTCGTCTCCTCACTTTCGATGACGAGACCTTCCCCCGCGGTAGTCGAAAGTAATAAATGTTTACATTTTATTAATAACATCGTATTTTACGAGATATCGTGTATATATAACAGTGCTTTTTTGTCAGCTGTTAACTATAGCGCGGAATCCCGCAAGGCGACCGGTAATTGCTTTTCATATTGCCTTAAACTCATCATTTTTGAAGAAACACTTAGCTGGCCTTCTTGGCTTACAGTTACTTGAACCTCCACTTACGATTACCGGTATGCCCCATGAAGTGACGTTCGGTATTCCACGAAATTTTGGCTCAACTCGTCAAGGTGCAATGTTTAATTTAAGCGGTTTTCTTAAAATGCCTCATGACTAAGCCCGGCGTCAAGTGCTACCGCGTGGTTGTATTTTTTTGAATTCTGCCGCTCGTGGCACGGCGACTATGCGCAGAGTATTTATCTTTACGAGATCAGTCTATCGTCGGGAAACGCATAGGCAAGCTTAGCGCGAGACTAAACAGTTTCTGGAAAAGACTAATAAGTGAATGAATTCGTACAACTTTTCCGGTTCAGTGTACGTCTGCACAACAAGCGCCACATCTCCATCATAAGCCAATCAGACCACTAGAGCTGCGAAACGGGTTCTGCCTCTGCCGCTCCACCATTGGGTGGTAAAAGAGCGGCCAATAGTGCAATGCAGGGAACAACAACCATTGACGGCCCATTTTTTTTAAAAACGACCGGCTTTCGTGCAGAGCGTATCAGTGCGAAAACACATACAAGAGCACGGAAAAGGCGGAGTCTCATAGCTGTAGCGTGTCCAGTTGTACCTCGTAATTTGAGCGTAAACGCTGAATGTCTACTACTTACACTAAGAAGGAGGAGCTACTTGTTGAGTTGATTAACGCAGTCTTAGACCAGACAGACTGTCCAACGCATCCGAATACATATTGAACCGCGCGAGGCAAAACGAGCAATTATACGATTGTAAGCCATTTCGACATCGGCGTTCTTGCGAAATCTCTCTGGCTGTCTAGACTCAGAAGCGTAAAATTTCCTTCATTCCTTCAAAAGTTTTCGCTTACTGCTCAGACCTAACTATCCAGTTTTTCGCCCTTTATTCCACTTTGCCATTTAGCTTCAGTTTTAGATTGCCAGACACAACATCATAATTGTGTTTAAATATTTAAATTTGACTTTTTGAAAATTCGTATTAAAACTTCGTCAAGGATGGCTCATCCCATAATACTCTCCTGTGTTCTCATAATTTTATCGATATTTGGCCCCGAATCTCTCGTCAGCGGTAAGTTGGAAAAATCAGTCTTTTTCAAGCAGTCTGATGTGTTTGCCGGCTTGATTGCATCAGCGTACACCGCGTGCGCTCGTTTGTGCAACCGTCTTGCTATCCTTTGCAGTTTGCAAGTCACAAGTTGCAAAAAACAGCCGTCATATTTAATTATGTGCACTCATACGCAATAACTGGCCGGCGTGACTGACTGATTCAGCAGTGTTGTAGGGAACCAGACGGCATCTTGTCGCTAGCTTAATTAAATGTCGTAAATTGTTCCCAGCCGGCTCGGATAGGATTAGAGGCGACGCTTTTCCCAGAACTGCATAACAGTTGGCGAATGATTCCTGTCTAAAATTCAAGGTTATTGCCTTCTTGGCGGTAGAACCGCAGTGAATAATCCATTTGGCACCAGATGCCGGTTTTTTAGCGGGAAATTAAAGTCTTACCGTGCGCTTGATGCTGACCAAAAGTGGTAGATGGAAGGATTTTGTGGTAAATATTAAGGCCAGAAATGGCCCAGGGCTTCGTTTGACCTGCGATCGCGAGCGGTCTAAATGATTTAAGTATTTTCTCCGGTTTAGTTTGCGTTACGAGCCCAGACGTTCATACGTAGACAGCCACATTAAAGATTAACGGCCGGTTTATTTTCAAGATATTTTCAGAAAGCGATTACCGATAAGCCGAAGCAGTGCTGTTACAGCTTTTAATGGTGTCGATACATCCAGAAATTTTAAAAAAAAGTTAAATTCCAGTAGTTTCTGTAAAAATTTCGGATTTACATAGAAAATGTTCATCGTTCTCAGGGCGGCCGGTTTTTAATTATGACGTTAGTGACATCGTGGCAAATAATGATATATGCAAAATGCAACGAATTCGTGGTGCATTTTTTACAACAAGTTATTGTTTACTGTGGTTATAACTATTTACTGTCCATATGACGGTACTGTATATTCACATCCATAAAACAGTAATTTCTGCTGAAACGGCGACGAAGTTGAGCGGTTATTATGACTGAGACTGTATAACAGTATTTGAAATTTTTGCCAACGGTTATTGCATCAGGAAATTAAATGAAGAGTAGACAGTTTGGATTGCTTCAGTTCTGAGTCATAGCTATTGAAATCCGTATGAAATGACCGTTAGTTAAAAGTGCTGTGTAAAAGAGTCTGAAGTGGGAAAGGGAATGAATGAGTGTATTATCTGCCGAGAAACAACGGTGCCCGTCCCTACACATATTGACCATTCTGTCTGCCCGAGTAAATGGCGCTGTCGGGGTCAAAAGTAATTAACACGTCCATTCAGAAATTGCTGTTACTATCGTAAGCCGTAGATTAGCAACTTGTAGCCAGCCAGACATGCGGCAGGTTCCAGACATCGTTTACAGTACTCTCATTCTTGCTACAGTACCAGTCTTATCTGCCGACTGCTGTTTGCTTTTGTCTGCGGACGTCGTTGTTAGATATCACACGCCAACTGAAACGAAGATATTGCAAAATATAAAATTAATTGTTTTGGGAGTTAAGTTAACAGTTCGAAACCTCATTAAATATCATGCCTGTTGTGGTTTTATTTGTTATATTATACTAGCACAGTAGTACTCGCAGACATCAACCTTCGCCATAATAGTCTAATTCCAAAACACACATTTTTATAACATGTTTGCCATTTCCGCTAAACCTTCCCGAGCACATACAGTTCGTCCTGATTAAATGGTTACGCAGTTTGGAGATTATTTGCAATTATTATTGCCGGTTCCGGAATACTCTTTGTTGTTACATCATTGTTTGGTGAGACGACGGTTTTTGCAATAGGAACTCGCTTGTGACTTATGATCACTGATTTATGGTTCACCGCGGTTTTATTGTGTACACAATATGACAGTAAGAATTCAGTATTCGAGTATCTTTTATGCTTAATTAATTTGTCACAATTTTAGGCGTGACGCGAACAGGATATTCTCAAAATGAGTATATTCATACTTCATTTCACTTCTACGAGAGACAAACACTGGGTGATGTCGGTCGAAGCAGTTTTTCTGAACTTCCAAGCCAAAGACATATAAATAAACATAGGAATAAAGGCAGATACGAGTAATACCAGCACCGCATGTTATCGAAGATAAAAATGACGAAATAACTATACTTTCCCACAGTAGGCAGTGTAGTGACGGAGCAGCCGGCATTTTGCCGGACTGCAGATTTGTGATCTAATTATAAACGCAGACTGCGTCTGTTGGTGGGAATAAGACGGCAACATTCCCTGACATGCCTTGCGGTGTATGAGAACCAGCCGGTTCAACGATACAGAACTTTGTAAACAAGTTTGACAATAATGCTGTCTGCTCTAAATAGGTGGCGTGTGCTGGTCTGCGGTGACAGCCAACGGTCGCTGTAAGGATCTCGTGCAGAGCTCCGTCTCCAAGGAATACTGTTGCCAATTGGCCGGCGGCCTGGCTGCCTGGACCGAAGAGGACTATGATAACGGTCAGGCATTTTTCTGGCACGCGTTAGGAGGCGGCGCACCCAACTGTAAAACATGTTCGGGTAAGCTTCTTCGCCGCAATCAACAGAGAACTGTGATTTGGTCAACACACTCTTTTGCAGATTCATGTAATAATATCAAATGCCCAGACGACGAAGTATGCAGCATGAAAAATGGACAGCCGGTGTGCGGTTGCCCGCTCCACTGTCCTGCACCAGGGCCTGGTACTAAAGCCATTTGCGGATCTACAGGACAAACTTTCAAATCCGAATGCCATTTAAAAAGATACAATTGTCGGAAGCAGACGAAGATCTGGGCAGACTATGAAGGTCACTGCCAAAGTAAGTTACTAAATATTTCTCCAGAACTCCGGAGTGTACGGCTGACATTTTAATATACCCATGCGGTATACTGTGTAACAACAATTAATAATAATTTATTCAATCATGAAGAATTTATGTTGGACCGATGATACAGCAAAAGCGCTAGTGGTCCGGACTTAATTTGTTATGTAACAGGTTCATGCGATACGGTGAAATGCAAGGCAGACCAGCACTGCATACTAGATAAAGAGCACACTCCCCACTGCGTCCGCTGCCAGTCGCGTTGTCTTCCCCTCAAAACAAACCCTGTCTGCGGAACCGATGCAGTTACTTACGATTCACTTTGCCATCTGCATAAGTTTGCCTGTGAGAATAAGGAGAAAAATGTCAAATACGCACACCGAGGAGGTTGTGATGGTAAGTAACCACAGTAGTCCGTAGGTATAGCATTAAACTTTTGCAACGTAAATCTTGTTGTAACGGATATATTGTCGCCATTTTTGGTATATACATATCGTATGGATATATCTATATACCGTATATATATACGGTATTATCATTTTATAACACACAACAAAATTTAAATACTTACTCTACGGTGTTCTTTTTAGCGTCGACAACTTGCGCGAACGCCAGATGCAGCGCAGACGAGACTTGTATCCTGGACAGTATAACACGGACGCCGCGCTGTGTGCGTTGTGATTTGAATTGCTCAAACAGCACGGAGAGTCCCGTATGTGGGTCGGATGGCATCACCTACACGAACTGGTGCCAGCTAAGAGCTAATTCGTGTGTTTTTGGCGTCCTTATCCACGTGGACAGGATAGGATCGTGCAATGACAACCAGACTGCGATTAGATGATTACATCTGCACCGGTTATAATTAAGCGCTGAAGGTTGCTTTTTGTCCAAGTTCCTCAACGGTTCTTCCTGGCACAGTATGCTGACCAAACAGTCCGATCCCCGAGCTCAACGGCACAGGCAGAGAGTGTGGAGAAGATTAATTTAAGCTGTTTGAACTATGACTAAATTATTCTAAATTAAGTTTATTTATTTCTCCGAATTTTGCAGTTAGAAATGGTAGCTAGCGTTGGGCCGTTGGCTATACATGGAGGGCCTCGTAGTGGTGGCAGCTAGTTTTTGTACATAGCGGGTTCAGGTGCTGATTGTGGTACGAATGTCTGAAACGGTGGTATAATTGCCAGTGTGGCGATTTTGTACAGTTTCTTGTTGGATTATTGCTTAAGAATTATGGTTGTTACATGGGCATTTTCCACCAGTTATTGTGGCTCATACGAGCGCTCGCACAATCAATAAAATGATTATGCTTACAGCAAAAGCAACCAGTTAGTTTACCACTTTCTTGCTAAAGTAATACAATTAATGTGGAAACATAAATTTGTTGCCGGTAATTAGGATAGGGACTATAAACCACATACTCTGTTGTCTCTTTAGCATGAGAATACTCTGTATGTGCTATGTGGTAACTTCAAATTTTATAATTCCTAATTATCGTGCCTCGTTGCCGAAATGCTTTCCGAATGATATTTTTAGGTACTTACCTGGTATCATGCAAATACTGAAACACAGCACAGCTTTCATCCAAGCACAATATAACGTTAAATAAATACCGGTAGTAATGAGCACAGTACATTTTACCGTGCATACGTACCTATAATGGCATAATTATTAAACCTTCATTTAAACATGGGTTAAAAACGAATTAGGAAAACAAAAGCTCATTAAACATTTCGGCTTTCTCCACGGTGCCAATGACAGAAAACGCATTATACCGCTGTATTACTATAGACAGCCGCTGACGTAAAAATTCATGTGAGCGCGCATTCATTATTAAACCATGCACTGAACATACAAAGTGAATCCAGCAAAAAAAAGGAGGCAATAGTCACAGGCGTCCGCTGGCGTCGCAAGATTACGCGCATTACACTTAAAAGAAACGTTAAACGACGCGACAAAAATAATCGAAAAACAGTAGCCCCTGCTGGGAGTTGAACCCAGGACCCTCAGTTTACAAGACTGATGCTCTAACCGCTGAGCCACAGAGGCGAGCGGTAGATGAGAAGATAACGAATCTGCCATAAGTCTATCGTTTTTTCTAAGTCCGAAGATCGCTTTGTTATGTTCGCTGTTCTGTTGTTCACTCTATGAAAATAACGCCGGTTGAGTGATTTTTAAACACAGTCAACAACTGCACCGGTATTGTAAATGCGCACACAATCTGACATTGTGAATTGGTGAACAGAAAGTAGGCACAGTAACGGTAGATAAGGTTTACCTGTACCCCATATTATACTGTACGTGCAGTAAATACGAGTACCTTGTATAATTATTTAACATAATATCTTTTATAAATTATTATACGTACGAGTATATAAAATTGTTGATATTAGTGATTTTGGTTGTTTTTTAATTCTTGATTATGCAATGCCGGCAGTAGTGATATAACTTATGACTATTGTCTCGCGGTGTAAACAAATTAAAAGATTGGTTTTGATACTATTATATACTAGTACATAATATCTAAATACAAGTACGTTTAGATATACTGTTTGATTAAATATTATTATATCTATATAGATAAACATGGTAGTGTACAGTACACCTTGATAGAAGCACAGTTTTTGGTAGTATTCAGTGTGCATAAAGAGAATCTACAAGTGTAAGACCGGCTTGCTATTTTGAATTTCTCTCCACATAAAGTATCCTTCAGCAGGATACAAGTAATAAAATTTATTGTGACTGATTTTGAAATCTGTAATACCGGCCTGCAGAATACCAAACAAATATTAAACTAAAAATAAAATTTGTCGGAAAAATAATCCATCAATGGCATTGCCGTCTCACAGATGTACATATACATATTTGAAGCATAGCACTCAGCAATTAGAGTGCAGAATGAAATTACTAGTATCTGATATATTTTCGAAGCGAAAACTCTGAACGCTTTGGTCTGGAATGATTGACAAAATTAGCTGGGAACTCCCTAAAATAAATAAATTAACTTTGTGTAAGAGTCTTGAACAGGTTCCTCGGAGAGGGTATCACGACAGTATCATCTGTCCATGCCATCCGGAATCAAGATGTGATTGTGGAGCCAGTGGTCTTCTCGATCCAACTGAGATAGTGAGACACCCTTGTATATACTGCCGGTTTTCCCGGAAAACCACACCTGCAAATGTTTTTATTTTGAATCTACTCCTCCAATGCAGTTCAAAATCCATCTCCAGTATTTGACTGTAGTTATCAGTCCGAAGTTACCCTTGGCTCCAACCGAAACTGACAAGTCCTTGCAGCACCCATTGCTTCCCGTTCGGGTGCTGACACACCAGAGGGCCTCCGCTGTCGCCCTACAGGAGACGGCAAAAAAAGTGTATGGGGACAATGTAAAACAGGCATGGGAACGATTTAGGGAACGCAGGCATGGGAACGAATATATTTTGAGAGAACGGTTTACATTATAGCCGCTGGGAATAATGGCAATGCAATATTTTCGCACAGTATGCCGAAAGCAGATGTATGTACTGCATTGTTACAAAACGTTAATTACTACAGTAGCTGTACATTGTACAAGTACTTTAATATAACTAGGCGGTCGTCGCAAAGTTTTTGCTTGTGAAGGAAAGGAAGGATTCACTAATTTGACGTTTTGCACGAGAATTTATTAATGGCCGTATTGAGTCAAACATGCACGTTTAACTGCTATTGTACAAAACTGATCGTAATACTGAAGCTCTCCTTTCCATATAGATATAATAATACGATCTTAAGTAAGATGAACTTGTTTCGAATATTAAAAACTCCTATGCGACACGAGACCTTACCCTACAAGCGTCCGTTTGACCTTCTGGATATCCGGCGCATATATTGGTATTCCTAACGCCACTGCCCCAGAAGAACGGCGACTGACATATGCCTCGGCCGATAACTCGCACCTTTCCTTCTTTAAGTACACTGCTAAACGGCGGCTTTCCTGGCCCGGTATTTCCCCAGCCAGTCACGAAGCACGACGTACCGGCAGGCGGGTCATCGTTCGCAGACGGAAGACAAACAGGAAGGACATTCTCCCGGAACTTAATTGGTCTCGAGAGACGCAGTATGGCAATGTCGTTCAAGTAGTTTGCCAACTTGTTGTATTTCTCATGAATACGTGCACGTAAGACGGGAATATCTTCGGCACCGTCGTCCACACGATTCGCACTGTGTTCCCCGATGCGAACGACGTACGGCATATTCAAACCCCTACATTAACAAAATAAAAACTGAATAGCCGTATGCTGTAAGCAGTTTTGTAAGGGTTCGCTATGCACATTAAAACTCACGGTTCCAAACAATGGGCTGCGGTGATGATGTAAATGTCAGAAAGAATACTGCCGCCACACATCCACATGATCTGCCGGTTAGGAGCACGGATTCCTAGCCGGATTTGCCATGGCCAGCTTCCTGCGACCGCCTCCGAGCCTCCTGCACATTATATACCAAATGACAATCAAATCGTGTAAAATCGTTCTGGATTTTCTGGTACATTAGTTGCTCTTCTGATCGGCCTACCGATAAGCTTCGAGAAGTGCGCGGACGCATCCTCAGCTTCGATGAGATGCTGATAGGTTCGCGTGAGTCCACAGCGAGATATTTCTTGATCAGTCGCTTGTGCAAGCGCTGGTTGGAGGGAACACAATACAAAACAACAGGTTACGAAATTTAATACTCGCAGTATCAACAGGGACTGTTCGTGGAAGGTCATTGTGACAGTATGAAGCTCGCGCAAGGATAAAAAATTGCAGTATTCAAGTATAGACTTTATCCGCGCCGCCACTATTTTAAATACTGTCAATACTAAGATGCAGTTCTGCGACCCAGTGCTTCCTTTAGCAGTATGCTTATATTTATTTCGACAAAAGATTTCCGTACATCATCATGGTGTTTACACAGACTGTTAACTGTTTGTACTCTACGGCTACTCCGTGGGTTTGTATCTTCGTACATTAGCCGCCGTCTTCCTTAAAATGATTCACACGGTATCTCGCATCTATATAGTTGTACAGTAAATGCATACATGTGATGCAGCACTTTATGCACGGTAGAATAATTTACCACTAATTTTTGCAATCTTGCAGTGGTTTTATCGTTAGTACACACAGTCCATATCCATGATCATGAGTTACAAGGAAGTCAGCGCGGACACACCGGCCACGGACGTTGTCGCCTGGAAGGGAATACTTACGGTGCTTAACCTTATCTTAAATCTAATGTTAATTTGTACTATAATATCTAAAACGTACACAAAACATAGTCCATTTCTTAATAGTACTATGGAAAAATTAAAGCACTTTTTAAAGCAATAATTATGGTCACGTCGGCCCTCCTGATTCGTAATGTGAACAAATTAACGCCCATCATATTATAAATAGCGTGAACGTATCAGAATAATTTGATTATTTTATTTTAAGTTGGCTGAAATAACATATTTGTGTGTAATTGTAAAATAACCTGCAGCTAAATTTTTTTGGATATTTTGATCATTGCTGGAGCCATCGCTGCGGCAGCAAATAAACTTAACACATCGAGGGTAACGTCGCGCACATCGAGCAGTAAATGACCTATTCTCGCTCAACACAATTGTTTACCGCTGCTAACCGAGACGGAAGTGCATGTCACATATACTTCTTATAACGTAAATGTATCAATACCCGTATATGCCCTGTATGCCAAGGAATCTTTGCAAGGCAAGCAAAAAATAATTGTTTAGTTTGTCAGTAGATCGGCCATTTGAAATCATCATACCGGTACCGTATATCGGTGGATAAGTGTGGACTGTGTGGTACAAGTTGTATTTGTACAATAGTTGTGCTCGATGTATGGGTTTTCAAGGATTTGAAGTTCAGGGAAACAAATCAGTAACAATTTGTTTACAAACGGTATCAAACTTTTTAATGCAAAGGCAGCATATGTAAATCAGGCTGAATTACTGTGTTAACTAATGTGATAGCTTATTTTCATATAAAGCGACATGGCGATGGAATTGGCATGGAAAACGTTCGAAAGGCCTGTCAAGCTCTAACTCCAGTTTAAACTAAATCATATTACAGCAAGTGTACTGAATAATTATTTTACTTGTTGGTTTTCTGTTGCTAAAATTTAAATCGAAAATCTGAAACTGGCATATTCCTCCTGCTGCACAGTTTGTCCCTTTCGATCCCAGCATGTAAATTGATTGTGCAGACTGTAGACGCCACTGTGAGGCGCGATTCTTGAGAATTCCAGCTTTCATACCCTCCAAGTGCTGATATAAAATTAAATCTATAAAAACTTTATAAAATTGAACTGGACAACGTATCTGCAGCTCGTACAGATATTTTAACAGTCTAGATACGTAATAATTTATGAATAACCGTTTGAGTCAAACGGTTTGACTAATAACTTGCAAGTCCTACTTCCGGTGGCTCTGTCTGCAGCTGGCCTCCTTGAAGTGGCAGTTTCGACCATCCGAGTTGGAGCTGCTCCGTTGGAGTTGGCCACATGTATCGTGCGTTGACGTGATTGAGAAATATCTATACTTCTATACCTATAATTATGAAAGTTTTGGTTTTCTCTGTTTCTCTCTTTTACGATTATTTTATCATTAATTTTGTCTTTCAGATTTCTCAAGTAAGTTAAAACTGAGAGCACAGCCACATAATCAGGTCTTACCTATTCTTTTAGTTGTTATTTGTTGTGAATGCTAGCATTTTCCGTTCTTCCAGTTCTCACCAGTTCCAGTTTGCGAACATACTGTATACTCTAGATATTGTCACGAGTTTAGAGCTTTTCGACCCAGGATTCAATAATCTGATCTTTTGTGCTTTTATGATTTATCGGAGGTTTGTCATTATGATGAATGTAACTTGAAATTCAGTCATAGTATAAAGTTCTGACCTTCTACTTTCTAGGGTTCTGTAACAGGCGGATTTAATCAGATCTTAGAGTTTAGACGTTCTGCGTCCTGCGATCTGTGATTCAGTTCGGTTTTTGGTGGAATCGGTTCTGTCGGAGAAAATTATTTCTGTTAAACTTTGACCGTTTATCTTGCGTTTGAGAATAAGGCTGAATCCTCGTTACTCCCCATCTTGTGTTCCCGTGCAAAATGCCAGCGAATATTGTGGACAAAAATCCAAAAAGTCGAAAACGAACACTGAAATACTATTTGTAAGTAAAAACTATAAATTGTTATTAACTTTATTTGCAAAATAAGCCAAATTGCTTAACAATGTCTGAAATAAACTTTATTTTTTAATTTTCGGTTATCTGTTAGATTTGGCTTTAGTCGTCTTTACAGCTTTACTGTTCTTATCAGATTCTGTAATTTAGCAAGAAATACAACTTGTAATTGACGTGAACGCTGACTGTTTGCACTTGTAATCTGTATGGTCTGAACGGGTAAACTGTAAACAGTACTGACATCACCAAATGTTCGTTATTTACAGCATAATTAGTGTTTCTGCTGTCGTTTTGCTTGACACAGTGGCAAGATTTGGAGTAAAAATCAGCAGGACAATCGCTTGAATTCCCATGGTCAGTCAGGTCTCGGAAGCAGTCTGAACGCCGCGGCGGAAAACCTTGCAGGTATGGTTCGTTTCGTAGATTTTGCTGCTGTAAACAGTAAACAATAGAAAAGAGAAATTTAAAAATTTTATTTTACGAAATTTAAAAATTTTATTTTTGCAGATTTGTTTTTTCAGGTTTACGAAAATAGACGAGGTCGCACACTTAATAAATAAATCTGACGGCCTCGTGCTTATCATCTTATTTGTGAGTGAGTTTGTATTTATTTTCTAGACATACATTTTTATTCTTTTTATGCATCAATGAATTATTGAACATTGTATGTTGAAAGGCTTTTTGTTGGAGCGTAATCGTGCGTATTTTCCACTTTACAAGTTTACCGAGGATTTTAAGATTGCAGCCTGAAGGAGTTGAAACACAATAATCGTACAAAAGCTTGCAATAAACAATAAATACTGGTATTGCTATATGTTGATTGTTGTATAATCCGGTTAATTAGACCCATAAACAGCTAACAATAAATTTCTTCGTGTATGAGTTTCCCGCCATTGACAACGCGTGCCTCTCAATCCAAACATTTGGTGATAGACTGGTAGTTTATGCTGGAAAATCTTGATTTAGATTTGTTTTTGATGATTTGTTTTCTTGCAGACAATGCTCTTCGAGACCGGTACGAAGAGAAGCTGGCACGCGAGCGAGTGCGCCAGAGCCTGGAATGTCCTATCTGCACGGACATCTTCCTGGATCCCGTGAATCTTTCCTGTGGACACACGTTTTGTCTGCACTGTTTGGCCAATGACTACGTACGACGCGATAAAGCCAATTTGGTCTGCTGTATTTGTCGTGATTCCTCCAGCAGTAAGTGTTTCCCGTTTCAGTTTTTTTTCGTTCGACAATGTTTAAATTAGGTAATAAAATTTGGTAGCTAATTTAAATTAGGTGTTAGTTAATAACTGTTATTTAATGTTAAATAAAAAATAAACATGTCTTTTTTGAAATTTATTCTGTACTTCATTTAGTATCTTAGACCTGTAAATGCGCTTCGGTCTTTGGTGTGGAATTTTGTATTTTTTTCTTTTCCGATTCAAATTGATTTTGATGTTTTAGAATGTTTTAGCATATGATACTGAAGAAGCTTTATTACTGCCGCTCTCTCGCCGCTTAGCCAACGTGTTTTGCAGAGAATGTTATAATTTCACGAACTTTGAGGGACGTTGTGGAAGGCGCGTTTCCGGATGAGGAACGTCATCGGCGGGAAACTCTAACCTTGTCCGATCGGCAGGCCCTTACGAAGCTGATGGCTGATCAGAACAAAACACAAGATACTTTGAAAATGGAGCGCTTCTTCCTGCAGGCTCGCTACGGATTGCTGGCTTGTGCTGTTTTTATTTTGTGGTTTTTTTATTGGGATTAGGCGATGCTATATTGGTGCTGGTCCACTTTGGAAATGGGTCTGAATTCCGGCTTTTTGCTCTGATATGATTGTGATAGTTGTCAAGTACGATGGGACTGTGAAATATGTGTGTTTGGGAGTTAGAACACTGACAGTGTGGAAATGCCATGGAATTGTACGATTTTATAATGCTTTGTGTTAGTAATATGCAATCACCGCTGTTGTTGATTAGTGCTCTAGATAATATTACAATCGGATCTGCATTGATTTTAAATTAATGCCGTTTTTGTCAATGTTTCTTCTGGAGTATATGAAAAACAAATGGAATAACATTGAATTACTGGTTATAACGCGTACTGTATATTAAAAATGCCGGTGATATTAAAAATAAATAGATACTTTGTACATGATACGCCGCTACTTTTATGGTTAGGCAAGCGAGTAAATTTTTTCGACTCAGTGAACGCAGTCCGAAAACTGATGGGTGAGAAAACGGAATTTGAAGTTTGTAAAATTTTGCAAATATACTGTAGTTAAAGTGCCCAAAATCAAAATTCTTTGAGCGAAAATTACAGAAGGATGAGGACAGCTAGTTCCGAGATGGTGTAATCTTACCGAAACTTCCAAGGGCTAATTACAAGGGCTTTGGCCGCTTGGCCCATAAAATACAGTGGGTTAGGGTTGTTCTTAAACTTAACTTAAACTTGCTCTTGTAGAATTTTTTTGCGCGCCAACATGAGGTTTAACATAGCTGCAGCTGGACGATTTTACCACTTGCAGACTTTTTTGGTTTTTGCAGTTGCAATTGCAGTTTGGTTACGAATAATTAAGAATAATTATGGACAGCAATCTGTACAGTAACCTCTAAAGCTTTCTCATCTGAAACCGTCGTACGAAGCAGTTGTACACCTGTGTGATTGTACGGGCATCGTATCGGTCGCTGCATCCTGCCAATTCGTACCATACACAGGATGCCACCTTCTCGAAGATATCACATTCGACCCTAGCGACATCCGGCATGGCCGAAGCCTGGCTTCGAACGTCTGAAGAAAACGTAAGTAGCAGAAATCTTACTAGCAAAGGTCACACAATAACAGATGCACAACTAATTGTAACATGTAACGTACCGGCCAGGAGGTCGTTTACTTCGCCCTCGAGTGTACTAGCCACAGCGATACGCAGCTGCATTTGCCCTGGTGACCTGGCTACAGGACTGTAGCAAGTATGGTCCCATGAATCAGCGCTCCATGATTTTAGTATTGTGCAAGTGTATTTGTACTGGTCACCACGAACTGCAAAATTACAGGATTGGTTGAACAAGATTATACGTACGGTAGCAGCACTGATGACTCACATAGACCAATACTGTCGCATTCCTGCATCGTTGACGCTGAAATGCAATGATTAGTTTTATAATATGTATACGACATAACTGTACGTAACGGTCCGCAAATAAAGAATTGCGCTTATCGTCGTGGGTATGCTGTACCTTTCGCACTAAAGGAAACCGCCTGTAATCCGCAACTGGTGATCCTCCCGAACGGCTCCAGTACATCTTTTCGGCAATAGCTTACATTGTAGACTTTGCAGAATTCATTGCCATAGAGAATCAGACACTCAGCATGCCCAATTGGGAAGTTTTTTAACATGTTTCCTGGAAGGCAGTATAGGAACAACAATTTGTTAAAACAGAACTGCAGTCTCGCGCGTTTAAGTTGTTGGCTTTAATAATTCCAAAAGCTGATTTGTTCTTTACAAAAACTGAACTATTATTAATTATATTCAAGTCTTGCAACAAACCGTTACCCTAACCGCCGTAACCGCAAAGTATTTATTTCGAAACTAGATAACTGACGTGAACAACTGCCTTCATGTACGAGTATAACACCACTGTTGCTTTTGAACGGCCTTATCACCTGCGGTGCGTTTGGGTGGAGTCGTTGAATCTACTGTGGCTTTGCTGGCGGTTGCGGAGCCACTAGTGCCCATAACAGAATACTTAAAACATCCGCCAATTTCTTTTTGATCGCCATCCTTTCCAAACACGCAGCTTTTAACTGTAAAACACAAGCGCTAACATATACGTAGTTTATTGAGATCCAGAGCCTCTGCATTGGAGGTGTCTGATTACTGAGGCAAAACTTCAAGCATCGTAAGCCATTGCAAAACAGGAGCAACTGATCTAGGTACCCACTTGTCAGACTTTAAATGATTTTAAGACAGATACAGGTTTATTAGTTTTACGAGTGGAATCCTGATGCCATTAGTTCAATTAACAAAGAATGGGGGATTATCGTTCTGTGGACAGGGTGGAAGCCGAGAAGAAGATGTACCTCTGTTCGCGCATCTGACTGCCTCCTGATTGGCAGCATTCTGCTCCGCAATCGTCTTAATCACTGGAGTACGATGGCGTAATGATCTGGTCGAGGAAGCCGTAGCAGGCACCAGAATTTCAGTTGTGGAAACCGGAACCGCGGGTGTACTGGCAGAATCCACGTCGTCAGGTTGTCCCGGGTCCGCCTGGAGTGGATTAGATTCAGCGCCGGTCTCTCTGGGTTCTGTCATCATAGAAGACGGCGGCGACGCGGCAGCACTGTTCTGGGCAAAAGATTCAATTACTCCAATCGGAGCGACAGCTGCAAAAAGGAAACAACTTCATAATAATTCTGGTGATGCAGTTTTTCGTGATGTGAAGTGCCTCTCTGAACTGAGCAACCGAGCGGGACATCATTTAACCGGCACGACACGGCACCGCACATTAATTAATGTTACAGCGAAGTAGAGAGGATAGACTTGACTATGGCCGTATATTCAGCAGTAGCTGATGACCAAAGTGCTGATGTAGTTGAAGTCACGTACTATCAATTTGGTACTTGACCAATGGCCGCACTGAAGAAGCCGTAGAAGTGGCCCCTGGCATCAACGGTTACAGTTCATGCGTTAGAGGTACAGTACTTCTTTCAACAATAACGCACCGTTACGCTGTTACAGCGGTTGCTCAGTTTTAAAAGGGTTTAGTGTACTGATTACTAGGTACATTGCAAAGGATCGCTGGATCCCGTTTTCTTTCCCCGCCAGGGCAATCCACCAGAGCACTGGTCAAAGGCCGCTGGCTTGCTTGGATCACAGATCGCTACTCCTGAACACTCAAAAATTTTCCCCGTTTTTGAGAAAGTACAAATCGCCGAAATACGATGACGGGGGCGGAAGGTAGAATTGGGAAGCAATCCAGGAGCAATAATTCCTAAGCCATAAAAATTTAGGCCTTGGCAAGTACTGTGTATGGCACTGTATTAAGCACCATAAAATTTTATTACTAGTACGCAATCAGCTAACGGTTGTTTTCTACATACCGTCGTTGGCTGTCCATTGAAAGTTAGAAACTCCCGATTTATTGCATACACGGTGCATAATTTTCATCTTATTTTCAAGGTCCAGTACTTCTGGGTCATAAGAGCACTGGTCGTCGCATATGGCATGGAAGTCGTTGTAGAACGTGCACTGCGATACCATGCAGACTTCATATAACTATGTAGCCATTACCAGTCCTCAATATTTTATTGAGGATGTGCAAACTAAACCTGAATTGTATCCGGATCACTGTCTGATTGAATTGTCTGCTGTGTCGTTCGCTGACGCTCCACAGTATTAGCCGCCACATCCAACGGACCATCCCTTCTGGGGGCATCCCTTCGCGAACGGCCGATTCCGCCTGCTGGAGGAGATTTGATGACGCCTTTGATTATCGCCGCTGAAAAAGAATTCTGTTTAAAACCATTTCCTAAGAAAAATCAATCTATGGTCATCGGGGTACCATCACGTAATGGATCTCCTTCGGTTGCTTTTCCAGACCATCTTTTTCCACCTTGACACACGGGTTTCGTGTTTGACGCAGTCACCTCTGAGCACATGATGCTTTCAACACAGGAGAAGGTACGATTCCGCCAAAACGTGCAGGCAGCAATAATGCGCTCTTTGCCACCCGCTTTAATAAGTCTTGGTCGCAACCAGTTTGCCAAAATTCCTGTAAATGTTTCCGACGATCAGAGCCAAAAGTTCTGATTTCGTACATAGTGATTTAGGTAATACGAGTATTATAAGATTAAAATTATCTACCGTCATTAACGTCCCAGGAGTGGATAACAGGAGCTTGATTCTCCACACACTGCCGCATCGTAATGGTGCTGTCCGAAGTCGTGTCAACGGCATATTCGAATTCATCTGCGGTACACACTTTCCAGCAATTGGCTAAGCCGTTGTCGAAAAACTGGCACTGTACAATGTTGGGATCGATTGTTCCTGATAAGGATGAACCAACAGGTTGCTGATTGGCACTAAGAGAGCTAGAATCAGTGGATGATGATACGGTTGGCATTGTTGATGCCGCATTTTGCAGAGGATTTTTCTTTAGGTCGGTGTTTTTCCTTGTATCTTTCGGTGGTCTAGTATCTTTATGAAGTGGAGTTGTGACCACGTTGGTCTTCGCGCCACCATCATCATCCGTTACTTCGACGTAATCTGCAATGTATAACACTTTACTGGTTTCGTATAATTATGCGTTCAAGGGACTGTTTTTACGTAATATCAAGTACCCTCGGATTCTGTGGGCGGTACGGTTGGTGGAGGCGGTTCAGTCGGCTTCGCTGCAGCGGGTTGCCGCCGTTTTTGGTTCATCACTCCTGCCGGATTTTCTGAGCTGTCACTGTCTATCACGCCAGCAACACATTTCATTGGCCGTCTGCGTCTCTGACCAGCTGGTAGACACAATACCCAGTCCACTTCGATGAAGTTGACATTTCTGATCTGTGGATTACGGCTGGCAATCGCTCTCACGCCGACGCCATACGCTTTGGCAATCTGCGACAAACAGTCGTCCTTCTGGACAACGTATTCTTCTGTCCAATCACTGTTGCAAGTGGTCTGTGCACTGGCGCAGACAGCTGCGCTGATGATCAGCAATGCTATAAACATTTTCAACAACCCACTGTGGCGATGGAGTGGCGTATACCAAGAACCTTGCTAACAGTCCTGTTGGTGATTTTTCGCAGTGCTGAGGACCTTCGGGCCAGTAAGACTTTGTTAAAACCGGTTCCAGCAGCGAGTGCATGCTGATTGGCTTTAGGGTTTTACAAGCGGATTTCTCGTTTCCGTCAGTACATTCGAATGATATGCTCGTGCTTGAAGCAATAAGCAGACGAGACTAAAAGAATACCTAGAAGCAAGTAAATTAACCACTTACACAGGAACAGGATTATTATCACAAAAAGTAAACGATACTAATCTTTACAGCGTTTACAGCATTGTAGCAGAAGTACATATCTGTTAAACATCGTGACAGGAACCAGAAATAAAAATCTATTAATTTTATACCTTCCCACTCATGGTCACTTTTGGTTACTCGCATCGGTGATAGCAGTACTGTATTGGCTTATTGTTGGCAGCAACATGTATTTGTAAACTAAGCTGCATCATATCGCATAAACACACCATAATCTAATGGATTATTGTTAAGTAATTACTTAGCTAATAACTTTGTAGGGGCTGTTTCTCCCTTAGGTTACTGGAGCAAATTTATCCATAGTTGGTATTGTCAAGCCGTTCATGTTCGTTTTACCTTCTACTTGCCAAAACTCTATCGATAATGGGTTTGACAATTTGTTAGGCTTGGAAAGAGCAGCCAACACTCTCGTACACGTGCACTGCACATCCCGCTAATTCAAATCCGGCCAATGGGAGTTCCGGTCTTACTTCCTGGAAATGATTTTAGGGATGAAATTTTTACGACGATGGAAACTGTAATGGTTTAGATACTGCTACAGCAGGTTTAAATTATCCAGGGATTTGCGATGCTTTAACTGCCAAATTTCCTGGAACCCATTATCGAAGCACCTGACGCGTGTTTCCAGATAATCACCATTCCAGATAATCACGACATATCATTAGTGAATCGCATTCTGAAGTTTACTTACTGTATTAGCCATACGTTTCATAACCAGCTTCACACTTTCAACATACAAGTGCAGCATAGAAGTACCGGTAAATAATTTCCTTTACAAATTGAACTGTAGCGCGAATAAATTGTTATACAAAAGCGAACCAGAAGCATACATCGGTATTTTAAACTCGTAAAATTAATCAGATTGAATGTCATAAGCGATGCACTGACAGTAACGCACAAACATAAGGGTCATGCGTACTATTCACCGAATTCAGCCTTCGTATAAAAACAAGATCACTGAGATAAAAAACAATACTCTAAAGAATCAATAATGCATGTAATCAGGATCGCGGCTTGGATGCCGCGAAGCAGTGACGCCTGAGATGTAATCCACCATTCAGCGTGCCGATTGTTTTGCGTATATCTTCGTCCTACGGATAACATTGGGCACATCATACCTTTGCCATAAAGAAGCATGTAAGGTTTTAAGGAAATCGCTTACGTTGTGACAGGCTTCGATAAACTCCTCGTATGAGACCAATCCATCTTTATTAGCATCCATTTTCTAAGAAAGACGGAAGGTATGACGCTTAAGAAGCATGCCTATTAATGGCTATCAACGATTATTTGTCGGTCCAGGTTTTTATAAACAACGATCTTCACTTACGCAGAACACATTAGTGGCGTGATTGATTACAGCATCCGTGTCGACCTTAACCGGCTGACCGGGCATCGCTTCGCTGCGCATCTCATACACAGCTGAAACTATTTCCACCATCTCGTTCTGCAAAGCAAAAGGTCACTAAAAGATTGTCCAATCCGATAGAACCTGTTAATGCTTACTTTAGTTATGTATCCGTTTTTATCAATATCGTATAAGGTGAATATCCACTGTAGCTTTTCTTCGGTTGTGCCGCGCGACAATACTGACATGCCCGACAAAAAGGCCCGAAACGACACGTGCCCGTCTTTGTCCTGCTCCAGCGTATTGAAAACATATCCGGCATATCTTCCAGAGCCTGTCAAAATAATGTTACCCCATTACTCTGCTAGACAAACGACCTAATTTGCGAATGACACTCCTCATTACAGTGGTGACCGCTAAAAGACGCCAGAAAATGGACAATCTTTGTTCTTTAATTGAATTTTTCATGCGTCATTGTCGGCAGCAGTGTTGTGTATGCACTGCTGCTCAGCGGAAACATAATGGTGACATGCAGAAGCAATCAGTCGAGAATGAACAGATAAATAATTCCTGGAAAAGGCTATTATTCCAGCATTATTGATCGATTAACTGACGGAAGCGGTGTTGGCTGGATTTATGGTAGTGGATTATCGGCCCAACAAGCGTCACCGAAACGACAAGGGCAGTTCCGTTGCAGTCGTGTAATCCTGAGAGAAGGGACGGGAAATTCAATAACATACTTGCCAGTAATGCGGTTTACTTTGTTACTGGAGCAAACAGCTCTTCTTTCTTGTGAAAACACTTGCCAGCAATATGATAGGGAGGAGTATGTGTTTGCAGGTGAAAGTTTTAAGGCCGCTTATTTCTAAATTGCACTGCAACAGTAAAACGATGAGGAAAAACAGGAGCACCGCTCAACCATGTAGCTACTGCTAAATAATTGAGTCTCAATGGGTATTTGAAGTTTTATACCAAGGTGGGCTGTAAATGCCGCTGGCAGTAATAAATCGGCTCAGTTGAAACCGATTTTCGCACTCTTTCCTTCAAATGTACCAATGCACGGACAATAAAGGCATGCAATTTTAGGTAAATTAATTATTAAATTCAAGTTTTTCCAAGTTTATGTTTTACATCTATTAATGTATTTTGAATTATGTATATGCGAGTTTATTTTACAACCTTAATTTCGAATGGATCATAATTAATTCGCAACTTATTTGCATAAACGACATGTACGCACTCAACCGTAACATTGTAATAATTATTGTGAAAACTCCTCAAGTTATTCAAAGAAAAAAGTCGCCGCTAGGATGCACGCATGGCTGTGCATATATCCACTACAAAGCTGTTTACCAGATAATTTGGATAATTTCCTAAATGGAATGCGCAAAGCAGCTGAATATAAAGAACTAATCAACTTGTATGGCATGATGATCCACACTAATTCACTTTGCATGCATATATGCATTGATCGCAGAGGTGCTTCTCGCATGACACAACTGGGAATTAAGCTCGCTGGAGCAAGCCTGCCATTGAAACTGTCAACAATCCGCATACGCTTTGTGCAGTACTTGTCTACTCTGACGTTTGTTTTCATCTGATCAAGGTTATGGGAAGTTAGCCCAAATGGCATCGCTGCGACTATGCCATACAACTGCACGTAAACAACCGTTTAGCCTCATTTGCCATCACGCACCCCCAGCGTTTTTCCCGACCCAAATGCTCTTACGCGCCAGCGCCGCACCGGCTAACACCTCCAGCGCGCCGCCCTATTAAGCCCGGGCATTACCTCCTAGGGGGAAGCATTTCCGATAGAGCGACTGGAACTGTTCCTTGGTGATGTAGCCAGCTGGGCATTCGTGCTTGAACTCGCGATAGAGCTCGTTAACTTCGCGCTTGGTGAATTTACTCCCCAGCTGCAGGTTATCCAGTGTGGCCTGGGTGCTGGAGCGTACCAGTGGCCGGCGGGTGCCCGTGGTGTCCTTTGGGGCCGGTGACCGTTCCAGTAGTTCATGGTGGTCTTGGAGTGCGCCGAGGTGGGATTCCTGATCGATGGGATCGGTGTCGGTGTTGGGACTGACGAAGAGATAGGCGGAACCTGTAATCAGATCATCCTTACAGCCACATGCACCGTGATGCTCAGGATGAGCATGCATGCAGCCGGAACTATGGGGGCTGATAAAGCCGGTAATAAATCTCGGCTTACCAAATCGATTTTATTGTGCAACTGCCAGTGAAATGGGAAATAAAGTACATAAAAGTCTTTATGCCTCTGGCTACTTTATGTGGATCTGCGTAACGTTCGGAGCGACTATTAATGTGCATTTAAAGTTATTTAAGCCGTGGTTTGTTTCACAACATAGAAATTATCATTTGTATATGTAATACAGCAGTAGTAGAAGACATGCGCATGTACTTAATTTAATATACAGCGCTGCTTCAGTCTGCAATCGGAATGCCGATCGTTATACGAAAGCGCTTTACACGATTAATTTAGAAAGCGGATTCGCGTCTAGCGGTAGAAACTAGTTTTGGACTATTGACTGTTTTTCACGTTAAACATGTTAAACGGAAGCCTATAATACGGCGAATACAGAGGTGAATTTATCGTGAAATACTAATGAACTTACTGCGTTTTGGTTTGAGCGCTCTGTTGAAAATGTCCCGCAATCCAGCCATGACTGAGGAGAAGAACAAAATAATGGTCTTTATGCTACGGCACACCCACGATAATGCGGTCCCGACGTATGTATGGGAAGCTGAGCCTGATTTGTGAGCTTGGTATAACAAGACACTGTTTGACACTCAGGAGCGAAACTTTTTACACGTGACGGCGTCGTTACGCTCGTAATCAGCGTTAATGGTGGTACGTAATGTCACGAAAATCAACCAGCCGTTCGATACAGATGTTGCTTATTGGTGGTATTTACAGAGACAAATAACTAACCGTAAAGAAAAGCGGCGTAACTGATCAGTTTTTGGCTGGAGAATTAAGTCAGTACATTTTGAAGGCAGTGAGCCGTTTATGAGGGAAACTAGAAACGAGGCAATGCCTTGAAGGAATTTATTCCACATTTCTCCTCATTGCTTAGCCATGAATCCCAGGTGAACGGCTCAGTTCAGCAGTGCGGTCAATAAAGCGATTCAAAAAATCGATAGGCGGTTTGACATGTCCTTCCCATTGATCGATAAATGTATTGTACGGTATGTAGCGTACAGCAACTTATCTCTACACTATGGTTCAGCCAAATCCTCTTAGCTGGAGGTATTTTCCCGTTTGCAGCCTGAAATGCAGGTACCGGCACGTTTCTGCTTGCCAAGGTAGCATTGGAAAAGCCGATGAATAACGTTGCACGAACACGTTCTGATTAGCGATCGCAGTCGGGAGTACACCTTGCTTCGAGAAAAAACTCTGATTTATCACTTTTGAGCTGCTTCTTTAGCCGATTGATGCGGCTTCGTGATAAGGGAGCTGATGAGAATGTCTGCTGAAATAATTAATATCACCATCTTACGCAGAGCACGTACCGTAATCAGGATGTTTCGCATGCCCACAGAAAGACCGGTGACACACTGACACGTGCACAGAAACCTACCATATTATGTGACATGTTTTTGGGTTACAACTACGGCCCGTTTGCCACTTTGCAAAAGACCTAGCCTACCTTATCCAGGCCGAAATTTCAATAAGTGCAGCTAAATGCTGCTACATCTATGGCAAAAACCAGTACACAGAGTACAGGTACCAATGCATTGACTCTGCGAACATTGACGCACATGTCAGTTTGAATCTGCACATCGTTAAGTACGGGTGAAACTAACTTGAGTAAAAAAAAACTTGTTGTCTGTTTTTTGTATTGTATGTTAGGTCGCATCGGAGAAGGTCCACGTTGGCGTGGAGGCTGAACAACGTTATGAGCCAGCTAACCCAGGCAGGAAACAACATCCTTAGTAGCAGTTCGCTTGCTGTTCTTCGTAATGCACTGAAGCATGTTACCATTACTTGATTACCTTCCTTCTCTTAGTAGTCCTCTTGTATTAGCGGCTATTGCTCTAATTTCATTATGATGCCTGTTATTTAGCTAGGTTTAAATTCCCGTGCCTAGATTTCGATCCCAGCCTTTAACGGGTTACCTGTCTGCCGTACAATAAACAATAAAAATAAACAATCAAGTTATCTCGCGTGAAATATCAACGCAAATCTATAGGGCGTGGTGACCTTATATACAAGTCCTTTACCTAAGCGCCTCTTATGCCGTCAAGTACAGAATACAGACTAACTCCAGCAGCATTGTCTTTTGACACATTGTTGCACCCAAAACCACACTGAAACTGGCAAACCCCACGCAATTTAATTTTGCTGAACAGGTGAATGGGAGCACGAATCTTACCATTAGCCAATGCTCGGATTTAGGTACATACTGTTAAGTCTGGCTACGCATCCTGGCTACTTCAAGAAGCAGTATAGTACCCGCGATAAGGCACATTCGATGCCTTATCACGGGCTTGCTTCGGCTTCAAATTGGCTAACCAACTACGTAACTAACTAACTAACGTCTGGTAAGTCACAGCCGACTCCTTCTTGGAATGTCTTTCTGCGCTTTACCTCATCGTTCTACATCTGCCTTTACATGTACGAGTACATTTAAGTCAAAATTTTGTGATTTATCGGTTTATTTTGTGATTTATCGCAGAACCGACCAAGAACCACGGTTTCCGTGACTAACCATTTCAGAGTTACACCACAGCAGTTATTGGCACGTATAAATGAATTCTTGTCCCCTAGTCTCGTTTGCTTTATTTCACACAATAATAAACTTAAGCATTACTAATTCTCTTGATGTCAGTCAATGATGTGCGAACTTTTTTTACTGGTGGCGCGACCAGGAAGGTGAGTATGATTCCGACCAGCCGTAAATGTTGGAATATTCTCTTCTTAAGACAAAACGCATTACGGCCTCGCATACCATTCATTTGACCTATACTGCTAAATTGTTGCAGCAGTTTAATGTGTCAAAAGTAGCGGTCATTAATTAACTTTGTGTTTCGCAGTCTGGCTCATAGGTTCTAGAATTCTGTACACTACACCACTGCACCTTGTGGTTCTACTGATTGTGAATACAATGATCAGAATATCAACACATGCTCAAAGTATTCGTCCGGCCGGTAGCTCGTATGTGAGACCTACCACAGAGAGCCGTTTGCTCAATGCGAACGATGTTAAATTTTATTCTCAACTTCCCGCTTACATGTACACCACATTAAAATATAAAGGTGTCACTGCAGGGATGAGAAGCTGTCCGATTTACAAGGCTGCACGTCTCGAACTGACACCGCGTTTTGATATTATGTGTTACCGTATAACGGTTAACTTCCCGACTTCCTCACTTAGGTCTGCTAGTTACAGGAAACGAATTTTCCTGTGCGGGAAAAATTATTATACCTACATACCCGTTGGCCGGTACTAACAATAACATGTATGGTATTATGGATATCAGTCCAACACTGCGCTTGTACTGTATATACTCGTATATATGGCGTAGTTATCGATGAAACCCTAGGCCTAGAGGCGTTTTGATTCATTTTAAGACTATGCATATGCCGTTCATGATAATTAAAGCATCACATAATGTACATACGAATACCGGGCGGTATCGGGCTTTAAAACCACTGCAACAAAAGGTTGGACGAGAAATCTCAAATATGTAACCGTTAGGTACAGCAGCATGCCCGTACAAACAGCCATGCTGTCAAAGCGCACCAGATTTGCCAAGTTGAAAAAATTTAAACAGTGGGATTAGCCAATTTGTATTGCTTGAAGCATACTGCGGAACCACATGCTTTTATGCGTCAAATCGTTGAAACAATGACTTTTCACTTGAAACTCTCGAACCATTAGTTTACATTAGAAAAATCCATAAAAAAATCAATTATCATCCAAACAGACACGAACATTCCCATTGAACACGAGAAAGAGCGCAGCACAATCAGATGAGCATGAAGTGCTGCGCATTAAATACCCATCGAAGGTACTCCAAAATGAGCCACCACTATGCTCGCTAACAATGTCCGCTACCCAGTGAGCCACATTATACTGTGTGCCATTTTTGTGTAACATGTCGAACCGCATGTTTAACCCTTACAGCCTGGTCAGTTCGTGTCATACAGTGTTATGATCGATGCATATGCCATATCCTACCGTTCCGGTTTGGCAAATATTCTAACGGGAATCAGGACAATTTTTGTTTTGGCCACGGAGCAAAAATGCTTGGAATTAAGAAACGCATTCCGTTACCTAATGTGCAGACGTCACCGAAGAAGCAAAAAATCAATACAGTGACGTACATTAAAATCCCCTGGTTTGGGCATTGTCACTGCTTCTTATTGGATTGGTTTATTGATGCCGTGGCGCCAAAGGGTAAGACAATAACATCACTGTTTCGTAGAGGTACTACATGTGGATAGCCTTGAAAGGTACGTACATATAAGTTTTTGTGTCGGTACTTCGTATGCATGACGCATTCACTGAAAAACTGCAAAAATAGAAAATATTTAAAAAAAAATGACGTTGGGACTTGTTGCGTAAGAGTGGTAAGCATTATACCAAATATAATAACATAAATATCTATGTACGTATTGCCGTGTGACTGTGAATAATACTCGTAAGTACTTGCACATATTCAGCAATGAAAATTAATTAAAGTGTTCGAGTGATTGGCATCAGCAACCTACTGACCAATACACCAGACTTAAGCAGATATAACACGTGTATAAATATGACAACACTCCTGTACCGCTAGTCTGTAATTCACTGTTTTTAAAAGCAGCAAAAACTGACAAACATAAAAACTGACATTGTTTATTGTAATTCCCATCTTCAAAGCGGGAGTCACTTGTAATGTTAAATACAAACGGTAAAATTAGCATGCAAGTGAATTGATAAAACGATCCAGTGTGGTAAAGATGGCGCAGCAATTGTGGAACGGCCAAGTGGAACGGTTTGATAAAAAGACTACACATGGCATGCCAAATCATATTTGAACGGACTGGTGCGGATGAAAAAATTAAAAAAGAATTATCAGGACGACATACTCCATTTCACATGCAGTGGGCCCTTTTAATTGGATTCCAAAATATGCATCCGGCGAGCTTGAGTTTTGAGAAAGCGCAGCCGCTGATGGGAAATGAGTTTATTAGGAAGAGTGGTGGTTGTATGACATTTTCAGGCGCAAAGTAGACCTCCGCTTTAAATACACTCGATGATGTATGGTTTAGTGGTTTGTTTGCAATGTTAATGAGCATTATCATTACGCGACAGTGACAGTATAGATTCAGTCATAAATTAATGTTTATGCTGGCATGAAGATGATCTATTATTTGTTTTGAAATGAGCTTTTCCAAATTTCGGCGGTACAGTGTCCAGGTGTTACGGAGAGTCTGGCCCAGCTTTCAGGCTGCTCCAGGTACGCGCTTCGACTTACTAACAGTTTTCGTACTGCAGTATTGTTTTACTACTTTGTATTTAGGGCGCGCAGGCTTTTGATTAGGCCATCAAGACGTTTCCTTTAAATATTTTATTTACCGGTAATCAGTAATGCAAAATTTATTTGTAGTTTTGTGTGAAGTCTCTTTTTTCACCTGTTAGGGTACAGTGTATCGATTAGCGGTTCGTATACAAGTTAAAAGCACATTTGGCCATGTTTAAACCGTATCGCGTTTGGCGTAAGCGCAGAAAAAGTACGATAGTGTACATCAGTATACAGTAGTCGCGTGCACAATTTTCTATGATATAATATTATACTCGTAACTCTCTATAGTTTTAAACACTGTATTCCATTGATTTATCCCGCTGGGTAATCTGAGACGCCGTGTGTGTTCATTTTTGGATTGAACGAAAAGTTTTTCGTATCTTGTGTATGGTTTCTACATGCTAGACACCTAAAGATAGGTAAATAAACAGGTGACAAGGGTCAGTGGATCATACCACAGCCAGAATTGCGGAAATGCACTTTATCTGGGCAAAGGGCTCGTTTTGTATCCAATCGCGCGCAAAAATTCCCTTCCTTTTGCAAATTTCAGAATGACCATGTTGGCAGTATAAAATGGGATACTTCTCTTTTAATTAAGCAGTTGTAGTTTTTTACCAATAATTTTCACTGCGTGCATATGCATATGCGCACATGTACGGGAAATACCTGTATGTAACACTGTAACTCTTCTCATTATGTACAGATTTGTGAACGCATTGGCCAGCATCGCTCCGTTAATAATAATAAACCGTTAATAAACTTTATAGTTTACACCGTCTGTGACGACACAAAATGCCACATCTAACTATCCCAATATCTGCATGGCTGACGATGAGCTCACTCTTATTAACTAAATTTAGATTCAAGTTCGTGATAACAAAAATCGTGACGAAGTAAAATTGTGCCCTTACAGTCTGAACACACAGAAAATTGTTTCAGTTATCCTTTAATACTATGCCCTTCATTATTATTATTATTATTCATTATTTAATACTAATGGTTTTCGCTCTTCACAGATGTAATTTCTGTTAGAATAGTGTACATATACGTTCTCCATGAAACTATCGATCTTATCGTAAATATGCTGCTTACCAGCTCATGAGCAACGTCAGTGTGTGTACACCATGTACAAATCTGAAGCATCGCGTGGGTGCTTCTGGTGATACCCGCCAGTACAATTTGCGGAACATAGTCACCCACGCCCACGGTACCATGCCGCGTTCGCCGCCTGTCTGGTCCCTTCTCGTGATTATGGTCGTGAATAGATTGGGCGGGAAAGCGTTGTTGGTAGACTAAAATATCGATTGCAAATGTATTACTGACGTCCTTACGACTTGTCTATAACTCTAATAACTGCTGCAATTGCAATGCTGTTTTACTTCCTCCGCAACTTTGCAAAGAGATGCCAGTTATTTTTATTATTATTATTATTATTACAGCGCAAGAGCAGACAACCCCGAAGGGACTTCAAGTCTGGTCGAAAGGGGGTTGTAGGGTTGGCCTACTGATTATAGGCAGTAGCACGATTTCCAAAAAATACAGGAACACATAACTACGATACCGTCAGCGATACTTTGGTATCTCTTTTTGAAATGGGGAGATGAAACAAAACGGGTAGCAACACCCAGTAACCATCCGACATTTACATTATGCATTATGCGCGCGCACGTCCTCAAACTGTGGTAGTGCGCATCCATTCTTCCCAAGTGGCAAAGAAGCTACTTTCTGGAACAGCATAGCCCTTCTGTAAACAACGGAGTACACTGCCTAAAAACTGTTTAGCCCCATCAAATGCAGCCGCGAACACTGCTGATGACAAGTAATGCAATCCAGATTATCACACTTGAAAACAGTAGTAGTGAGTTGGCGGACAGCGGTGATACTGTAGATGTATGCAGTGGCACATAAGCTGCATTTGCACAGCGCGCGCAACAGCCATTATAATTGATCAGCTAAACTGTATGCATCCACCAATAATCCCTGGTGGCCGTTCTTTTTAAATTGTCCTATCACTCCATCACAAACGGGGTTCATGCTCAGCTAGTGACAATTTAATTTGCTCATGATTTTAACCTCACACCAGTATTCAACGCCAGACGACGCAATCAGCTGCGAAGTTTATACGAGTATATGTGCGACTAATGCGGAGAGATAGTTGCTGGAGCAAAGTGTTTTTTCGTATTCAGTCCAGACAGCGAATTGGCTGGTAGCTCTATTTCCGCTCATAATTAAATAAGACTCTGTAGCAATCTGTGCTCTTTCCGCTGGCAATACATCGATGATGACCTAAACGCTCTTTCATCCACTGATCCCCTAATGAACCGAAGGGACTCGGCCACTGTTGTTGCGCGTCCAGGCTTAATTGAATTTGTTCGCACAATTTCCAATTGGATTATACGTGTAAATAGCCGGTATATATACGGCCTTTCAGAGAAGCCCAATATATAACCAGAAGTAGACATTCTTGTTTATCTTGGTGTTTTAATAAGTCGGAACAAAAATGTACAGTGGGAGTTTGAATGTATCCTCTGGTAATCAGCCGTCACGGCGACGAAATAATGATCATCGACACAGATTACAAATGCAGCTCGATAAGGATTCTTTTGATGAAACTGGGCATAGCCGGTTGCAGGTTTACGCGCACAGAGTATATACAACGCTCAGGAGAATTATTTTTGGAATCAATGATGATTACGGTGAGTTAGTTCCATAGCAAAAATATTCCTGTCTTATAAGATTTTCAGATTTTTGCCAAGTTATTTTGGATTATAGTTGCCAGTAACCGTTCGACTTATTCGTTTGGTTAGTGCGAGCTCCAAATTTTGCACGGTCTGAATTTCGCTGCACGCAAACCGCGCAAGTTTTTTGTTTAATCGGCGCAAAATCTTTAGGTTTGTCAGCTAGCTGGTGGTTTGAACTTTACATATTATTTTACGTACGTAGGGTAGTTTGTTATTTACAAAATACGGTAGAACACTCGCAGAACGTTGTACTTTATACTGGCCGATTTGCGGTTAAAAATATCTTTTTAAGGTCACGACACATCTGTATTAATTTTGGTTGGTCATCAGTATACAACGTATACAACAGGACAAAGCAGTAAGAGTAGGTTAAAATCATACAATTCACAATCTCGTGTATAAGTTTTTATGATGATGAAATAATATCCTGTCATGCCCTACAACTACGCTGTTCCTGTGCGTGAACAGCGTAGTAATATGAAGATGGAGTCTCCCGTCAACATTTCATTTCCTTTCATTATACGAGGGGCGAGTTGATATTCTTCTTTAAGCAAGCAGTGCAGCACCATATTGTAGTACTACTGTAAAGATACAATATTGATAAAGTAAAAATACAATATATATTAATGATGTCTTTAAATACTTGTCGTTACGCACAAAGGCAAGCAAGTACAGATAAGCTAACGTGGACAATCTGCTTTCTTGGCCATAAGGGATGACAGTCAATCTGAGTCAAACAGTTCTTCTATAAAAATGAAGTTGCTGTAATTAGACTTATTCCTATTTTACGAATCAAGGTCATAAAAAGTTCGTAAGCAGCGAGCTAGGGCCGCGAGGCGCATAATAGCCGAGATGAACGGTTTATAGCTACGTCTATACATCTAGAAAGGAAGCACAGTGGTTGGCGCGCCAAAACATTGACCTCCTAACACTTGCCTTAATGACTTTTCTTCTGCTTCGCCTGAATTATAAGCTTCGTTGTTTGAAAAATGGCATGACTCCTCCGCATCTGGCTAATCTTGATATGACGAGCAAATATGCATAGCCATGCATCATAACACATTCATCACGTTCTGTGTCAGAATCCACGCATCGTTATGATTTATCGATACTGGCGTACGCAACTGAATGCCCTTTACATTTGTATACGGGAAGATGACATCGTGATGAGTCTTTAAATCTTAAGTCTCGATTCACTGTATATTGTTTTTCTGTTATAACAACCTATTTTTCTGTGGCAAAAATGGAATATAATAGGTTCAACCACATTATACTTACAGACTGTATTTATGTAAACAAGGCGAGATCGATCAAACTGGATGACAGCTAAATTTGCATCTTCGGCGCACGATATTAAATGTATGGCCTGGGGCTAGAATATATCACAAAAGATATAAATCATTTTCAATCCCAATGAAAGTTTGACGATAATATAATACTGTATTGCATTTGATAAACTAAACCATGAAAATTAATAAAACCTTCCCTTGCTAGCTGCAGCGAGTGGTAAAAAATATGATACTGCAGCTTGTTTCGGCTATAAAAACGGTTTTGCCGTTGCAGTGCCCTCACGTTAGCCATTTACTTGATCAAATTTGGAGCCGGCTGCAAACATTTATTAAAAATTTATTCTGGATTCTTGTTCAGCGCTTATAAAACTGCTGACTTAATTTCTCACGCTGCGATCTACATAATTTTTAAAACTACATTATTGTTCTCACAGTCGTAATTATTATCAGAAACTTTTGAAATAAAGCAAAAATCTGAATTAACCAAAGGCAAACATCGCTTTTACGGAAATACTGATTTTTGCGGATTCTATAGCTCTATAGCTATTTCAGCAGTTTAAAAAAACATAATATTAGGTAGTCCAGAATGCGACACCTTATTACACAACTAAAATTTTGTGAGAGACATAATTCTAAATTTTAGCAACAAAACGAAAAATCATGTAAGGAATTTTGTAAATTCTGTTGATTGTTTATTGTTAATCCCTAAAAATTTTAAATATCTGTAGGGTAAGCCAGCCACGATCTTGATGAACCAAAATGAATGTGTGATGCACGTATGAATGTAAAATCAACGACCGAAGTTTACATGAACGCATGAATGGGTAATTGATTGAGTGACTGAAAAAATTGGGTATACGTTCCATAAACATGGCGTATGTACTTTAGTACAGCCAGTAAATAACATGGCAAATACTATACGTCAGTACGTGGCAAAACTGTTCGGTAATCAAATTCTGGGGCAGAGACGTTAAATAGTCCATAAGTACTAAATGTATTATGGAGATTTTATGTTGTTCTTTCTACGGCATCATGCTTAACGAAGTCTAACGCCTGCGTTGGCGCGTAAAGACCGGCAATGTCATTTGCAGAATGTGCATTTTTACACCCCGTTAAAGTCCTGATGCTTGATGTAAATTTTATGTGTATCCAGCATGTATCCAGCACGTCCTTTGGGGTATGATCATCCGCTAACTAGTGCTTCCCGTAGAGCGATATGCGGGATGAATGTAGCGGAAGTTAATCAAGTGCTGTGTTTTCTAATCTCTCCCTCCACAATAACCGTATATAGGTCTTCGCAATTTCATGCTGGCTGTCAGTCGCATATAAAAATGCTACACGCGGCGATAAATGCTGCATTTAGTAAATTGTAATGGAGATGGCTATTCTTGTATTCCATTTGGGGTTGGACGGCTGCAACAAGCGGCAAAATATTTTCGCTCTGTACCCGGCTCTAAATGAGTCTTATGCAAATCTTTTGTATCGACGGATTTGTTTGGCATCCATAGTGTAAATATTTCTGAAAACTATGGAGGAAGATTTTGTGGGATGGGAATCATACGATGATGGGAAGGAAGAAAAGCACCACAATAAAGCGCGCCATTCCGTTACGAGGGCGCCCGAGAGGATCAGGTCCAATAGCGTTGTGGAGAAGCTTAAGAGATTATTCAGGATTGCAAATGAAGGTAAATCGTTATTGATCAAGCAGAATATACGTTGTAAGTCGCAAAGCGTTGGAAAGCTTTGCCAGAATATTCATCCCGAACTAACAGGCAAAAGGAGATTGCGGATAATAATATATGGCTTCGTATTATTTCTTCCTGTGCAATATTCATGAGTATCCAGCAGGAAGACTGTCTTCTTCCTGCGGCGTTTGTAGAGGTTCTAATATGTAGTGCCGAATTTGAAACATGAAAAATATTGTGCATTGCCCAACTGTACAATGAACAGGGACAAATACTGGAATACTACTCTAGTATGAAGGTCATATAAAGAAGCACTTTTTATCGCGATGACAGCAGTTGGTTGCAAATTTGATTTTAACGAGCGAGTGAAGATATTAGTCAACTTTTCGATTTTATCAAACGCATACAGCAAAGTTACGCATGACTGTATTTGCAAGCAATTCAGTTACGAGTCGCAAAATGGTAAAAACAGCCGATTATCACGTGTTGTTATTGTGTACTGTGTAGCTTCATTACGAGTCTATATATAAAGATGTACGTAAAGTCTGCTGCACCTGAATATTTTTGTTAGCAGGAGTGTCATAACATTTTGCTGTACGAATCCGTGTGATTAACAAATAATTGCTGTGGAAATATCACCGAAAATTTGAACTGACAGCAGTTGTAATTGGCGAAGTACCAGAATAGTATACAGTGCCTTTTTCCACTCTTTACAGTAATCTTCCTCGCAATAAGCGGCTTAAGATGAAAGTGCAGTAGCATGCGAGCACGCTTTGCAATCATAATATTATCCCCAATGAAAATGAACGATATCCGGTTGGCTCATCGTTTTACTTGTGGTTAATAGCATCGATACAGGCAATTATGGGACATGTATGACAAGTTCGTTGATAATAGCGTTAAATTGCGGTGCCCGTTCACACGCAAAGGCGTTCTTGGGAATCGCGGCGCTCTTCAGACTGCACAGGCTCCAGAAAGAACACGTCATGCAGCATGCAATGCGATTATACATGCCAATAATATATACTCTTTATAATGTCCGAAGAGTGAAGTGATTACAACATTTGAAATTAATAATACAAGTAAATGCAAACCAGTAATCGCAAATATTCAAAAATACTTCTGTTACATGACAGCCTAATTATCCATCGTTATTACCACTTCGATTATGTGTACAACGTGTAAGGCCAAAAAGTACTTTTTAACAGTCAACAGTAACAACACTGACTGAAATTGCGTTGCTTCCACAATTTGGTTACAAAACTGCTAAACTATAGGGCGCGGTCCTGTGCCGTGCGGATTCAAAAATATAGTTGACAATGGGATACAGATTCCATTTATTCCAAATTATATCCCCACGTGCTGCGTGGTCCATGTGGCAGGCTTACAACTGCACCCGTCTTGATTGATTAAGTAAGTAATTAACTACAATCAATTTTGCAATTTGCTCTCCCACGCCATGTATGAACGGGATTACAAGGAAAGATATAACAGAAACTGTAAAAGGGTCAGTTTCTGTAAAAGACTGTAAAAGGGTCAGAGGTGTTAATATTAATACTGTACATTGGCATGTGCTCGGTAAAATGGGATTCTTGTGTTCCTAATGGTACGAATGTGAGAAAACGATTTAACTGCGCGATAACATACTTCGTTTATGTGTAAAGGATGAGCTCACAGTGCACTTCCGTTGACAAGAAAACGGCAATAAATCCCATGGCATGACGAACACAAACTAATCAGACTGGCAACTGGCGGCGGAAGGATGTTTGATCAAGCATCCTCCTTCCGCACCACATGTTGACTCTCGGTTGGATTAGGTGAAACCGTATCAGACTGAACGCTTGTACCGCCTTGGGCACAACTGATTGATCACGGCCCGACTTTTCATAAATGCCTGATGCATTTCCCACTTCCGGCAAATATAAATTCTGAGTGAGTGAAAAACGTAAGTGTTAGGTACCATTACTTTGATTTGCAAAAGTTGTGTAGACATTCCACGCGTGCCAAACTTACGGGTAACTGACCAAAGTGACCATGCAAGTACTGTAACTGACACCATGCAAGCTAACCGTAGAAACAATACCGCACAGAAAACAGAGCATAGCTTAATGTATGCAGTGATTGGGGGATTACGACGTTTATTTTTGGGCAGTGGAAGCAACCGCCGCGGTAAGGTTAAACTAACCTAATTTACTAGCAAGTTCGTTTAATAAATTACGTACGTATACATTTTATGAAATATTTTGGCATGTTCTATTTTATAATATTCAGCTTCTAATGTTGTTGCTGACATTTTTTCTTGTGATGATTTTTGGCTTGCTTGAGATTAATTCCTACACTTTCTTTGACTTCTTTTGCATTTTTTTGCTTTAGCGCTATTGTATTGCCAGTAGTGCAAAAACTCGGGATAACGTTGGTAACTTGGTACACAACTAGTCTGGACTTTGGACTAAAAAAGACTGCGTATTGTTAACATGCATGTATTATACAAATAGCTCAACCAAGGTGCTGCGTGCATTAAAAATTTAGCGGCTCCCCTTTCGCTGCTCTGGGATTTGCATTGATTTCTTAAACCAGTTCTCAGGCTAGTGAATAAATCACGCATTACATCGCTATATGTGCTAAATACTCGTATTTGTAATCTAGGTTAGATACCGGTATATCACTTTAATTTGCAGTAGTGCTATGATTAATGTGACATCGGTTTGAATGGACCGCAACTACTATATAATTTCCCAGTAGACACGGCCATCCTCTTCAGATCCCTCTTTCCTAAATAAAAAAATATATACTACGAGTTGATTATGCGGTGCAATGGAGCGTGAAACCGCCCACATATGGCGTGTGGTCATTTGAGAAAAAGTCGCTTATGCTACTGTTTAGAAACGGCAAGCACTTTGAGAGGTTGTTGTTCCAGGCGATTAACTTCGTAGTATTAATGCGGAGCAATAGCGAGACTACATCACTGGATTAGCGAGAAGTAATGGGCATCCGATACCATCGTCTTCTGATGTGTGGCCGGATATGAATGTGTGCACCCGCAAAGGCACACTGGCTGCAAAATCTGAAATTGTCGTGACCCTGCTGAGGGCGACATTTTGACTTTTGAGTGCTTTTCCATTCAAATGAGCTTGCAAATGCACCGTATAAAAACCACTGTACTAGGGCAGGTTCACGTAGCACAAGGAGGATTTTTGTCCACAGCACCTAATTTAATCGCGTCCTTCAATTTAAATCGTAAACTGTTTGCATACGGTTTTTGCGCTTTTGGAATTTGTCAACAACATACTCGAGGAGATTTGCACCACATATGGACGGTGTAACATTGTGGTTTTTCACGTGAACGTTTTCTTGGCGTTAGGCAGTCCGTTGACTTTTTTTCATGAACGGTCAAAAGTAGCCGTAATAATAGTTTTTGGTAAATTCACTAATTTGTAACCATGAACGCGTTATCGTCGATTCGGAACGTTTTGAGCAGCTTGTCCTCTTTTAGAAAAAGTAAGTTACATGTTACCATATGCTTAATGTTAGCAGCGTGCCACGGCTTGGGGAGGAAAAGCATGTGAATGTTCGATAAATATTGCTTCCATTAGAGTCGTATTAAAGATATCAGATTATAAAAAAGTATTTTATTTTGTAGATCCGGATTTGGAAGATTTAGATCTCCACGTTAGTCGTTATATGCCCACAAGTCTGGATGCCCTTACGAAAAGCACCAAGTTTTCGCGGAAAGAACTGCAGTTTATATACCGAAGTTTCAAGCAAGACTGCCCAACGGGAATCGTTACTGCTGAAAAATTTAAAGAGTTATATGCACAGTTTTTTCCTTTAGGAGGTACATACATATTTACAGCATGAAAAGTTCAATAATCGCTAAATCGGAAAACCAATTACGATGGAGAAGGCAAATATTCATTACTTCTTTCCTGGCTCACAGTGTTGTCTAAGAATCTAGGACCACCTGGTACCTGTCGCCGTAATTGTACTAGGTTACTTGTACCTGGTTAAAATAAAAAAGTCGATGACGGCGCAATGAAACAGCGTGGCATATAATAAAGCTTGAAGAGTTTGATTGAGGCGGTTTGCCGATCCGTACCGACTGAACCATGACCTAATACAGTAGTATACCTCGTAATTATGCATAATGCTGCCTGACTGCATCGTTGGCAGTTAATGATACACTGTAAATATTTTCAGATGCGACACTCTTTGCCAAGCAAGTTTTTCAATGCATGGACCACGATATGGATGGAAATGTGAACTTTGAGGAATTTGTCGTCATGATGTCAGTATTATCACGCGGAAGTTTAGACGAAAAACTGCAGTGGATCTTTAATCTGTATGACGTCAATGGAGATGGGCAGGTGACCTTAGAGGCGATGCTTACGATCGGGACATCGATTTACGACCTGCTGGGGAAGCATTCAGAGCCGCCAATTTATGAGAATAGCGTAAAGGATCACATCTCGAAAATTTTTACGGTAAGATTTTCCATCTTACTTCGATTACCTTTCGATTACCTTTTGACATTCCATAACATGTCAAAAGTGCGAACTCCTGCACTATTGCATCCTACAAGGAACACTTTTACGTATTATTACATAAACAACTGAAATTCAATTGAACAACCGACCTGCCCACTGACCAATGGTCATCACGCAGAGCTGGTATAGTTTAAAGCGGACAGTTTAAACGTTACAACATCAAAGTCGTGCCCGCCAACTCTAGCAAGACCAGCCACATAATAAGTCCCTCAGTGCTGGGCACGACTATTCCTGGTCGTGCTTGTTGCCACCGTCTGTCCCGCCAATTAACATTATACTGCATTTGTCGCGTAAATGATCATATTTGTCGCGCACAAACATTTGGAGGTTGGTACAGCTTTTGAAGAGGTTTTCAAATTAATTATCCACGGAATATTTGCAATGAAATTAATTAAGGAACTCATGCCGCGGTGCAAAGATGAGAATCGTACAATAATAATTACAACAATCGTTAGCTTTTACAACCAAGAATCTACGTGTATCATCTTAATTAAACTTTTCCCTTCGCTTTCACAATTGTCGAAGTCCTTTTAAAAATTTAATAAAACAAGGAAACCCTTTACCAGCCTTACCAGACTTTTCTCAAAATTCAATCGAATCATATTAAAGTTGTCTCAACTTTTAATAATACATTGGCTCCTTGAAAGACTACTGGCTTGTTAATTGTTAAAACGATAATCGATTAACGATGAACATAAAAGCTCAGAATCCAAAACAGAACAGCTGGTAGTGATGAATAAAACTTTTATAAATTGTTAACGATCGAAAACGTTGAAAATGTGTATTTACTATAATTATTATTTTATGATAGCTACCAAAAAACGGAAACTGGCATAGAAGTACATCAAGGTACTTCTCAAGGTACTTCTCAAGGTACTTTTATACCTTAACAAGGTCAAGGTATAGAAGTGCACAAGTCAATAAAGTGAAGAATGTATTTCATCTTGCGCAAGCATGACCACATATCTATATTTCATTTAATCAAATGCAAAAGCCGACAATTTGGGTTTGCGTGCGCACGTGCTCTTCAATGTGCGCACGCATATACGGTATTTTCTTGTTACGAAAATATTTTCTGGCAAATAGTAAAAAAAAGTAAATCGTTTGAAGATGTCGTTGGATCCGTTCTTCAGAAAGACTCTTCTTTCATCTGCTCAAGCTTATTATACTGTGATTCGATTATCATACGAGTATAGCAGGTTATCAACCGAATTACGACGTAGCTAGTAACGTAAGCCATTTTATTTTTTTTTCAAATTTATTCCATTGCTCTGTACAATAGCAGAATATTTCCTTGTGATACGTTTAGCGGCAAAATTAAATAAACATTACAAAAACCAATCGTGACCACTCCGTACACACCCTTTCATACCCTTTTACTCCGTACACAACCTTTGACACTACCATTCGGTACACTGCCAATCCACCCTACCTTTCACTCGGTGCACTACCACACTTTTATATTTATTTATACTCGCATGTACTTAAAATACTTATACTCTGTATTACTTATGGTAATCTGGAGTATTTTCTCTAAAACTTTTGCATTATGTCAAGCTCGGAAACAGGGAGAGACCTACGAAACTGGATCGAAAACTCCTTCAAAGCGGCACTGTCCAAATCCTACAAAGAAAAACCGGCACAAGAGTGCCTAGAATTATTTTCTCACGGGAATTCGATTTTGTAACTGCCGATGATGCTGTAAAATAAGCAGCAATAACTGCGGTAAACGAAAAACGGCAGTTTCAGAAATGACTGTATTTTGCAAAAATTTTAAAAAAATATAAGGCAGTGCACGCAGATAAAAGTAGTGCCGTGTGGTTGTGTACGGAGTAAAAGGTAGTGCTCAAAAAGGTTGTGCACGGAATGAAAGGTAGTGCAAAAGGTTGTGTACAGAGTAAAAGGGTGTGAAAGGGTGTGTACGGAGTGGTCACCAAAACCAGTACTGTACAAGTGTATACTTCAAGTATAGACATTATACAAATTAATGCTTTCCTACGAAGAATTTACGAATTAACAATTTTGTCAAAAACCAAAAATTCGCACAGATTTTTGCGGATTTTCAAACACCAAAGGCATATAACATGTAAATACCGAAAGATTTAATATGTATCTTGTTTTCGTAGAAGATGGATTTGAATCAAGATGGAATCGTCACCTTTGATGAGTTCAAAAACGTTTGCATAAATGTACGTGATCATGGTTCAAGGCACGCTCACCTTATGTACTGCGGTTTGCCGGTCTCGCGATCAACAAAAGCCGGTAAAGGAATTACCAGTAAAATTTTAATTTTTGGTTTTCTTTGACAGGATGAAAAGATTAGAAGGAATCTCACCGTTTTCGACACATTTCTGTAAAGCCACTGCACAAGAAATGCACTACTGCACCATTCCTTTTGCATCTTGCCAAAAAGACTTCTCATACCTGGATCCGTCCTTTACAGTGGAGCTGTGTGTACGACAACTTATTTAAACAGTTTATTGTAAATTAAACAAAATTCTGGACAAGCTGATTTACGGTGTGATGCATATTTGTTTCAAGCCCATCAAGTGTAATGCATTTTTTGCTCATTAGACATTATTGAAGGACAGTTGCGCAAGTGTTCAATTAGCACAAAGTACAAACTCTTGATATTTGGCCGATATCGGTTATGAGAATCGGTACTTGCATAACTGCGTCTAAACAGAATTTAAAATTATTATTAGAACGTCATTGTATCCGAACCGTGTAACGTGCCTCATAAAGTAAAAACTGCTAGTGCTCTAGTGTATCCAACTAATCCGAGGATCAGCAGCAGACGAGGTAGCACCTAATCCCTGAGCGCTTGGCTTCATCACAACTGAGTGCGAACGACGGAATAACGAAGAGAGATTCTGATGTTCACAAGTATCCATTGACTGGTGTCTGTGGAGCATGTTGCGTGCTAACTGCTGATCACAGTATCAAACTTTCCAAAAACTGAGACAATCTGCGGATCCTGTAATGAAAATTGTTGACAACATAGTCTGTTACTGACAGCAGGCGACATAAACATTGTCCTACTGTCGTACATTCTGGCACGCTTCCGTGAATTCGGCAAAGGTTATCGAACCGTCGGCGTCAAGATCCAACTTCTGCAATGTAAAACCGTTTTTAAGAAAACCCTCGGAAGAAATACGATTAAAATTATTTCCATACGGCAAATATCTGATCAATTTGAGTGTTGATTGATTGTTCATCGATGCACGGTTGAGAATGAGATCCCAGCATCAAATGCATGGCCATCAGAATCTCCTTCATGTTGGCACGGCTGACCTTTCCGGTACCGTTGAGATCATACAGATTGAACACCCACTGCAGCTTTTGGGTTAACGTGCCACGCGCCAGTAACGACATTCCAATAATGAATTGGTCAAAGGTTACATGCCCGTCTTCGTCTTGGTCAAAGGTCGAAAAAACGAATTTGGCATAAGGTGACGCATCTAATAACGCGTACGCATGCAAGCCATTTATTGGAAAGTACAAAAAGGTATTTTACGGTTTGAACCACTACTAAGAACTTAGTCAGTAGTTAGTACGTACAGTAAATTAATGCTTGTTAAAAAATTTCTGAACTACACAAATTACCTCCGAGAGGAAAAAACTGGCAATATAGTTCCCGAAACCTTTCTTCGTCCACAATACCGGCCGGACATTCTTGTTTGAAACCACGATAGATCATACGAATTTCTTCACGCGAGTAGTGCGTCAACTGGCAGAGATCATCCAGATTACTGGGTTTGTAGTGTATTACTTGGACGTCAAAATCCTCGAAGTCCCCATCTAGAACATTGCTCTTATTAGTAAAACACAGCCACCTCCAAAAGAAATAACTATAAAAATTTAGGATTTATATAACTGAAAACAATACGACAGAATTTTTCCTGGTCAGAATAACCCAGAACAGAATTATGGTAACACTGCCATCTTTGTCACCTATTTCATCGCTACTTCCGGAAAAGGCTTTACGAACAAACGCCGCAGCAGTTCTTATTGCCGTTAAACCGTTGTCAAAAATTCTGTTGGCCATCTTTACACAACGTGTAGACCAGTTCACTATATTCAACCAAACACATCTGCCACGGCTAAGGACATTCTTTGTGCCACACTTAAGAGAGCATTCCAAACCCGCTTTAAGTAAGAAATAAATCAAGAAGCCAGCGCCGCACCGATGTACGCTGGTGTTGCGAACACGATCGCTAATGAACCATCTAAGAAAACAGACATAAGCTTTCATCAGTTAATTCTTTTGGGGGTTATTAATAGCCAGCCACCAACGGGCAGAGTTGTTGACAGGCTGCGTGGAGATTGTGGCAAGCCGTGGCATTGGAATGTGACAGATGATAATTAAGCTCGGAAATGCTTGATTTGGCCTACATTAGCCGATGTTCTCAGGCCTACCGCTCTGGCTGCACTGCAGCGTAATTTGTTGTTGCAAATTTTTTGGCAACCGGGGTTGAACCGTTAAATACTGCGGCGGATGAAATCCAATCGGGTGTTGACAAGTGAGATGGGCACTGCCGCTCACAACTCCTGACTGATAATGGGATTTTTCTGCTAGAAACTGCAGACGGCGCTGTTTCATAACAGTAAATCTTACGGGAAGCAACCGATCATTTTGGCGGCTAGACAATACAAGGGTGTGCCTTAGTAAGTATTTATATTTAAGACGCTACGTTAAATCAATTAATCGTTTGTTTTTTCATCGATCCTCGAAGCACGAGTCATTAAGACTTAAGCCAAAACTTTTGGTATCTGCGTATAATTCCAGAACTGCAATGAAAAATTGCAGCACAGTTTTTCATGGAATTGTATCGTTGCAGCGTTTAATTTCATGTCTTTAGTAATCTGTATTTACCGTGCGCGTTACGGCAGAAAGATAATAGGCGTATGGATTAGTACGGTTGATTGAACACTGCCAGAAATTATTGAAAAATAAACTGGAGCTGTTGAACGCGCGCCAACTGCTGTGTGACCGCATCTAATCAATAAGTCAATATGATGAACTATTGATACTCAAGCAAGTGCCGTTGAATACCGATGAATGGCGCTGATAATAGTAATTTGGTCACTATGGAGTATTAAACAAACAGGCGGCTGAAATGCGGGTTCTGCATGGGGCAGCGGCCTAGCGGAAACAATCTACCGGCACCCGCAATTACGCTTTGTGGGAAGTTGGGCGAACAGCGAGGGTGTGAGCCCTTTTATAAGTTACCGCACTGCGAACACAGCGCTGTCGATTCATTATTGTGTAATAGATTTGGGTTATGCATCGTAAGCTTTTAATAAAAAAAGCTTTCGACTCTTTTGATTTCAGCGTTGGTGGGGATGCTGCCGCACGCGGTTCAAACACTTATTCAGTGCATGCACAGGAAATACGATCCTTATTAAGCCCACCTTTGCTCTACTAAACGCAAATAACTGAAAGGCATCGCGGTGTTTTTAATTGACATCGATCGATGACCTTCGAGCGGGTTCGCTATTGTCCCTTTAGTTGCTGTTAATGACTGTAATCATACTTGATGGAACAGCCGGAAGCTTTCCTGTACTGCAAAGTAAACCGCCTGGATATAGTAATCGTATCATTGTTGGCCTCAATTTTCATAAGGGATATAAATAGGCTCATTAAATGTGCGCGCGGATTAACAGGCACATATGCAATGATGATATACTGTACTCGAATTGTCCTTACGCATCATTCGACGCAGTACAGATAGAACGAACAAGTTTTATGTCAATTAACGAAAATGTAAAACAGAAAGATGTGGTAACTGTACTGCACAAACGCCAGACATTCAGTGGTGTAGAGTCAGTGTAGACAATAACTCGGTTTATTTAACTCCCTGTAAAACGCGAGCACACTGCCAAAGCTTTGTAAACGATTTTTGCGCGTGCGTTTTTAATAAAGCATCGCAATTAGGAGACAATATAAAACTGCAAAACTGCTCAGAAACGCACGTGTTGGCGGCGTACATAACGTTTTTATAAAAATCAAAAGTTTATAAAAGGAATAAACACAGAACAAACTTGCGATTAATGTGCGTGTTGAAAGCGCCGAACGCGGATGCAGTTACCTGTTTACTCTACCTGGTGAATTCCTTTTTTATCGATTGCAGTTAATATTAACATTTTGTTAAGGTTTCGTTAAGTACTAGAGATTCTATGGTAGGGTCAGTAATCGACAATAAATTCTGTATAATGTCCTTCCTGCACGGCACTCCTGTGAATTTTCCAAATCTGGACGTATCTGGACGTCCAATTACGACAGTTAGTGGTATGCCGGTCAATAGTTAATTAATCAGATTTAGCAAATCTGTTTTGATTTAATACACGACTTGTGTTGCGTACCATAACCATCGGAAACGCCAAAGAGCACTCTCCGGAGACAATGATAAAATATCCGGCAGTAATTGACAAATCTCTCCCGTCGGGTCAAATTAACCTCAATGTTCTCTAGTCCTGCCGGCTGTACCGGGATAAAATGAGCTTTGGGTGTTGTCCGTTTGCGTACGGAGCGCCGATTCGAAGAGGCGTTGATGCTGCTGTACATGATAACAACCGCAAGATGTAAGTGAGAAAAGCTCCCATCAAAACGTCAAGATTCCACAGCAAACATCACTCAACTAACGTTGCCTGACAGAGAATTACATCCCATTGACTAACAAGGTAAATATCGATAATCCGTGATCAAACTACCACTCTGTAATCGTACAAAACACGGGAACAGCCGTCATAAAAAGTGGAGTGATGCCGGTGCAATGGGGTTGATGAAGAGCGGACAAAATGCGTGTATTCTTGTACTGGGAGTGTTTATGTCTGTACAGTTTGGCGGTTTGTGGGATGTGTGGTGCAACAGGGGTAAATCGATAATTCACGGAATGATTATAAATGTTTAGCGGTGCACAAACGTTCAAGTCAATCATATACATTGGAAATCAACGGAAGGTTATGACAGTTGAGGGTTAGGATCAAAAACTATGCCGCGCTCCGTATTAGCGAGATATCTGCGTGTTGGTTGATCCAGCCAGGCGAGCGGGTTAGATGACGCGGAAAGGGTAATGCGGCACGTTGTGATACTAAACACTCGTTAGGATGATCTTCGGAATTCGAATGACACCGGCGGCGAATTTGTAAAACGATACCGATTCTGGTTTGTTTGAATTAATACAAAAAGTACCAAGATGTACTACTACGAGTCGGCGATATGCTCTGGTCTGCCTCTGACGAAACTCGAATCCTGTCGGCACTGTTGAATCAACAACCGGGGCGTGATCGTTAAGAAATGACAGGAATAATGTTCTTAACGCGGGGATTTACGATCTAAATGCTTCTGGTCAGGAAAATGAGCCTCATTAAGGCGCAATAAGAATGCCGGTAAAACAAACCAGAATTACGCTGGATTGGTTTTGTTTACGTTGGCTAGTTTCTTACATCATCGGTATGTCGAATGTTCTCGGAAATGAGTGCTGCCTTGCATTCGTTAATCCATATCCCGCAGCTTGGAATTATCATAATTCTGTACCCACTGATTACACCCCAGACAGTACTTGCATTTAATTACACTCATCAATCTGACATCCCGCTGTCATTGCAAACTCATCACGGAAGATCGAGCGCAAATAACGGCCTTACTGCTTGATTGTCGGTACGGATACTATTTGCAACTTCGTCTAAGGAAGCGTAAATATCAGTGGGATTGCAGACAGCAATCCAATGCCCTCGGGGGATTTCGCCGAAGTGACAATGTGGCACCTTATCATCGCGCTGATGGGATTACTGACAGATCTTTACTTGGCTACTTACTACTTACGTATTCCCAGACAAAACGCCAGCACTTTCCCATCCCAGAGCGGCAAACTTAATAGTATCCTGGAATACTAGTAAACGTTTCTCAGTAATCAATCTTAAAGTCAGAAATGACGTCATAGAATGGTCACTATTCAATTTTTCTTCGTGGGGCGATATTTATTAAGTCTTCATATTATAGGTAATTACTGAACTTTATATACTCAAACTCAATCATTATTCTGAAAAATCAACAGACATGCGGTTGAATCGCACTGTAAGGATTTGAGTAATTATGGCTTCCACGTGACAACCTCAACGAAAGTCTTGATGGCTTGTTTCAACAGCGGCTCGGGCACTGTGTTGAGATCCTCCACAGTTGCCAGCTCTGCAGTGTATAAAGCGCGTCTTTCCGGCGTTTCCGCTAAGAGTGTCGCACACTTTAATGCATTAATCGCCACCTCCAAGGTAGGATTACGGGCAACCTTAATTAGCCGCAGCAGCAAATCCGATGAATGCTTCAGTGCTCGGTAGCGCGCTTCAATGTCCACTAAGATCCTGAAAGTAAGACATCGATACACAGCACGCTTCTGCTGACTGAGAAGCTAAATCTCTCCCACATCATTAAAGCATAGGTGACTGCTGCAAGGCATCCGGTTGGTTCCTCCAATAGCATTGCGACAAGCTGTTCTACGGTACCGGTGCGGTTAGCCTGGATCTTGCCTTCTGTTTCTTGCGCAACGTCCCCTAAACATCGAGCGGCTCGTTCTTGGATTTCCACATCGGGATTTTGGAGGAATTCGGTGAAATACTGAACCGCTGGAGTCTTTAAGATGTCTTGTCGAATCAGACTGTGATCCATAATGTTATGCAGAATTTCCAACAAAACCTTTTGCACTTCGGGTACTTCGTTATGAACTTTTGCAACGAACTCAACGACCAGATTGTAGTTAGCGATTTCAAATGCTCCTGCAAAAAAAGTTATTGTCGCCAAAATGCTACATCATTCTGAACCTGTCATATACTCGAACAAAAAGTGAAGTAATTTCTCCCACTAACCTTTAATGTTTGTAGACAATTTACGAAATACGCTATAAACGTTGACTCGCACATCAGTTTCCTCGTCATCGATCCGGTAGCGCAGCACATCCACAACATCTTCCAGTATGATGGTGTCACATCCTCTCTCGTATTCTGGGTGTTCAAGCAGATTATTAAGTTACTTATGGTGGTAGACTGTGGTGACAAGTAGATTAATATTGCTGCCGACATACGAGACAGTAACTGGAGACACGCAGTGGTTCGTTCTCGAACCAGATAGTCCTGTTCACGCAACCGGCCATTCAGAATCCGTATAACTCCTGGACACAAACTGGTGTACTTAGTTGATGCGCAGGGTTATATTCCTCATGAGTTATACAGCTTAGGCTTAGCTGGTGGCCAAACAGATCTTGCCCTGATCAAGACATTCCTGTACGTGACGGGGATCACACAGATACATGGCCAGAGAATTCAAAGCTCGTCGCCGGACAATGACTTCGCCAAACTGCATTTCTTTCATCTTGAAATAAGATTTGATAGTCGATGGTTACGTTAATGCAGTAACCCGCAACACTTATAACTGAGTGTTGAGGTGAACTTACTAAAAGTGGAACCGCGCGGAGTCCAAAAGCCAAAGGTGTCATTGTAAAATCCACCCGCGGCGGGTATGTATCGGAGACACTGGGTAGCGACATTATTTTCTCTGATGACATGTTAAGCGACAAACACTAACAGCAATGGCGTCTTACAAATTCAAACTGCGCCCGAGACGAAAACGTCATAAAAATCTGTTGTTAATTTTCGTATGTCTTCGAGTGCACTGCTTCTCCGTAATTTCTGTTTTTTTTTTGTGATTGATTAGCAACAACGTCACTGTAGCTGCTTATGCAGACAGCGGCTGCAGTGGCGCTATACCAAATCGGCACAAAGTAATCGGCGGCAGATTGCGCCGCCATTGCCAAATGTCTCACTCAGTAAATGCATAAAAATTATTGCGTACAGATGCAGTTCGCTTGTAACAAAATCGCAGCTCGATGTACACCTGATCAGCTAAAAACCAACCTAACTCGTAAATAAAATTGATGGCACTTGTTAGTTTTGCATCACAAGCGTGCCCATTGCCCGGATCCGTTAATTTAGGGTCCAATGCGCAGATTATTGCAAACTTGTACCTACATACTTGATACTTCAGAGTTGATTCTGCATTAATTTATCAGGTTTAACTTCTATACTTCTATCCAGCAGATAAACCAAAGAAAAAGAAGTAACGAGTCGCAATGATGTTTCTACAATCGGGACCTAGAGATTATAACATGATTTTGAATCAAAGAAATTTTTATATGGCGGAGAAGCCCACATACCTAATATCAGTGATAAGGGTGATTTTTTGTTTTGTTAATGCTGCTGCGCTGATAGGGATTGTACTACAGAACAAATTTTAAAAAAAAGTGCTTCTAATATTATGGCGAACGACCCAAATCATGCTTTTTAAAATTTTACGCCGCATCAGTAGCTTTCTCGATAAAGAAAATAGTATCTTTTATTGAAAGAAATAATTTCGTCAGCGTGACGACTAAGCCAAATAAATAACTACAAACGACTATCGAACATTGCTCCAAAATATCGACACATCTCTGGATCCTGTAAATAAGTGAAACATATTATGAGAAAAGTTTATCGTGCAGCATGAAAGTACTTTTGATGGTCTCACAAATCACAAGTAAGTTCGATTACTACAGCAGAGAAAACAATGAGTATATAATGTGTTCACCATGTATTGTACATTGCGTTTATTATGCAACTTACTCGAGTGCAAACCGTTTTAAATTCTTCAATAGTAATAAATCCATCTCCATTGAGGTCCATCCTCTAGGAAAGAAGAAGATTACCTATTGGTAGCCTTTAATCTTCGGAAAACTTAAATTATCCTATATGTTGTATTACTTGCGTACATGCATAAATTTACTACAGAATGTATTATTATCTGTTATTTATACGATTACAGCATTAACTGCGTCTTGTTACTGAGCAGTTCACATTATAACAAATACGTTACTTCTTAAGAACAGTTCTTACGACATAATATTATCTACTATCTAGTACACTGTATATTATACATAACATATATAATAATATCTGCTACGGAATCGTTTAATAAATAACTCAATGGCCAACTGACCAACACCCAAACCGTTAACTTTACACTAAACCATGGGAAGAGCGCGATAAGTCAGTTTCCAACTTACATGGCCAATCGTCGGATCAAAGCAGTTAAAACGTGCCACTTTAAGTTATTAGAATTAATAATCATCGTTTTATTACGGTACGTGGCTATTAATTACAGTGGCTGTGGCCTTCACCAATCAGTACACGCGGCGTATGCATGCACTGTGACGCTTACAGTATTACACACCGTTCATGCAACATGCTGTAATACCATTGCTGTTAAATGCTTAAAATTAATAAGTACGTTTAACGTATAATTTATATAAATATACCCGAAATATGCGGTACACATGATCCTCCACGGTACTTTTCTGCATGGCTGGCATGGTGTGCTGCCCGATCATGTCGTACACTGACGTCAAGATAGCCGACATTTCTCCCGGCGAAACGTAGCCGTTGCCGTTTAAATCATACAGCTTGAAGACCCAGGTCAGCTTCTCATCAATGTTCCCCCTGGTCAACACCGACATGGCCACTAAAAAGTGGGCAAACGTAATACAGCCACATCTGCCGGTATCCAACGTTCCAAATACATAACCGGCAAAATTCCTTGCATCTGTATGAACAACACGAGGAGGCTTCAACATCGGAAGTCTGTATATTGCATCAGAAAGTTGACCTGCCTCCTAATGGAAAAAACTGCGAATACAGATCTTTAAATTTATCCTCTGTTATTAATCCAGTAGGACATTCTTGTTTGAATCCGCGATAAATCAGCTGGATCTCGTTGCGGCTGTACTTCGTAATGCTGCATAAGTACTCCAAGCTTTCTGGCACATACCGATCGGGTGGCTGGTCGACATCGTCAAGGTCGGCATCTGGAAAAAAACAGTCTTCGAACAATCTAGACATCTTAAGAAGTGCGTAATATGGTATTCCCAAATAGGCCGACACAAATGCTTAGCTTACAAGGAACACATTTTGTAAAAAGTCGTATTGGAGTTAGCAAATAAGAGAGAGGCATGTTGCACAAAACCAAAAATAAATAAATTACACCCCAAAAGTAAATCACACAGCTTCTAACTTATCACTAGCTAGAGCGCATTTTTGCCTATTTTTTAAAGCACGTAATGAAATAAATCTCTCATTATAAACATCGGAAAGCTGGATCAGCGTAAATTTACCCAGATATAAATACAGTGTTAAGCCGATCACGTCGCTTATAAATTCTCATATTAATGGTCAAATTATCGCCAGATAAACAAAATCTTTGCTATCTATACAAAACAACGCACTCACGCTTTCGAAACGAGAAGCTTGTAATTGCCGAACGAATGGACGATAGAGCGTTCATCTCAAGAGCAGACAAATGGCATTTCCATACCAGTACAATTTACGCCGCTTTTTTTTAAAACCAACTGTGTTCCTAGGAATCATTTTTGTATTCCTCCGATAGTGCCTCAGCTGTTTAAAGAATGACTACGTAAATATTAAGTAATCGAGAGTCATACGGACTACAACATCACAATGATACATGCCTGTTTGCACTTATCCCGCCAACTGGTCTTAAGACACTTGCCATGTCTGTATAAACTTGCGTAGAGTGTATTGATTATGAATGATGATGCGTTGCCGCGCTCAGCACAGAAGGTATCATTTTCACGAGCATTTTACATTATTTAGGATGTGGGAAAGTATGGATGTGAGAAATATTTGACATATGTTATTGGCTGACATGCCGCGCGATTTGTTCAAGTGGGGAGTTCTGGATCGCACTCTTGACGACAACTACGGAACAGTGATGTAATTGATAGCTGGTAACAACCGGCCAATGATAATTATTACAATCAGCTGGGCTAGTCAGCTTACATGTACATTGCACGTCAGTTTTCTAAACTATCATAGCGCAAGCCGATGCGAGCTTGCATAATTATAAATACTTCTACTGATATATCAACAGAAGCGTTAAAGCGTACGTACCGAGTAAATGTACCACAGTTTTAGCGGACAGCTATTGTAGCAGGAAATGACTCTCAACCACCGTAAGTCCGTAACCATCGCGATTACTTATAGCTTTCGCTTGTATGATGTCGGCGCTGCGGCCGTTTCGTTGTGAGACTCAGATATTTTTTTATGTAACGGACATACGGACAAAACGCAGTGGACGACGAAGCATAATATTATAACGTGAACTTTTGAAACTACTCCATTCGGATCGCGCATTTCACTCGAAGTCATACTGTACCACATCAGACATCTGCCAGCATCACAGCTACGCTTTGCTTTATGTCAGGGACTCATAATACACACAGTCGAAGTAGGACAGCAGTTGCACTAAGTCGAGAAAAATGTCTGATACGTACCACATAATTATGTTAATCTGAGATCTACCAAATTTTCAAAACCGATAACAAAGCGCTAAATTTTGTATAAGGTAAAGTTAACTCCCAGTGCAACTTATACTGGTATATAGAAATGAGGGATAAGTAATGACTAACAATAATCAGATAATTAACAATAAGTTAAGATTGTAAGTCCCTAGAACAAAATTTCAGCGGCCACAGAAAACAAAAACCGGAAAACGCAATATTTTTTGGCAATCATAATGTTATAATTACAAAGCAATATAAAGTAGCTACCCTTGGTATATTTAATAGCCACCTGACGCCTAGAGAACAGAAAGGAAATAAGCAAGTCAGTTATTTAAACATGATTACCGTCGTCGGCAATTGCTCCAAAAATTGCTCTTTTCAGTCCACTTAAAAAATTTATGGTTGATCCTCCTGCTGATCCCAGATCCGACGCATCAATATCCACAGTGCTTCGAGACGACTTTCTGGTGTCCTTACTAGATTTCCGGCTTTGTACAGTTGGGCCAGATGTGGATGTGGTGCTGTAGGCATGATACATTACTAGGCCCAAATTTCAAGAAATTCCAATAATAATTATATCACAACTGATAATAACTTCGGGGCTACAGCCTTACAGCGCCAGAAACCATGCCCAGAAAACGGAATTACTAGCAAACTAGTATAGAAGTATGTACAGACTAATACAGTTTGCAAAGCTTGCATAAGCTGTGAACGAAAACGGTAAACTAATTTCCGAATGTGCCCTATTACGATAGTGAACTTTATGGTACCTAGCTCGCAGTATCTATATAGTTTTAACTGCCAGAGGGTACCAGCACAAGGTTGTTGTTTGACCAGCACTTCATCACCGCTTGTAAATGTCAGTCCATGTTTAACTAAAATCCTTTTGAATGATCAATGCTGCTGGGAACAGCTGGTAAATAGCAAAACTTCCTTTGTACGCTGACTACTGTTTTGGTGCTTAACGAAGTAAACCCCAATAGCATTTGAAAGTGTATCTCCCAGCACTGACTTTTTGCCAGTTTTGCGTGATATGATTAATTTTTATACTTTTCTGGATGAACTAATTCCCTTTTGCTTATCTTTTTAAATTTTGCACACAAAATAGGTTGCGACTTGATCATATCAGCGGTTATTTGATTCAGAAGCGCTAAACAAATAACTGGCCGATGCGTACATATTACAGTTATGTAAACATGTTGTATACTTGGAAGTATGCGTATTATTTGCTGATCTGCTTATTCAACTTTTGTGTACAAAGTAGCCGTATATATTCCAGGTACAATATTACATTGGTTGATTTGGTGGTCCTCAATTAGCCATTACATTGTGGATTTGCTAAACACGGCTTAAGGGCTTCCTGTAATAGGGGGATGCGCGTATACTGCGCAGCATATTGGCAGCCAACCGATTAGCGGCACTTCCCTAGTGGACAGTTTACAGTTCATTATTCTCAGTTCATTACTCTCAACGTTTCTTTTACCGATAGCTGAATAAAAAATTCACACAGAATTGTATAAACTCAAGTTTCCCAAACAGCCGAAGTTTGAGGTGGATAATGAGGCGTCAACAAAACACTTGGGATTGAATGGTGATTTAGCCATAAATTTATCGGTTAAAGCTTACCGCAGCATGAATAAATTCTATTAATTCCGGCGATCGCATGGGACCGCACCACATACCGCATTTCAAATCCAGGGTCGACATTGACACAAAAGCTTATTCGTGAGTTTCTAGCACAAAATTAGCAAAACCGGCAATTTTGCAATAAGTTAAAACATAGATTACCGTAAATTCTTTCGCTGAAATCGTTCAACCGATACATTAATCAATGTTTCACTGCCATTGTTGCAGTGTGCGCCATTTTTCATTTGCTAAAACACTTCGTCTCACACTACTACAATGTGGATGTGTAGTTTCTTTACCGCTCCTGTAGCGGCGTTTATGATTGCGCATGTTATGGCTCAGGACGAAGGAACACCAGTTCGGATGGTTACCGTCGATGTATGCTAGAGATTCAGTTTTAATGGTAGTTTGGATTTGAACTGATCTTCATGGCTGCAGTTACCGCACTTGCTCAACCGGACTTCGGATACTGACCCAACCGGATACATTCCAGATCTGTGGGATGCATTGGACAACACTAAACTAATCACGCTAAAATACCCGATTAGGGTTGCTTCCAATTTTGGCCAGGCTGTTCGCGACATACTTAACGGAGTGCGTCATGATTTTTAGAAGCAGTTAGATGCAACTACAGATATGTTCCTTCCCCACTGTATCTTCTGTACTGAACCTTTCTCTTCTTTTTATTCAGAATTCTGATGTCTTCCTTGCCTTTGTTGAGCCTACCGCGGAACTGAACAAATCCATGACCTTTACTATACCGGTTATGAATACCAGCAATGTGCTCGTGTACCATAAGGATCTCAATTCCACAGACACATTACTGTACTTAAACGGAACAGATGCGAAAGATATTATGGAGGTACCAAATTGATAAAATTACCAAATGGAGGACAAAAATAATACTTTGGCCAGAAAAGCCCTCTAATTAAACTGCGTTTGAATTCAGCGTCACACTAACGTGTTCACTCCGACAATGAGACAGCTGAGCCAAGCCGTACCTTCTGTCCCAGCTGGACTGGAAGCCGTTAATAACAAAAAGGCTTTTTTTCTTGGACGGTATCCGTTCTTCAACAAAGTCATGAAAAAGTATCCGAATCTACGCATCACTAAAAAACTGGAAACGGTTATTACCCATTTTGGCGTAGCAAAAAACAGTAAGTTGCTTTTTTAGCGTGCTTGAATGTAGGTAATTATACTAGACATCCAAAAACAATTTATTTGAACGCTGATTGAATTGTCTCATAAAACCTAGGTATTATAAAAATGCTTTTGTTTTTTAGAGCCAGAAATCCTGGAAAGTTTGAACGCAGCCCTTTATATGCTGAAAAGAGCCGGGACCTTAGAAAACTTGAGGATACTTCATTTCGAGGGAGTGGAAAGGGCACTGAACAAACTTAACACTAAACCTAAGGCCTGACTGACTGTTTACAGCACAAATTTACATTTCTAATGGCTAATAGCTAATGCCAGATGAAGAAAACATAATCGCTCACAATAAACCGAAGTTTAGAGCGCGTGCTACAACTACTTATCTTTCCATAGAGCAGTTAAAATTACGGTTATAATTCACATCAATGACATACTTACTTGTTGGAGTCATCACGTTAATTAATTTTACATGCTAGTGGCATTCGGGATCAGTGTACCATAGCAGTACTACCACAGCCAAGTAGTAGCGCAATATAATTATTGGGCTGTTGTACTACAATACAGTACTAGTACTAGTTCCAAAGGTTTCAGTACGAGTTTTATTATTAGTCGGTGGCCTGTCAGTGGTGTTAATAGTGCGCTCTTTACCATCGGTTTCGGAAATAAATTCCTCTTCTCGATGTTAGCTAAAATATGAATATATAACCGAGCGAATGCCAAGAAAGCTAAATATAGTGTAATACACTACGTATCGTTGTAGTGTGCAGGAATATGGTGTAAATATTCATGCACATTACAACGAAACTGTACTTCGCTGCTGTAATGTGATAAAATGCAGAGGACCAACAGTATTCGTAAGCCAAAAAAGCAATACTATGACGTTTATTTCACAGCGGGCAAAAAATAAAACGTTAAAAACACATACAGTAACTTGAGTGAATGACAATATTAATGAGCCGACCCAGCAATGCCACTCACATCGGTCTTTGGTGCGGAGGTTCAAAGGGCACCGAATGCAATCGATCTGGCAAGTTTACATTAAGAGTCTGTAGTTTCGAAATATCTTGGGCTGGCCGATTCCGGTCGCCAGTCCCTGTTAAGTAATCAATCTGAACACATGGAATGTCTTTTAAAAGCTCCTTTATGCGATCCCGAACGAACTCCACATAGGCGGGTCGCGTTGTGCACAGCCACACGTAGATTCGATAAAACTGTCCTTTAACGGTTATGGACACTCCGTTAATGAACCCTGAATACGGTACCCATCGTTCCTCAATGCAGTGTACCATTAGATCCCGCCAAAAGTTGTCCACAATCTGCGGGAGCTCGTTGACCTTAAATATAATTTTCCATCTGCCTATAAACAAAAGCAACCAAAATTTGTGCCAATCAGCAAAAACCGACATGCAATTACCGCCATCTATGTTTTCGGCATCGTTCCAGTCCGGCCACACTGGACGCCGGCCGAATCCTCCGCGGAACAATGCCATCTCGCGCTTGGCTGGCAACTCCGACGGCGGTTTAATAGTGTTCCACATTCCCCAGAACTGTTCCTTATAATCAAATGTGCACATGGGCTTCATGTTCTCCTTCCAATCTGCCTCGCCTTTTTCCGTGATGATGTACCAGTACGTCCAGGCCGCGTTCAAGCGGATGCCTCGTGGGCAATCAAGACGAAACCGCTGAAGGTATGACTGATACGCTTCTTGGTCGGGTTGTTGGGAGGATGGTAGGCTCTGTTGGTTCTCGGCTGGAGCCCCGTATGGATCGTGGATGTTGTAGAGTTCTTGCGAGTTGGAACTGCACGGGGTCAGTCGGCCGCCGTTCGACAGCGGGGAAAAGTACGGCAGGGGCTCCTGTTCCGCATCTGAATTATCTGACGGTGCATCTCCCGACCCGTAATAGCCGTTACTAATAGTACATAAATCTAGTCGCGGATATTGATTCATGCCGGGCCAGTTCCGTTCTCTTATTGGCTTTGTGTGCGAATGTTGACGCTTTTACAAACACTGTTAACTGGCTGTGTACATTGTCTCTGCAGTCACGTACATTTTACGACGCGCACAACAGCTAAACGTCCTCCTGATCTGGCCATAGTCTTCCTGGCAACAACAGCGCTAAACACGAAGTACTTATTTTGTGCATTCGAATATAGACGACTACGCTGTAGATTTATGCAACAACAACAAGACATCCTTTTATAACGGGATAAACGTTATTCGCTTCGAATAAGTACAGTAAGTACTTATCGTAAATACCTACAGCGCATACTGTGGTTTGTGCTGCTGTGGTTCAGTAGGACCGCAATAGGTCCACAAACTTGGTCATGCGGGTCATAATTACTTTTTATTCTGTTAACCGTGGTATTCAGGATTTAAAGGAACAACAAAAACTTGAATATAATACTACAATATTTTTCGTACTCGCAGCGATATGAACATTTTTTCCATAAAGCTTTTCGATTTTAGTTTTTCCATTTTGTTTATATATTTTTTTCAATAATTATTAATACGAGTACGAATATCGATTTTAATTCTGCGCACCGTGACAAGGAGCAAAATGAGCAAGTGTGAGCATAACCACGTTAATGTAAAAATACAGAAAGAGTGCACAACTCACTGTACAATACCAAAACCAAACGTTACCAAACAGATATATCATTACCAAATTACAGTACTGAAAGGCTAGTCAAGCTTTCCAATCGCATCTTTATCAATGCACTTAAAATTATAGCAGATTTTGTCCTTATTTGGCGAACACGCAGTGCCGGCCATAGCGGGTCCGAATTTGACGCCAAACTGCCTGGACGGATTATCCACGCCTACTACTTTGCAGTCGAGCGATCTGCAGAGTGCATCTCCGGTTTCCGTTGGCGGGGAATAAATTTTCTGTATTTGGTTTTTGCGCACCTTCTTAAAGGTCATCCATACCGGCCCCAGCAGCAGACGACACAGGTCGGTAGCATCCAGAGGATTGCGAACAATAACGCCTGAAAAAGATAAACAAACACGCTTTTCCGAATGTTGTATTCTTTATTAAGGCCGGGCAAATTCCGTTCTCTTCTTGGGAACCTAAAAACCGCTCTTACCTAAAAAGTGCGTCTTAAATGAGAACTGGCGTTCGATTTTGTCTTTTTGAGAGCGAACCAAACAGCGGTTGGCTCCGTTCAGCGCTTTAATCAGCTCCTGTGTTGTACAACGTGTCAAACTCGGTAATGTGCCTTTAGTGGCCCACGGGTTACCACCGCTGGAATGGGACGACATGAAGGAACTTCGATCAGGATCCTTGGGATTATACCGGCACTCCTTCAGCTGCTCCTCATGGTGCATTCCCAGCGAGTGACCCAGTTCATGGGCACCGGACAGGCTCGCCATTGGTGAATTCATTTCCACTAGTGAACAATGTCTGCGTTGGTTGCATGTTGACCCTATCTAACCCACCCAGGACATACAACAAAAAGAATAATTATGATCACTCAGCAGTTCATAATTTACCCAAGCTAACCCAATCGTATCGTAGGCCTTATGGGTTTCCGGGATCGATCGTGGATCAGTGTGCGTTGGTCGCCACCCTCGTATTCGGTCATTGCGTTTGGCTTCTGGCAACGTTATCTGATCGAACTCCATCTCTCTTCTCTTTCTTTTCTTGTTCTTATCATAAATATCCAGATAAGTTAGGGCTTGTACATGGTCGTAATCTTCATGATTATAAGGTCCTTCACAGAGGTTCTTCAAGTACTGCTCAGCGTGCGGATCAGCACCGAGGTCGTTCTGTGGGGATTGAAAAAACCCAACGGATTTTAGGGTTATGTGTAGTCGGACCTGCCGACGCAGAACTCTCTCGCGGTACATCGCTTGGACTTCATTATAGAATGCCAACACGAGAAATAACTGGTTCTCCGGCTTCATAAACTGCCAGTCCACCATTGTCTGATACACGGTGTGGTCCGCTATTACAGCCATCTTTAAAGACGCTCGAATTCCCGAGTACGATTTTCTCCGGTTGGTATTCCTCCTCGAGGACACATCAAATTCATGATTTTCGTCACCGGTTTCCGCTTTAGACAACTCATAAATGATGTGCGTACCGGCATTTTCCGTCTCTTTCTCAAGATGGACGTCGAATGTTTGCTTAAATTTCTCCTTGAACCTTGGTCGGAGCGGTACAATGCGTAATAATCGATTGGATGCCTCAAAAATTCCCTGCATCCCGTCTGGAGAAAAGGCCAATGCTCCGTTGGTTTCAGAGTTTGGTATATCGAATGCATTATTAACGGGTGTCACGCGCGTCAAGTAAAATCTTTGCAGCTGCGAGGCAGATGGCTTAAAAATGGCTCCAGATGATTTATCCGATTTATAGTACGTAACCGTTAAATTTGGATCAAACAAATAGTCATTACGGACAGCTTGGACTCTGTGTCTGGTATCAAAAGCGTCTAAGTAGAGTTCTAATTCCGCCGGGTACACCCAAGTCGGGTCACGGACATGAACAGGAAAGTCGCGATATGCGGGGTGAAACTGCGGAGTGATTACATCATAGTTTGGTACACTTGCTATATCTGCGCTACCAAAATGGTACTGCAAATCAGGCACATCCATGTACGTGTGAACGTCATGCCTGTAGTTTATTGTAGCCGGTTTAGATGAACTGTAACCAATCACATGGAGCGTAACGATACTGACGACAGCAAAAATTTCCATTGCAGCATGCTGGGTTACCAAAAAATGGCAACTTATTACCGGAGCAAATGTGCGACCATGACCTTTATTGTTTAATTTTTGATACAGTACCTTTCAGCTGAATGCTAAATTAATGGTTATATCGCAACAATAGGAATCCTTCCTTAAATTTCAATTAAAAGAAAGACAATCATACAAAAACGCGCACCAGCGCTCGCAATATCACAGTTTTCCGGAAAGATCAGTCCCAACGCGATTCTTAAGCACCACATTTTCTCATAGGTTATTCGACGAATTAAACAAATAAAAATGACAAACGTAGTGGATAATCCGACAAAAAAATCACAGTTCACAATTTTTTTATTTTATCGCCTCTCACGACGGGATTATTCTTACGAATTTCTTCTGTTCCCAAAGAACGGTAATCAAACGGGCATTTATGCGCATCATGATAACGATGTATGGCACAGAATAATCCGCCGCATCGGCATGTTACCCCAGTCAACCCCACACGCTTATTGCATTCTTTGCACCGATTGATCGATCGGCCTGGTCCTGTCCGAGACTCGTTACTGGATGACCGCGACGAGGCCTCTTTGTTATTGGGCGCGTCTATGGATTGGTTGATATTTTCACTTTCTTCGCCGTTGGTTTCTAGCGGCATGAGATCAGGTGGTCGGACGGTTTCCGGGGTTTTATCCGGCGGTACATCGATAACAGGAGGTGCCACCGGAGGGTGTGTGGTAGCGTTGATATTCAGGCGATTGCGCGACGACCGCGCCGCCAAGGGAACGAAGGCGTTGACTGGTGGCGGTTGGGGGTGGTGGAGTTTGTAGCATTTGGAGCACATTCCGCCGTTGGACGGAGAGCCGAAGAAGCCGCAGCCATTAGTACAGAGGTTTGGCTGCTGGTCTTGGTTCTCCATCTGCGCAGACGCTGCTACACGGGATCGTTGAACATTACAATAATGGGGGGCTATATAGAACTTTATGGGAGATTTTGCAGATTTGTGTACTGGAACAGTGCTTATGAGCTTCGTAGGGTATGCCTAGTTGCACCGAATGTTCGCATTGTACAGTACGTATTGTACCTTTGAAACACGTTGCCGTAGAAACTCGATCCACCTTGCGACGTGTTCCAACTGAACGGCTTGTGCTCCGTTCAATCGAAAAATGTGTGAATTCAGGCAGATTCTTTACAGCTGACAGAAAATTCTGACAAGTAATGACGAACTATAGAGCAGCCTGCTATCCCCGGGAAGACCGTCTGAACAGTTCTGAATTCTCCATTTATCAACCGGATCCTGACGATGTTCCGGATCCCGAAGAGTTTCAGACTGCGGTAGCAAGATTCGGGCAGCGCCCTGAAAAAGATGCTGCACACTACTTGGAATCGTACATATCTACGTGCGAGGAAAATGAGGTTACACCGGTGCCACAAATGTTCAGATTATTGCAGGCTAAAGCCAAGAAAAATTTGGTGTAAGTTATGGTTGTACTTGTATGTTTTAAAAAAAAAGGCGAGCGGGTACTGTCTGAAAGAAGCTACTGGCATAAAAATAATGACAGACGGCACCAACGAGTTAGATATGACTTAATGAGCTATTAACCATTAAGACATGGTCGGTGTCAAACTGTCAATCACTATCAGCCTTGTTGACAAGATTTTACTACTGTGTTTACTGTTTAGCGATCGTCTGCAAAATCGAAGAGCTTCTGTCTATTTACCTGGGAACGATTCCGCGTCGAATCGGCGGTTGGATGATATTGACTTAGCAGTGATATGCAGTTTTATGGAGTATCACTTTCCGGATGGCATTCGAAGTATTGATTTAAGATATAACGTTCTGGAGGATGCTGAAGCGCTTTGCACGCTTTTGAAGGTCCGTACTTGCTGTTAATGTTATCAATAATCGCACTGATTAATAATCCTTGAGAGCAGAATTCTACTGCTATGAAGGCAGTTAACTTGATGTACAACCCTTTGACTGAAACGTCCATTGCGACGTTGGCATCTGCCGCATTGGTTAGTTCCTTCGTCGTTCTGTTAAGCGCAATACAACGACTACTATTTCACGAGTTTTTCCTATATGTGTCAAAATGCCTGGTGAATCTTTGCCTTAATGGAGTGAAATTGGCGAAAACTAGTGGACTGATCATTGCGGATCTTGTTATAAACCTTCCAAGTTTGCGGTATCTTGGACTCGCATACTGTGAAGTGGCAAGTCCTATCGAAGACATCGATACCGATACTTGGACCTAAACTGAAACCTCTGTGAAAATCTTGCAGTAGAAGTTAGAAGTTCTCATTGCCATAATGATTCCCATCAAGACCAACGTAATTGAACTGAGTGCTCTGGACATTACCAGTCCCAATATCCCGGACTGGGCCAGCAAAACGGTTTTTATTGACCAGTGCGCGGACATGCTGGTCCCATCCAAATACTTAAAAGAGCTTTATTTGGGCAAAATGGGCCTTGATGATTTCGCACTGGAGCGATTACTTCCTGCTTTGCAGAGGAATACATCATTGCAGCTTCTGGATCTGCATGGGTAAAACGTTTTGAGATACTGGGATTCCGATTAAGCAAAATGCGTCCATATGTGGATAATCTAACTTGGATAATAATGTGGATAATTGTAAACATGAATAGTGTACCCGCCGCTGCTTTAACCAGCGCGGCTCGTAGATCGACCTAACCGTTGCTGCTTACAGTTTCCAGCTTTTACTGTACAAAGTTTTTTTTCTTTATGTGGATATAAGCAAAACTGTAGTTTTCTGGAACAGGAATAAACTAAACCGGGACGGCGCCAGAATGCTGATGCGGCTGATTCAAAACGGCTCGCGACTTGAGGTTTTAAATTTGGACTGCTCCAGCTTTACGGATGAGGGGGCCGAATATATGGCCAACGCTATTTATGAAAGCGATTTTCTAAAAACGTAAAGTTTAATGTCGTTTCCACACTTACAGATGGTTACATAAATTTACTAAAGACAGGCCCTTTATGCGTTTTAGGATTTCCCTCCGATTTTGTCGCATCGGCGACCAAGGCATCGATTATCTATCAAAAGCCATAGCTCATGGAAAGGTCAGCCGCATTTATGTGTGGCAGGGGACATCGATCAAAGGACCGGGTTGCAAAGTAAGCGAGCACTTCGACGAATTTAACTGGCCTGGTAACACGGCTACATATCTCTAATAATTTGATTAGCTCTTTTTGCATCAACAATGGGTCAAAAGCGTGAAAAAACCACGATAATCTTTTACTTTTTTGTATGTGGCTTTTCTAGGCTTTCTGCGATTTGATGAATCGTGGTCGCATCCAGGAAGATCAGACGGATGTACGCTTTTACAAAGTGGATGAAGTGTGTCAAATGGCGGAAAACAGCCATGCAGGAATCAGACGATGGGAATTGTACACTCCCAATTATGGAGGATATTCCCACCAGGCCTGCTATGACGGTTTTGCAGAGCCAGAACCCCAACCATACTTCAACACTTTTTAATGATCGTTGCCATCGTTCTTAATACTTAGCAAATTCAAACTTATGCGAGCCATTTTGATTTTCGATTCCATTCAGCGCGTTTTCACACGCAGCGCGAAGTACTTGGGTAAACGTCCAAAAGCCATCATCAGCGCTCCAATGTCTGATGGCTTTTTTACAGTGTAAGCCTTTGCGTTGTTTAATAAACCCGACACATAAAGATTTTGTAAAGAAAAAAACTTAAGACCGGTCTGTAGTCACAAATTACTAACACAAATCTGCAGAACCTACCTGCACGGAGCTTGTACGATAACCTTGTACCGGAGCAACTCGAGGAAAACAGCGTGTATTTTCGGACCAGGCAAAACTTTGTAACAGGTTTTGCCATTGCTTCAGTCGCTACTCGGTGTTGCTTTGTTCTCCAGTTTTGGTTTTGGTTCCGGTACTCCAGTTTCTTGCTTAAACGAAAACCGCAGAGCTGGCAAAACAGCCGAACTGTCCGGTTTTCGGCAGGCTTTCGTTACAGTGCACATGTGATCAACACAAAACTATACGAGTACAGAGCTAGCATAAATAAATTCACTGACACTGAATAACTGAAGAAATAAATTCACCCGTTTTTTATTGAGCACTGCATTGACGAACAAGTGCCAGCAGAAAGGTCAAACTAAGAAACTCTCCAAACACGTTAACATTGTCCGTTTCGGCTTTGGCAGGGTTTCAGCTAAAGCTGTAGTTTGCTACATTGACCTTTTCGAATGAAAAGTAGGTCTCCGGTTGGTCAACCATGATAATCATCTGCGATTTTACTGTCTCCGTAATTTCTTTCATAGATTCTTTGCTCGGATTGTTCGCTTTATTGAAGTCGCTAACCAGCATTTTGTCATGGATATTGACGACCTGGGTCACGGTAACTTTCCTTTGGCGCGCAACCGCAGTGTAGAACTCTCCATTGGCCAGTTCGACAATATCGTACGGTGATGCTAAATTCATTCCTTTCTCTATCAAAGCCTCGTAACAACCGTTAAACAGCTGCCGCATATCTTCGTCCATTCGCAACTGGTTGATAGCCCGAATGACCTTAATCCACTGGGCTTCTCGCTGTATCCATGCCGGTTTGGAATGGCTTAATCGCTTAATCTTGATTAGAGATTTCCGCATAGTAGAGGGCAATATGTACGCTTTATTCAGTTTCGGAGATTTAGCGGAAAGTGGACGTTTGTTTTTCTTCGGCGGGACAATATCAGTGTCGGACGGCCAATACTTTTGCGGTGCGTTTTTCTTCCGCTTTCGTCCAGATCTTCTGCCTTTGCGTGAAGGCTTTTGCGACGAAAAGAAAAAAAACATTTTTCGTCGTAATCATTTACAAAAATCACTATCGGGTTGCACTTACTTCTCGAGAATCCGACCGTGGACTTGACGTAGTTTTCTTCTCTCGACGTTTCCTCCTCGATATTTTTCCATCTCGCTGCAATGCTTTGGTTTCTTGTTCGCTTATCATGGTCTCCGGTTCATTCGCATGTTTTCGGATTTTTCCTTTTTTAGGATTTATTTGCGGCTGGGTTTGTTGTTCTGCTGGTTCTTTTGGTGGCGGATACTTTGGGGCTTTCTTAGCGTCTTTCGAAGGTTGAGATTTTGAGCCTGTTTCAGGCTTTGGAGACTTTCCACCTTTCAGTCTTGCTGCTAACGACAGTTCTTCGCGCCGGTACTTTTGATCCAGTTTGGGTGTTTTGTTTTTGGCGTTTCCCTGCCTACTTTGCACACTAGTCTGGTTTTTCTTTTCAACAGGTTCCAACTTGTTTCCGGCAAAGGCAATCGAGTCGCCTTCCTTCTTTTTTGCAGGTTTTTTCTTGGCCGTATTGTCTGCTTTCTCATTCTTGTTAACCACCTGGCCAGGCGGGCTCTGGCGCTTAGTTTTCTTAAACTGTTCAAATTTCTCGGGCAAACTCTTCACATTTGACCCAGCAAAATTCTACAAAGTACTCTCCACTGGTTAGTGTCTACCACAACTACATGTAACTAAGCCTACTCCATGTAAGTGATTTATTTTCTGCTTGAAACAAGATAACAGGGTTGTCAAAAAATGCGCTCTTTTATCTACCTGTCTTGCAATTTTGGAATTCTGGATGGTTTGTGGATTCAAAGCGCTGACTTCCATAGTGTTGTTGCTCTGCTTATTTGTAGTTTTCTTTGCAATAGCTTCGAAATCATCCGACATTTTCAGGGACCGGTTTAGGCCGTTTGATGAAAATTCGTTGTTTCCTGAAGCACAAGTTTATGCTAGCCTCGTTAGTAGTACTTCTACTCTTAAAAATACAGAAAGTAACGAAAACTGTACTCTGCTTTCATACCTTGCTTCTGTTTGGAGTGCGCGATCAGCTGTTTTTCTGGCGTCGGATGCGGAGACTTCCCGCGGGTTTTCGCCTGCTTCACAGCGGTTTCCATTTTTGGCGTTACAGGTTCTGTCATCAAACCTTTCCGTTGCTTACTTTCGTTCACGGGCTTATACAAGCTTTTCTCGTCGGAATAAGGGCTGAGTGACTTTGAGCCTGTTCTGCTTTTGGATTGCGCTTGTTTCCAAATCGGTGTGCCGTTGTTTTCTTTATCTTTAGGTTTTCCTTTAACCTTTGTGACCAACGCCTCGCCGGTGTTCTGCGTTTTATCCATCGGTGAATGCAGAGTGTCGCTTTTGTCAGAGCGGAAACTAAAACTCAGGAAATTGTTGAGTATTCGCCGGAATTCTCATCTACTCTGTACTTATGTCAGGCCTTGATGTAAATGTAATGTAGAAAACTACCTTAAGGTCGAGCTGCTGTAAGTAGTCCCTAAGGATGGTATGAGAATGTCGCTTGCAGTGCCCGGCTTTGAAACGCCTTTATTTCCTGGTTTTAATTTGCCATGACCTTTCGGACTGTGTTGGTGATATTTTAGTTTTTCCTGTGCTGTCCATTTTGTCTTATCGGATTTCGTCATTTCGAACGGGTCGTTCATGATATGTGGGCTCACTGGCGAAGCACTCGCAATGGAGCATGCTTCCGAATCGAGTTCTGGAATAGCCGTATACTCAGTTTCTGAGTCATCGCCAGTGAGTCGTCTACGGCGCTTCCTGGCACGAATTTTTTTATGATAAAGGTCAACGTGGTGCTTTCGTTTGGATATCTCTAAACAGTTTGCTTGATGGGCAGGCCAGTGCGCATCCAGGCATTTCTGGGAGCAGTAAAAGATTTTCTCGCAATTGGGACAAGGGAAAAGGGCCCGATTAGGTAGCGACGATTCACCGCAGCAGCTGCAGTATTCGTATTCCAAAGCGGTATGATCAATTCTGCAATTTTAAACACAGCATTTGTACGTATGAATTCGGTTTTAGCGATGCAGCTTACGGGATATCGTCGCCGTTTTCGTCAATGATATGCACAGCCGGCACCAGGAGACCCACATGATCCGGATCCGTAATGGGCTTGCCTAACTTTCCTTTCTTTCCCTTTTGCTTTTGCGATACCTCCACAACATTCAGTCCCCCAACGCCCAGTACTGACCGGTGGGTGATAACCAACTCGTCCTCCGTAACGAAGCTTTCGTTATCCAAACTGCCATCAACGGACTCTGGAGAAGGAATATACGATCCACTTTCCGCTTCCTCGTCGGAATCAGGACGAAGAGGATTTCGCATAACGGTTAGCGTTGGTCTCACAACCTTTCCATCCTTGACAGTATCTTCGGCGCGGCTAATTTGGTTAATTTTGGCACGAAGACCCGGAAGAACTTTCAACAGGGGTCGGATTTCGGCGTTTTCGTAAAGACTGGCTTCGATCAAGGGATCTGATGCATCAATCAATTGCGGCTGCTGTCGCAGTAATGGTACGATTTCAGGATAAATTGCTCCTAAAATCGTAGCAGTAAAATTTTACGGTAATTAGAACTTGTTAATCAACGGAACGCAGATTAGCGTGACAATAAATGACCTTTGAATTTGAAATGCAGGGTGGCAAGTACCTGCAAGACTGATTTTTCGAAGACGGAGGACAGACCTTTGAGTAGCATCTTTGTAAGCGTCTAAAATGAAGCTGCGAAAATTTTCCAGTATATTCTTCAGTTGTGGGTTCATGTTGGCGCCTAATGTTTGCTAGAACGAGGTAAAAATGATGGCGTTTAACGCAGCTTCACTGAAATAAAACGCAGATAATGTACAGACTTACCTTGCCATAAACCTGCTTGGCGTAGTCCTACAAAATCATCATGTAGTGTGTTTTTGCACTTGAAGAAATAATAACGTTTCCAAAAATTTGACTTGCTTACCAAGGGTGAGCCCAAAGGCGGGGCACTGTTTCCCGAAGTGGAGGTCAGCGCAATTTTCACCGTGAAATCAGCATTATGCTGTAAGAGCACCTCGACCAGTCGCTGCAGAATGCCCACTTCCTTGTTAGTACGTAAAAATACGTCAGCTGTTGCTAGTGTTGCTGCTACACATAAAGCGTTCCCCAAGCCTCCTGTTAGATCTTGATTTTCGTCGCTTCCCGCGGCCAACAACGTTTCAACCATCTACAACCCATCTTCTAAATATTGCTTACCATATACAAATTACAGCATATTCTTAAAGTTACGTTATCTAGTGCAGAAGATCCACTACAAGAACTCAGAATTTATCACTAAAACCAGGTTTATGTTCAAAACCTTTATGCTTCCTTGTTGAATGGACATTGCTAGCGGTGTTAGGCGATTCCAAGTGACGTCCACGCGAGCTCCATGTTTAATTAAGGAATTCAGAATATGAACTGCAACCTGTAAAAAACTGATTTTGTTAACAAAAAGAACGGAATGCATCTGTACATCTGAGAATTCATTAATATAAATACATTTGCTTTTACGGCCAACGCACCAGTTCATTTGGTTCCCGCTGACAAGCGATGTGCATAACGTATCTACCGGCAAATGGTGCCACTTTGACCTTTTCCTTTCCTGTTGGGGGCTTTATGTAAAACCATTAACAACACTCAAAATGTGAAATTAGAGCGTAATCAAAGCCTGCGTTAACATAAAATTTGAATGCATCGCGGATGGACGCAGGACGCTTAGCTGATTCGTTCGAAAATTATATTCGCTTACAGTACGTAATTGATAACGTAAGTACTTATGCAAAACCTAATAATGTAAATACTTATGCATTCCATTTGATCAAGCTATTTCAAGCTGCTCGCGTTGGAATAGCAAATTTTCGTATCAATTATCAATGAAAAATATCTAGACACTTTTCTTACTGGCCGCGTATCAGTTTCGATGGCATTGGGATTCGCACTATTTTCAAGTAAAAGATCCACCACGTCTGGTGCACTTTTGCCAGGAACCGAACAAGCTACCATCAGTGGCGTGACGGCAATGTTCTATGAACACGAACCAATGGAAACAGAAACGACTTACATAAAAAAACGTCAGCTAGCGTACCTGTCGCGTTAATAGTTCGTTGGAATCGCTTCCCTGTTCAAGCAACAACTTTACTAGATCGCCGTCTGACGCCCGGATAGCCACATACAACATCGGCAGCGGCCATATACATTTTTTCCAGTTGGCTCCGTGGCCAATGAGAGCCATTATAACATCCTTTATGCGATGCTGCCACTCCCTTAACCAAACTAGAAATAGGGGCTTCTCAAATTCTGGCTTATGGTAAAGGTCATCGTCAGTTAACAACGACCGGTGGCTTTGCATCTGAAGGCCAACGGAGACGAACTGTTGATTCTGTACATCAACCGGGACTTTTTTAAATGTTTGATCAGTTTTGAAAGATCCCTTCTGATCCACGTCTAGTCGCATTTCTGGATCTGGCCCCTACAAAAGTTTTATTGTGAATTTTAGTACTTTGCTGTAAACGAGGAGACTGGAAATATATTTTAAATTGTTTATCTGGCGGATTTTGACCCACGCTTAGATTAAAGACTGGCATTGTTATCTACTGTTACTGTTGACTGTAAATTTAATCACTCTTATAATTTAAGAATATATATTGTCGTTCCCCAGTTTGTCTGAAATTAACTGCAAGTCCCAAGACATTATACCTGCCTTTTAGTATGAGCCTTTCCACCTGCACTGGAAGATTTTGGTTTATCAGACTGGTTCGTCGCCGGATTTGGTGTCGATAATCTCTGCGGCACAACTGAAGCGAGCTTCGATAGCGATGCTGATGCGTCGAAAATCAGCGACCCTTCGAGGGAATTGTTAAGCAGAGTTGGAATTTCAGGGTCCTTTCCTCTCCACTGATTATACTTTTCGACAAAAATATGATACATATAACAGCATAGTTCCATGACGTTGTATCCATGGTTTGTCACGCGACTAAGGTCCGCTCCGAAATTCAATAATGTCTCGGCAATGACAGTTCGTCCGTTCAGCTAAGCCAATTAATATGTTGTGTATTTGTACCACAGTAATTAAATATTCAAGTACGACAGCTTGGCTATCTATTCCCGACAAATGTTTTAGCTTAGCATAAGTTCCCACTAAATAAATATTTCCCACTCTATAAGGGCCAAAAAATCACCACAAATATGTACGCGACCTTTACCGAAGCGGCCATCAATGCTGTTAACCCTTGCCCGTCGCAGACGTCCACATTCACACCAGTTAGAAACAGCAGATCTTGCACGAGCCTCATATTACCATGTGCTGCTGCAGTTACGAAAGATATTGCTTCAGTTTCTTTTCGCCCGGGTGCTGCAAAGTGTGCTATCCTGTCCACGGAATTCACCAAATCAACATCGTATTCCATTTTACCACACAACGGGTGCATTTTTGTGATAAACTTGTGCATCTCCATTAAGATATCGCTGTTGTTTGCAAATGTTTCTGTTTCTGGAATATCCTTGCGCATCGTGCTGTATTTTAGATGTTTCGCAAATTCCAAGTCCATGATTTCCCGGAATTCTACTAACGCCACTTCTCCAAGTGGCACAGCGGTAAGCTGAAACTGCTTGTCGGCCATCAGGACATTCCAGACTGCTGCTAACTGATCACCAGTAGCCGCATTTGTGCTTTGGAGCAACTGCTCTCGTGGATTCCAGGTTAACGGAACGACGAACGGACAGTTGGCCATAATTTCAGTAAGGTATGGCACACGGTACGCTTCGGATACTGGATTCATTAATTGCAACAAATGATTGCCTTGGAAAAGACCCACATCCTGTCGGTTGTCGGGATAAGACAAAACTCCGATGCCGTACGATTGATTCTGGCGGAACAGACCCTGAAAACAGGAGATATGGATATGAAAAACCGTGTCTTCTCTAACAATTCACTGGGCTCTGACCTGATAGACTTCTCCATTGGGGAAAGTCTTCGTACCATACCCTTCTTGCCCATCACAGAAAAAGTATCCAATGTAAACGCTACCGTCAGAGAACGTTAACCGCCCTGGTCCGTGCTTCAAGCCGTAGTACCAGTAACCTTCATAAACCTTTAAAAAGCCTTTTCTTTGAGGCAAAGTAATGCCTTATAGCGTGGCAGTTCGAGGCCTGGAATTACCTCGTCATTAGGTGATATCAAACGACCCTTCCCGTGACGTAATCCCATCCATGTGTCACCCACGTAAACTTCATTCCCATTGTTTACCATTTTTCGATATCGTATCCTTTGCCATTATATATTAGGGAAACATCAGTCATTGAATTTAATTCTTTTTTTATTCCATGTTGACAGGCATGCGCGGGTGTTGAGTGTTGAAACCATAGGGCCAAGTTCTAACCAAGCTGTTGAAGTTCTCGCCAGAAATGTAGATGTATGTTCCTGTCACCTGATTCCCAACACGTTCTGGTGTGCAGTTCTGCATGGTCGCTAATTCAGTGCATTCGGTGCTATGGGGCAGTGCATTTAAATTGCAAAATGTCTAGAAAGAACGTTACCTAGGTAAAGGGACAAGCATGGAGGTTTTGGTCGACCGTATAACCGGCTTTCGCATGATGTATTTGGCAAATCTTTTCCAGGATTTTTTTGCAGATTATCAGTAGAACATAAGCATATGTGTAGCAAAATCACAAGCAGACAGATACTGGCGGGTTAGAACATAACATAAGCGAAAGCAACAAGCGGAAATAAGAGAGAAATTCCAGCTTTGCTATGCTCTGAGGCTACCAAAAAGAGCAATTATACAGTAGAATACGTCATTTAAGTATTGTGTAGAGCATAAGTTATCAGTAAACTTACTGCAATTGTTCTTAAAAGCTAATAATATTGTGAATACTGTACTGAAATAAATACCAGTTAAATTTTTTTGGCAGGTTGGTTATGCTCAGTCTGTAACCGAACTATCAGGAAAATTAACTGGTGTGTTTTAGCATCTTTAAAGGGGCTGATCCCGGCTGGTGCACATTTGCTGCTTTAAGTTTGTATTTAGAACTATTTAGTTCTAAAACGAGCAATATGTACAGCTGTATGTCAGTCGGAATCAACCGCTATACAATCGAAAACATCGAATGATCAGTCAATTTCTATTGTAAAACCAATAACGTTTTTGCAGATGACCTTCGTGTTGGTCCGAACAAAGCCTAACTTTCGTTTTTTTATGTGGTAGAGAGTGACCAGACTAGAGACGAGACTAGAGAGTAAGATATACCGTATACGTACGTACTGGCGTACGTGCAACAGGTGGCAGTCGCGTCTGTGTGCGCTTAATCACATCTGGGTAAATCAACACCAGTAGTACGAGTTTTATTTAGAGATGGCAACGGCTTAGCCGAGGCCGGCTAAGCCGCGGCTTAGCCGGCTATTGGCCAGCTCGGCTGACGGTTTTGCAAGCCGCAGCCGACGTCAGGCCGGCTGCTTGCTGGTTGAGACTTCAGACAGCCGCGGCTTAGCCGGCGGCCGACTCGGCTGAAGCGGCTTGAACGGCGGCGGCATCGTTGTGCAATTTTGGCGGTAAAGATGGCGCCACTGAGTCACTTTGCGTCACGTTTTCTTCGGCTTGCGCCTAATTTCTGTCGCTTTCGCTAGTAATATTGTTTAACTTGGTCGTCATGATGCCATTTCAGTAGCAATGACGCCATTAATTGTTCAAAATTATGGAATTTTAACTCGTTCAGACTCGGAATTCCCGAATAATTGCTGTTTTTTTGCTTCAAATGTGTTCGAAAACCGTGTTTTCACAACATAAACGGAACAGCTTGTAGTTTTTTGGTGATTTAACTGCACTTTGCAACGTTATTTTCAAAATTTTGCGAATTTTTAAAGCGAGAATATAAACGGCTTAGCTACGCCAACCGGCTAAGCCGGCTGAAAATTTGGTCAGCCTTTCAGCCGGCTGAGACTTCCAGCCGCGTTGAGTTAGCCGGTTAGGCTTCAGCCGGCCGTCAGCCGAAAGGTCAGCTGTTTAGCCGGCCGTTGCCATCTCTAGTTTTATTCACATTTCACAGTATTGCGGAAAAACCTGCCGAAAGAACCGCCTGCTGAGCGAAGATTATTTACCCTGTCAGCTCCCAAAATAGGCTCACACGAAACAGTGGGAGCAGAATTTAGGATTGACTAGACTCTAATTTTTATAACTTATTTATTTCAACAATTAGGCTTGGAAGTGTTTAGTGTGTTTTAGATTAAGATCTTCGTTATCCTATGTATCAATGGCTTGCAGCAAGGGAATTTTTGGGATCGCCATGTTTTTCGGGACCGGTTTGGCGATTCTGCTTTTGAAGAATGACGTTGCTGCGTACTGTGCGTCCAATGAATCAGACAATTCAACCGTACTGCTGCTGCAAGAAGAAACCCAACGAGTTGCCGCATGGGCTCCTATGGAATTCCAGTTCGGCCAAAAGAAATGTTGGTAAGTTTCATTTGAACTTCAGACAGGTCTGAATAATTGCAGTAGTACTTATGTATTAACCAGAATGACTTAATTACGCTGAACGGTAGCGCGACAACTCTATGACCTTCGTTTCGCTGACCGACAATTTGATGACCGACTTGTTGCTGACTACCACAACTTGCTGACCGACAAATCGCTGACCGACAGTTCGCTTTTTTACAAACTGGCTGACCGACATCTTGCTGAAACTAATTTGCTGAACGACAGCTTACTTGTCGGTCAGCGAAATGTCGGTAATCGACAACTCACTGACCGACAACTTGTAGAAGACGAAAACTTGCTGACCGACAATTTGCTGATTAGTTCAACGCACATTTGCGATATTTACGCGAAAACCAGAATTTTCGTTGATTTAATAAAAAGGAAGCAATACTGTGACAGTTATAACTGAAATTCAACTTTTTGCCATTTAGTAGGCCGTATTAAGTTCACGAGTATGTTATGGTCTCAAATAATATTAATTATTACTAATAACTGTTAAAATGTTTTAATAATTACACCGGTTTCTTAGTGTCTTAGTATTCTGTAGGTTTCTTAAGTTTCTTAGGTTTCTTAGGTTTCTTGGGTTTCTTTGGTTTATTAGGTTTCTTAGGCTTAGGTTTGATGACCGACTTGTTGACCGTTCTTAGGTTTCTTAGGTTTAAGTTTCTTAAGCTTCTTAGTTTCTTAGGTTTCTTAGGTTTCTTAGGTTCTTTTTTAGGTTTAGTTTCTTAGGCTCTTAGGTTTCTTAGGTTTTAGGTTTTAGGTTTCTTAGGTTTCAGTTTACTTCTGTTCCATGGACTTTAAGAAATTCCCTGTACGCGCTCGGGCAGAAAAAGCAGAAATGGACGACTGGAATTGTCAGATTGCTCCATAAGCCGGCAGGAGAAGTGTTTGTGGTATCCGATCATAATCACCCAAATTTAGGTTCAAGGAATTGATTGGTAACAAACTAAATTTGTTGTCAGCGAGTTGTCGGTATTTCCATAAAACGTCGGTCACTAAAATGTCGGTCAATTTAGTAAGTAAGTAAGTTGTCGGGTAAACATTCTGTCAGTCAACAAATGTCGTCAGCAAATCGTCGGTGTCAGCGAACTGTCGTTCAGCAAAATGTCGTTCAGCGATTTGTTGTTTCAACAAACTGTCGGGTCAACATTTTGTCGGTCAGCAAATAGTCGTCAGCAAGGTGTCGGTCAGCAAGATGACCGTCAGCGAGTTGTCGGTGTGCCGTGCTAACAATAAGTGAAACAACTGAAGTATTCACTTATTGTTAGCACACTTATTGTTATTGTTAGTATTCACTTATTTTTAGTGTTAGTATTCTGACTTCCTCATTTCAACTTCATGCGTTAACGATCGTGAGTTCACAGTTGTAAGGAGTTGTAATAACCGTCGATGTTTTTCTAATTTTGTCTTCGAGTCTAATATTGTGGATATTTTTACAGTGACTGGAGAGAATTCGCTTGTGCAGGATGGTCATCGCATCCCAATGTCACTCTGCCGTTTTTCTTTGAGATCACTCGCAACAATGTCAGCATTCAGCACGGGAATTTTTACTTATGCGGCGACTGTCTGGCAGTCCTCCGCGATACCACGTTGGAATTGTTCAATCATCAGGGCAAATTAATATGGCGTTCGGGCAAGGAAAAAAAAACCACAAGGAAAACAGTTCTGACGTGTTGTAGGTTTTGACCATCGCACTTTGTAGACTGTCAGCTGTTTATTTTTAACAGCAGAAACGCATACGTTGTGGCTGTTACAATATGTTGTTAGAATATTTTTTTCCGGATAATTTTACTTTGAACAGGATGTGTTGTAAGGAAATTATTTGCAGTGGTTTTGGGTAGGTAGGACATGTTTGACCGCGGTTGTAAATAAAGAATGATGCATTTTATGCTTTTGCATACCGTGTCCAGTTGACGCAGCAATCATCAACTTTCTAACAGTAAACTGACCGTAAAAAAGCTTCACTTTGGAACGGGCAGAACGTTACTCAGCCATGTGAAACTCTTGATTTGCGCCGAGTCCTTTTCCCTTGACCATCAGACTCCACCGGAGCACCAGTAGTTGTATCAACGGTTGTTGGATCTCTTATGGCGTTTTCCTTGTCCGCTGCTTCCCGATGGTTTCTCTCACTTGATCCTTTCCGCTGAAACAACTCGCCCATCATCTCCTCAAAATGCGAATAAAATTGTTTGGCTCGTTCATCGTGCTCGATTTCCGCAAGAGTCAGTTCTGGATAAGACGGCACTTTCTGAAAGCTGGTCTGCGTGGTTTCTTCTGCCGTAGACTCGACTTCTATCTGTTCGCTTTCTATGGATGTTCTTTCTGGTCGGGTACTGTAGGCTAGTGAGGAAATAAAACTGGCTCCTGAACTTTCCCTGCTCTCTCTCGTAACTTCAGCAGTTGCGGGATCAGTGTCCGGCAAAACTGTGATATCTTCCGCCGACGGTGATTCCATTGACTCCAGTTCTTGCAATAATGGCGTTGAACTTTCCGGCGCAAAGAATATATCAAATTCACTATCAGTCATTTGATGTATTTGGTGTCTTAACCATTCACCGGTGCGGTCAATGTCAACCGAAGTTTTTCTAATATCCGCGTTGGTTTCGCTATTTCCCTTGGTGCCCGAACCGCTTAAATTTCTCAGTTGTGCACTGACCTCGTCATCATTACTGGTACGAATTGGGCGTCCCCAAATAATTTCTGGTGGATCCAGGGATTTATAGTAAAATCTCTGCATGCGTAGATCGTTCTCGGCACGCCGAAGCCCGTCTTGAACAATAACGCTTTCCATACTGCGGTCTTTATCAACGGCTTGAAAACACTTCTGCACAACGGTTAGTGGAATCTTGGAGAATTTAGCAATGATTTTGCGGACTGCGGCATGCATTTTGTCCACCATTTTGCCATAGTTTTCTTCTGGAGTGTCGAAATTTCTCCGATAGACACGGAAAATATTCTGACGCAACAGCGAAAGAGGCTTGTGTAATTCCTCTCTCCGGAATGTGCCGGTTTCATACTTTGCGTTATCGATCCTTATATCGTCAATTTCGTCAGCGATGTATTCGATCTATCATAAAATCAATGAAAAAATTACAGTGCATAGTCTATAGCTAAACCGCTGTTCTGTACAAAGTGACGGAAACCTGTTGCTTACGTACTTCTTCCTCTAATCTGTCGCATTCTGTCACAAGCCTTCCGCGCAACTCGGCTGCTGTCACAGCGTCCCTTTTCATTTTTCTCTGTAAATTCCTGCTCTCCTTTCTTAAGGCACTGACTTTAAAGCAAACGCTTTTACTCGTTCTGCACTGCAGATCCAAGCGCTGCACAATTTCCGAAGCTGTTAAGTTGGGTATTTCAGCACAAGCTCCATCATCGGTATCAATGACAGATGCTGTCTTATTAATCCCAGCAGTTAATACGACGCTTATAAACCGATCCAATAGCTTGAGATCTTCCTCCATTCGGATGTTCTCGCAACGGATGCGATAGTTCTCGTTGATCACCTTCGTAAACGCGTCGTTAGCTCTGTCTCTGTGCTCCCGCTCAATGTTAGCCGCGTGAATGGCTTTCACGGTTTCTTCGTCATTGCACCGCAGTTGTACATCCAACTGCTTAGCTTGTTCTTCGCTAGCGTGCAATGCTTCAATCATCTGGTTGTTGAGATTGCCAACTTCATCTTTCATCCGTTGGAAGTTGTACACGCGTAACGCCATCTTTTGCTCCAGTCGTTGTTGGGAGCGAGTTCGCTCGATCATATGCCATTTTCCATCTTCTTGCATCCTGTGGTTTTTCCGAACAATGGCGAGGAATTGTGATTGCAATGCCGAGTCATCATTATTCGGAGAATTTCCAACCTACCCAATAAGGCCCCTGATACAGACACATTACAGACCCTGACGTTAGCAAAGTTTTAGTACAAGCATTTGAATTTATGCTAATTCAAGACGCACCCGGTTTCCAGTCTCTTACTATCGGCTTATTTGTCACACTGTCACCGCCTCCAATCCCGGCCAGATGTTCCGGGTTATTCCTGCTAGCGTATAGTCTCTGCATAACCGACCGTTGAGCAAAGTTTAACACAGGAACATGCACAAGTTTGTCCGCGAGCCTAATAGGTTCTGTCTGAATGCGCGTCTTCCCAGCGAAAGCCATGGTCACCTTTTCGGTTTTACGAGATTTCTTGAGAAATCGCTTCAATTCGTTTAAATCAAGAGACTGCTCTGGTTTTAGATACCGGTTCCGCTTGCGAGCATTCATCGATGCCATGATAGCTAGTGGATCTGTCTCGTGCGCAGATTTCTGTATTAGATCGGCTGAATGGGAAGATGGCGCTGGACCGTAGACAGCGTAGTCGGTTCGATACTTCTCCGCCATGCGTTGGACAAATAAGGGCGTTTCGCGATGAACAACGCGAACACTGCGTCTGGAAGACCGCCCGGGTGAGATGGTCCCGTGTGCTGACAGGGATGATTTCCGGACAGCATTTCTTCGAATAGGCGACGGTCCAATAGAAAACGTCTCAGATAAGCTTTTTAGTAAACGGTTTCGATTTGGTTGGATAGCACCGTTTTTCTTGTGTGCCTGGTCGTATTTCTTGGTTTCATTGGCAAGAGCGCGAAATACTCCATTAATTTTCAGCTCATAATCCGTTGGCCTACGAGGCTTTCCCGTCGCGGCAAAAGTCACTCGCCTGGTGGAAAGTTTGGCCATTATGACCGCGGGATTAAAGCGGGATTTTCGTCACCCGCTATTGGTATTCAGCCGAAGTCTAAGCCTGGCTGTTTTTCAAACTACTGCACACCCAAATGACCGAAATGAATTTTAACTTATTTAAAGCACGCACTCTAATTGTTTTAGTTTCGTGCTTTCGCAAATTAGAGCTTACAATTAGACGAATAACTTTTATTGCCTATTGACAACGAGTATATTAACGTAAATAAGTAGCTATGACATGCACGATCTAACAGTAAGATGCGTAGAGTAGTCACCGCACAGTACCGTACATTTTGTACTTAACGTTATTTATTAAAACTTCTTTATGGCAACTGCCGTAAAATTAGTACTTAATACAAAAAATGAAATATTACAGCCTTACATTAGATTTCAGCCAAACCAGGGCGCATAGTATGGTAAATCAAATTATGTACAGTATCTACAAACGCGTAAGGCAGATTCTGTGGGGGTCGTTTTTTTACAACAATGAACACTGCTCGAATCACGATTCACTACACCGTGTATTAAGTTATATAATTTTATTGGTTTAGTTATTAGACAGTAATTTACGCATCACTTACAAAAAACATTATAACACAAAGTAAACAGCATTAAAACCATCAGAACATCACAGACAGCGCATTCCACCGCTGTATTTCAATACTAAGACGTTGCAACAAAAACTCGTATGATCGTTTTTCGCCAGAAGCATCCTTCAAGCGTTTTCCTAGCTCACGTAAAATTTCACAAGCTGGCCGCCGACGCCAAAAGTCTCGAAAGCTAAAGGACGAAGTCGTATTCCGGCGCCAGATATTCGTACTTTCGGAACTTTTCTTCTTCCGCTTTCCTGGCAGCTTCTCCGGCTTTGATGCTGCTGCTGATGACGTTAGACAAGGCCACGGTGTCAACACATGTCACGTCCCAGGCGAGTCGTAGTCCGTTTCTCCAAGGCAACTGCGACACACCATCCGGCCGGCGATCATCCTCGTCGTTGGTCCCTCTCGGTTCCAGTACGGCCGGTATATTGGCGGTAACTAGGCTTCTCCGAATTATTTCGTTCAAGGAGGAGTGACGAAGAAAACGTCCAGCGCTCTTCTTACACGAAAGTCCATGGTGGCCGTATTGGTCGACAGGCAGACGGCAGTCAGCGCAAAAGTGGGGACTGCAAATTGGCGCGCCGACACGTAGTCGAACTGCTACACGGAAACTCTCGTCTGACATCAACATTCCGAGTGAAGGTACAGGGAGGGCGTTAAGCCATTTGCCTGATTCCGGCCGCGCAACTGCAAGCAAACGCGCACAATGTGTAACATCATTTACATACAAGTTTGTGATATCTTCGCAAGCTTTTTTGACCACAGCGGCGTCCCACACTTTCTGCGTCTTTCGTTGGTTTTCTGACGGTAATTCAGCACCCGATGCTGCTTGCCACAACCGGTGCACCAAGTCAAGGCTCTCCGTTCCAGGGGCGATGCTCGAAACTAGGGACGATGTGGCATAAACTAGGGACACACCGTGTATGCCATTTAAGTATACACTGTGCTCCCGCATTGACTGCATAATTACTTCGAAATTCGAATTTATACACAAGAACAGTAGTGACAAAAAGACGACTCAGTGATACAGAGACTGATTAAAAAGCGATTTCGAGCACTTTAGATTCCCATTTAACGATATCGGTTTTCTGGCAATGGATGTTTGGTCACAGCAATGCGTCGCTTTGTACGCACATTCCCGTCGCTTCCACTTGATCTAGCGTTGTTTGCGTTATTTTTAGGCATTTTGAACATGTCACCAAACAGTCCTCTGTCTAACGGAGCTAGCCATGAATCTTCTTCCGCGTCCGCTAAGGCGTTATGCCTTACGTGTTGGTGATTCTTCAGGTGGTGCACGAAGGTAACCGGTATACCGTCTGGCGATAATCGTCCGTCAAATCTAGCGTCTTTAGGGCTCATGATAAGCTGAGCAGCTGCAATGAGAGTCTCTATACAAATATGAACTTGAAGATCGAAAAGTTTTTTTGTACAGGCAGATAACATTGTTCACTTGTTGATGATGACCGTTCGTAAACCCTGACGCTCGCATTACGCCGTGTTAACAGAATACCTGTTTGTTTACGCTTAATGAAACCCTTTATTTTTTTCGTCAAGCTTCGCGGTGATAGGGTCTTCGCTAATTTGTGGCCTTCGCGTCCAAGAGTAGGAGAAAACAAAGAATATGCATCGCCACCTGGAAGTGGAGCGATCGTCTAGATAAGTCAGTTGAGTTTGCCAAAGTTGGTTTATGCAGTCGTACCGTATTTTTGTATGATGCTTTCAAGATGATTTGACAGTTCTTTCGTTTCTTGAATATTTCTCTCGACCTGAGCGACTAATTCCATGTCGTTAGAGGCACGGTGTGGCTCGTCTGTACCTTCGATAATCACCGGCTCGTAGGTGTGAATGTCATTATTACCCGGCAGTACAAATCGTACACCATGCTTCGTTTGAAAGAAGAAGTCCTCCGACACGAAATCATCGTTATTAGGTTGAAGAAACTTTGGAATATTTAGAATCTCAAGAGTAATTTCTTCTGGATTTGCTTCCAGTGACTTCTTGTGCGAATCGCTCTGAGAAGCACCTATCGACATGGTCGACGCAGGCTCTTCTGTCAGCGATTGAAAATCCGGAGGAAGCGGAAAATTAGTGCTTCCCGTGGAATGAGAACCTGGGGGCTTTTGCGAAAGCGTATCTGTATCGGGCGCCTCAATAAAGACTGATGGTGAAGCACCGGAAAATGGGATGGTTTGCGCTGGTGAGGCCGTGCCGTTTTGTAAAGCAGAGGGCGAAATGTCGAGTGCTGAAGTGAGAACGTACATATAAATCATTTTCTACACTTCGAACATAAAAGCATCACACACTCGGGGATACTTACGCTTGTTAAGAGAAATCCTGCTTGTCGCCGTGTCAGCCGCTGTTCTTCCTAATTGCACTGGACTAGACGGTTTCGAATTGGTGAACAATACTTCTGATTGGGTTAGCACCTGAGAATTTGGTGCCTGAGAGACCCTTTTTGTTTCGGGTTGCAAAGGGTTCGGTCCCTCGCCCCGATTGTCCAGTTTTTCAGACTCCTTTCTAATTTCTTCCGCCAAAGTTTCGTTATCAGCACTTGATGTGTCATTATCAGCAGTTGTGTTGTTAACCGCAGTTGATGCTACCGATGGAACATTATCCACTGAGTTGTCCGCAAAATCTTGATCAAACACCCAGTCAGTAGTTTCGGGTGGCTCCACGTTTTTCTCCAGGGCTTCCTTGACCATTTCGTCAATAGTCTTTGCTTTGGAAGGCTTGCTCTCCCACATTATCGGCGTAACCTTCCCATCAATGGACAGCTTGGGTATTAGCAAGCGCAAACTTGGTGCTCGATCGGGTGCCATGTAAGTGACCTCGTCGCTTCTTCCCTCTATCTCCTGGAGCCTGGCTCGATCACGAGATTTTATAAAGGATTTGTACTGCACAACCAGAGAGTCTTTTTTGGCTATCTTAGCATTAAAGAGAGTGGCTGCTCTCTGTGAGGCATCAACTGAAATTCGCTTTTTGTAAGCCGGCTGCAGAGCTTCCGTCAAATACGAATCCAGCAGAAAATGCTTGCCGTTCCGAAAATGATGGTTGGAAGTGCTGGCACGATTGTGCAACGGTACCACGGTCGTAAATAACGCAGTTTCGTGATCATCATACAGGCGACTTTCCGTCTCTTCCAGTAGGTCACGAGAACGCTTGTCCGTTTGCGTCTTCTCAGAAAAAACATTTTCTGGGCTGGGCGGTCGTGGAGCGTCTTCATCACAACCCTTACAAATTCCGAAATGTCCCATTTCACCAGCGTTTTCGCACTGTTTCCGCTCATTCTCCGTCTCAGGCGCACCGTTTTGAAGGTTTTTCTGTGAAGACGAGCCAGAAGCTGCTGTATTCGAATGTGTTTGATTCTGAGCTTGTTCGTTCGTTCGTTGGCTTACAATCCTGTTTGCTCTCTTTCTGGCGCGCTTGCCGGGTTTTTGGCTGAGGGGATGCATCACTTCCAGCTTCCTCAATAACCATTGCGCCTGTTGTAACATTCCATCCTCGGAAGGCGCCGCTGTCACTCTGGCCTTACCCTCTTGCCTAACAATGTGGTTAACCGCCTTCTGCATTTCTCGAAATTGCGCATCCTGTTGGAATTTTGTTAGCCAACGTGAATGAGCTTTTTTCTCCAAGCTCTGGATACGACTCCCGAATGATGGAGCGTAGCTTTTACACACCGGTGCGTGATTCTCTTTCAGAAACTTTTGGCTGGTGTCCTGGCAGTCACGTAACAATTGTGGGTACTTTGTTTCAGGTTGCAGAGTTGCGCAAACTCCGGCGTTGTCCAATGTGCTCGAAGCATTGCGGCAAATGCGGGCTATTAACTGGTGTGCAATTCGTATGCTTTCTGTAGAAAGAGAGGAAATACTGCATCTATCATCACTTTCCGAGGGAGTTTTTGGTGTTAAACGTACCATCAACGATTCGGCATCATGTAGACGGATTGTCGATCGAACTCCAAACGGCATCTTTCTCCTAATTTCAAGATTTGTGTTCGGTGGTTGAAATTGTTTGTAAAGGCTTTCGCGAAATTTATCTGGTTTTGGATGAGCCGCTTTCTTTTTACTACTGATGATTTGCTTGCAGGGGATACCATCCTCTAATGTTGGGAGACAAATAAATTTCAATTTTTCTGGCATACTACCCTAGAAATTTACTACTTCAAATTTTTTAAGGCTTTTGCGGGTACATCAACATAGTTTGACCATTTCTTTTTACGGAAGTGTGCGGTTGCGCAGTCCGATGTACCACAGACTACGTACTTAGGCAACAATGTAACGACTAACGAGTATTATTTATTTTTTTTATAAAACATACGCGAATCAGCGACAGTTTATTTAACACGCGATTTTTACAAAGTTACCTGGATACCGCCTTTAAACATTCTGAAACGAAGTGAAAATTCAGTACGAGTACTTCAATTATATAAAAATTAAATAGATATATTTAACTGTTCACGGCTAACCTTACTTTAGTGTCGTATTTTATTCGAATAGTTATGCGACATGCCATAAAATTAGCGATTTCGTTCCTAAATCCACGCCACTAGCTTTCTAGACCGAGATTGTAAATTTTGCGAAATGCGTGAACAAACAAAAATTATTCATAGTCTCAGCGATTTCAATCGAGGATTACATACTCGTCGGTATATTAAGCCGACAATATGCAGCCGAGATTTCTTAACCGGAATTGCTTTGGACATGCGACCGGAAAAAGAGTGGGGTTACCATTTGGCAAAGGCAACGGGCATCGATGTCAGCACAATCGTCGAAATCAATCTGGAATTTTTGAGTACGGGGTTTAACTACAGCAAGTCGAAATCTTTGTGCACTGCGACAGAGATAGAAATTTTGTGCACGTCGTGCACTGCAAGTGGAACCTAATTTGTCCGATAAATATTAGCTGCATAATTTGATAACATTAACGTCCAGTCATTAAAGACTGAAATCCTGAACGCAATTAATCGCGCTGGCTAGTGTTGATTTTCCTCCTTCTGTCGCGTTGAAAACTGTCTTGACCTTAATGAATTCTTTATGGTTCCATCAGGATTACTAAAGCACTCGTTCATATATCGCTTTTCCTTATACGAAATTATTACGAATACCAAATGTATTTATAGTTACAATCTACAAGCCACTGAATTTTCAGATATCCAATCAACCTATGGCCTAGGGTACCTTAGATCTTGCCAGGTACTGAAAGTTAACAATAACATCATCAGCCGGATCATTGGGCTGGAAGATCTGACCGAACTGAAGAGCTTGGGTAAGGTAAAGTTCTGGATTTTCTTCACATTTGCATCTGCAGAATGAAAACGCTAAACAACAATTTTGTCCTTGCATTCGTGCCATTCTTCTAATTATTTTCTACTAGTGAACTACTGTTGTGCGTTTTGCGGACTGCAGCCAATAGCGTCATGATATCTGTGTCGTTTTCAGAGCAGACCTCTCGTTCAACAACATTGAAAAAATTGAAGGCTTACAAGGATGTGCAAAGCTGGAGGAGTTAATGCTTTTTCACAACACCGTTGTCACCATTGAAGGACTCGAAACGCTAGAAAAGCTTGCATTGCTGAACGTGGGATGCAACCAAATCGGCGATCTGCAGGCTACAGTAAGATTTGATTTTCATTAGAGCTCTTTTTATTAAAAGCTGTACTAAGCCTGCAATCCGCAATAGCCATGTTGAATCAAGCCGCATATGCTGTGCACCAGCTGGTCTGCCAATATGTGCTTAACTTCAACATTTTTTGGTGCTGACACTCTTGTTCACTGTTTCACAGTATTCTGTCTTACGACGAATGAACTCACTGAGAACAGTGAATCTGGAAAGAAATCCTGTGGCAAAGGTCAACCTTTACCGGGAGCATATGGTCGTTTATGTTCCTCATTTGAAGATTCTGGACTGGAAAAGAATACTGCCAAGTTTTGTAAGGAAGATTAATACTGCCTTTCATACTAATTAGGGGCTATGAATCAGAGATAGCTGAATATAAAAATTTTTTGATCTTTTTGTTTTGCTGTACATTTAGCGGGTAAAACCACTGGTTTTAGTTATACATTTACTATACAGTATGAAAATCGTGTTAATAAGTATTAATTGCGTGACCGCTGTATATGGTTTGCATTTTAGAAAAGCCAGGCTTATGAGCTGTTACGGGACGATTATCGTTCTTTTGTAACGAAAGAACGCCTGGAGGAAAAACGAAGGAAAATAAAGTCATTAACAGCGGAGAGAAAAGCACCAAAGTCAGTAAGTCAGTCCTGATGATTCGAAAACGCTTCTGAGAAAACATAAAACTGTACGTGAAAATTCGTAGATTTTCTCGGTTGAAGCAGACAACAGCTTGTACAAATTCCTCAATCAGCCGTCGGACGAAATTGAATATTTGTTTGAACTGCTTGATGGCGGAGAGACTGCACTTACTTCTTACAAAGAGCAAGTTAGCCAGGTTGGCCAGGGAATAACCGACAGGGTGCTGGTCTTGGGGAATGCGTTAACCGAGTTGGAGACCAGCTTGGACGATCAGATCAACCGCTATGTTAACGGTTATGGCACAACAGGGCGCCGGATCATGGAAGCACTTATGCTGAGAAAGGGAGATTATTTAGCTGCGATTATCCATGAAGTGGAGCAGCGAGGCAAGGATGCTCTGAAAGGTTACTGTGCCGTTTTGGACGATGTCAGCGTGGATCTGACGAGGCTGCTGATGCAGTTACAGCAACACGTTGAGGTACAGCTTGCAAGCGTATGCATATAGAAGTATCGATAAATCAGTAAATGCGTTAATGCAAGGGCTGGAAAGATTAGATTAACCTAAGACTTTCCATGGGATGTAGCTTGCAAGCTTGTTACCTTCATTCACGTGGTCAATAGAAGAGTAATCGTCATTGTAGCACACCTGCCTTCTATTTATGTAGTAAACTACTAATTTTGATATTCGTTCACTTACCAGTACACTGTTCACTTCACTAGCATACCATCTCAAGCAAAACGAAGAAGTTGGAACATCAACTAAATCATGATATCAGCTGGTTAACGCGTGAAATCGATATCCTTAAGCAGTTTGAACAGTTTCTGCAAGAGTGGGCCACAACTGCCCACAAAGACCAAAAGTTTGAAACTGTCTTACTGCCCCAAGAAGTCAAACATCTGAAAGAATTATTTGAACTGAAGCACCACAATCAGAGTACGGATTGGTTGGTACGTCGGTACTCAGTTAAGCTACGGCTTTTGTTCAGCACCGGATTTGATAGTCCTGTATTTTCTTGCAGGATGAGTTGAAATCCACAGCACTAGTACAACATTTGCAAGAACGCTTAAAGCAAAAACTTCGTCGGCTTGACCAGCTGCAATCCAAAATCACCGGAGAACAAACTGCTCGATTAGATGCCATTAAAGAGAAATTTTCTAAATATGAAATAGATATTTTCCACCAGCGGATGCGGGAGATTGTTGATCTGGTTGAGCAACATAAAGCGGAAGCGTACTTGCTACGGAAGCGGATGACGTACCGCTTGGGTCGCCACGAGGAGGAGGAACTGCACATTCAACCAGCGGTCAAGAACTTAATGAAACGACGGCACAAAACTACTGCAATGAGCATTGCCGGTTCGGGTCGACCGAGAAAGGTGGAATTCGAAAACGAAGAGCCTTTACCGGATTATGTTGTAATGAAAGACTTCAAGGAGATTGTCGATCAAATCGCAAACGTTCCCGTGGAAGAACGGGAACGCCTTTTTGAGATGAGGGTTGTGGAGATGGACGATATTGCTGACTATGTTGATATTAAGGATGAGCTGGATAAGAATGAATTTGCACAAAGTATGCAAGAGGGGATCAGTGCGGAACAAGGGGATCCGGATTTTGATTTGTAGTCTGTTCTGTGCAGTTGGAATATTAAAATAGTTATAATTTATTAACTTCCGTTTCGTTCGTTCACAGTGCGTAGACGTGCTAACGCTAATATAAAATTTGGCCAATTGCATGCACGTGGTTTGGTTGAACTTTTTTTATTTCAAGAGTAACTTAACAGTATTGTTTTAAGTACCGCTGCCAATGTTGCCACAAAGTGCACTTCAAACTGGAAAATATTTATCTACATATGTTTTGCTTTACTGTATCAGCTGATATTGTTTTTAAACAGCAATACGATTTAACCCAAATCATACTGTAGCGATTCATCCACGCAAACATGAAATCGTTTATGATTGTACTCATAGCACTAATAAAGCATGCAAATAATAAGACAGCTTCACCAATCCACTATATTTGATGAAGAATTTCGTCCAAAAATACTGGTTTTGCGTAATTCTGCAATGGGTCATCGTGGCGCACCTCTCGTTCGACGCTGGTGACCGCTTCTACAGTTTTTATAATATCCGTTTCCGGCATGTGCAGCAGATTATCTGCACTGTTTGCTCTAGCATCAATGCTGGGGACTTCTAGAAATCCTGAAGATACAGCGAGGGCCAATGGCTTTCGTTCATTAATATTGGACAGCGGGACGATTTCTTTTGTCTTAAAGATGCCGGTTCCCACAACGCACAGTCCTCCGGATTTGGCTTTCACGCACTCCATTTCCCTAATACTGATTGTAGCGGTGTCTAATGTTTTTGGAAGACAACTGCCGTTCCCCGTCTTGTCGCCAAGAGAAAGCGTCGTATTCTGCAAAATACGGGCGCTGTGTTCATAAACGGAATTAGCTAGAGCTTGTGCTCCCGCTGTTTGATGTAAAATCTTTTTCTGCAAGTAGTCCGTTTCCTGCAACAGGTCCTGGTATATTTTGTCCAATGTAGCCAACTCGGCTGTTAAAATGTCGTTGTCTTCTATCCCCTGTAGCTCTTCGGGCGGGATGCGTTCCCGCACCATGTTAACATGCCGAACACAAAGTTCATTCAAGGCCTCTTTCTCCATATCCACCGAGACCTTTTCACTAAGAATGATCAACTCGTCCGTCAACGCTAAATACCGCTCACTATCGGTTTTCTGGCCCTCGATTGATTTTGTGAGGCTTTCGATATGAGCTAAATTCTGAAGCATAGCACCGTCACGGAACGCTTCCCATACGGCTACTTCCTTCTTTATTTTCTCGGTTTCAGCATTAGCATCAGCAATCTGGTTTCGGAGACGAGCAACAGTCGCTTCAGTTTCTCTCTGCAGAATCTCTGTTTCCTTTTCGACCGCCAGGATATGATGACTCCATTCATTTTCCAATGCGACTAAGTCGGCATCATCTTGCGCCTGGTCCGATTTGACTGCTTGCGCTTCCTGATCATACCTGCAAACAAATGCGTTATATTTCTTTGTTAAATTAAATTTTCTATTGGAAAAAGCAAAGCTTTGCTCTAACTGACTAACCAGAATACTCCCGAATGACCTTTTACGTGTTTTCATAACTTGTTCGTGCAAATAATTTCCGTGCTCTGTCGCCGTTTTGTATTCCAACAAATATCGTTTCAGTCGTTCTTCTTCAATAGCAATCTGGTAATTAAGAGATGCCTCTTCGGGAGTCATAAGATCTTCCATTACTGTAGGCTTTTTATCTTTCTTTTTCTTCTTTTTCGGTTTCTTCTTTTTCTTTTTTGGAACAGCACTATTCTGGACTGCTTTCCAGATGTGCTCATTGGCGTCTTCCGAAACCCAGTCACTGGAGTCATCGAATCCTTCCAATTGAATATCCACTGAATTTGGTTCTGTTTTGGCAAAATCCTGCACTTGGATGCTATGCATAACCGTCCGCCGGAATTTGGCATCCTCTGCTATTTCCCCAATAAGCGGCAGAGGCGGTAATCGAAACTCGGCGAAAAAACCAAAATTTGCCATAATCTTATCATGCTGCTGTTTGTTTGTGGTGAGACAGTCGAGGAAAACCGATGGTTTGTGCAGCGACTCGTCATTGGTGATTCCCAAGCTTGCTAGTGGGTCTTTAAGAAATTCGGCATCCGCGCCTGGAGGCTTTGACCTTACAAAGCTCCTACTCGGTGTCGGTGGTGGGGGTTCGTCAGCAAGAAATGGGTTATCCATTAACGATCTCATTTGTGTTATTGGACCGGTCCCACTGCTTGAGATATATAATCAACTAGATCACCAGGATTCTAGCAATCGTTGGGTTATAGCTGATAGCCTTATACCATGCCGGGTTTCCACGTTACGGCTGACAAGTTTTGAAGCACTCGGTGACTCGCGTTATTAAAAATCCATGAAAATTCCTTGAGCACGATAACGTGGAACGCTTAAAAATTTAGCCAGATTTCTTATTCCTTAATTATTCGCTTTGTGGTATTCCTTGTTGTATCAACATTGTCTCGCACTCTCAACCATATGCAGGCCGACATTCGACGCAGAACGAGAATCGCAGATATCGCCACGCGTTTCTCGCCCACTCAATACGCCACTATAGAGCTCGGACAAGGAGATCGATGCGTGGATGTCGAAGATTTTCCGCACGAAAGCTATTGTCCTTTCATTCGACCAGTTTTACTCAAATGGATGATTCTCGAGCGTCAGGTGCGACAGAAAGCGTTGGAGTACGAAGAAGACGCCGAGCGATGTCAGGTCGACATAGTTAAAGAGATCTGTATTATTGCAGCGCTGGTGATACTACTGCCACCTACGTTATGGCTGTCGTGGCTTTTCATGCTACCAAAAAATGTGTATTCTGTTTTAATGCCTGTCATATCGATTGCCACATTAATGTTTTTCCGCATTATAAAACTGGTACAGCTTTTTGATTGCGAAAGCGAGTCGAAACAAGCCGCTGTTAAAGTGCAAAGAATTCTGGAGCTGGAAAGAGCACGATTGCTCCAATTATTTGATGAACTGCTCTGACAATGAGGGATAACAACTATTTGTAGTTCACTGTTCACACAATGTTGCTAATGTAAATGTTGCAATTATTTTTGTGGACATAGACCGCTATAATTTTTTGTTTTCTTAACTTGTGCCGGGTCTAGCAGATGCGACAAAATTTTTTCCTGTGCAAAACAAAGTGTCATTATTAAAATGGCGAAACATGTAGAAGCATTACATAGTACATGCTACATAGTACTACGTTTTTAGCTCATATCTTATTTTTATTGATTTTGTGGGATACATTGGTCATGTCGGCTGACAACTGAGGTTGTGGCACTCCGCTGCTCCGATCAGCGTAAGCGCTGGCAGCTGGCAACAGTTTTGGGTGTAGATGCGATAAAGCCGTGCTGCATAAGTTTACCTGAAAATACGCATGCCGTTATTATTGTTGCGTATTAAATACTCGTATTATGGGCATCAAAAACAAAACACAATTTTAGCACGTCTTCCTCGTAGCTGCATACCAAGGATATATGATCTTCCCAGATATCCTTTGCCACATTCCATCCGAAATTGGGCCTGTTTGTGTCGTAAAACTGCGAATCCTCTACCGAGCGCAAGACATGCGCGCTCTTTTCAAACAGAAGCCGAAATGCATCGACCTTTTGGCGGAACTCCAAAAATCCGCTGGTCATCCGGTCATCACCAAACCGTCTATGCAGAGGTACGCCAGCCATATTCAGCATGTTGTCGTTACTCTGCCACAGACTGGACGAACCGTTCTCGTGGAACTGAAAGTGGTCCTTTAGTGATCGATACAAATCTTTGGGAAATTCCTGCATATCCGTTTTTCCAAATGTATCGACGATTATCTGTCCGGGATTTCTCTGCAAGGTGGTGGCATACCATTTGCGCCGGGAATGATCTTCCTCCGCATGGCCAAACAGCTGAGCACGCAAGATCTCCATTTTACATGCATTTTCTTCACCGTTTCGGAAATGGCGATCAAGGACATCTTCCACTGTTGGATCATGATCAAACGCCTGCTCTCGCAGACTGTCTAAGGCCGCGCTGGTCTTAACAGCGTCTGCAAGCTTTTGCGTTAGCAAAGCATTGGATTCGCTCGTGTTCAAATCGACCTCGAGTATTTTCTTGTTTTTCCAGAATCTGCGACATAGTCGCGCTACTTGTTGGTTCTTTCGTTCAAGTAATCTTGAACGAGGAAATGTCGCACTACGAATATTTAAGGCTGAGCGAATGTCATAACCTGCGTCCGAGCTGCCGTCCTCCAAATCATCGTTGTCGAACCTAAGCGAGCAGTCGGGTATTTCCGCAGGACCATCTTTCCAGCCAACTTGAAAGGGGTTTCTAATCGAACCATCCGGGCGCAGGACGTTTAGGTCGTAATAATCTTCGTCCGACAGACCTGCGATATTTAGCGCCCCCGTTGTACTACTTTCCGTATTCCTGTGGTGCTGCATAGCTCACTGAGAGATATCAAACTTAGTGACCTTTAACAGAAAAGGATGGTATTTTATAATGCACCCTTATGAGCGTAATAGCATGGGGTGCTGGTCGCTTCCTTTTGGTTTGGTAGGAATTCTCGCGGGGAGTGTCACAAACATAGCTCCAAAAGAAATTTGTGTTACTGTATATAAATCTGTAAGTTTTAATTCTATAATTCTAAAAGCCTTTCCCTTGTACAGTAGCTGTTTGCGCGGATTTGCGTCTAAAGCTCGTTATGAGAACTGACACCGGAACTGGTCAGTAAAGTTGTAGCGACTCTTTTGCCTTAATAATAATGGCCCAGTTGATATTACTCGAGTATTGTTTATAAGGTGGAAACTCTCAGATATGACTTCTGCAATACCTAATAAATGTGAAGTTTCATTTGTAGATGTACATATGTTAACTGAAATTCTAAATATCATGAAGCAGCACTAATTACTGTATTCAAAAGTACGAGTACAGTATTTCGATTCAGTGAAAAACCCTTGAGTAAAACTGTAGTTAAAACCAAAATACAAAGATGACTTCACGCTTCTGTTGACATATCCGGGCCAGCTCGCTGGTAAGAAAAATATGGAAAGTTTTCATTCCAGCATAAACTCATCAAGCTTCCAATTGAGAAGCACCTAAAGGAAGCAAAGATCCATCAAGTGAAAGCGTAGCGCCTTATTAACCGTAACGTGTAATGTGTTACCAATCGCTAGCAGCAGAGAATGGTCCGGTTGGCGACGGAAGCGGTGCTGGTTGCGGATTCGCCGCTGGGGCTGCCTGGAATGGGTATTTAAAATATCCGTAAGGTAAATACATCGGAACGTCCGGCTTTGAATCAACTAATATGACAGTATTAGGCCATCGACTGTCTTCGACCACACTGCTTGGTGATCGCGATGTGGTCTTTTTCCGTTTTGTCGTTCTTTGCGTGGACAACTTGCTGTCATTTACGTTGGGGTGTGGTGTAATGGGAAGCGAAATTGACAGCTCCATGTAGGAGTTTAGCGGATCGACTGGAGTAAACGCAAACTGCAACAATTTTACGGTTTAACGTGTCCAAGTATCTGTAGGTAACGAAAATTGGCGCTGCTCACCCATTGTCCTGTAGTCAGACTGAGGTATGATGCATTATCTTTTAAGGGCGTAAAGGCGTCGCTTAAGTCTTCATTACAAGAGGCCTGCCTCCAGCACCAGCATTCAAAAGCGGGATATGCTTCCGCACCCACCATTACAGCATTCAGTCGTCTGCACAAGTACGTTTGATCCGCAGTAACGTTATTATATACTGCGCCTTGGAACTCGGGTGCGTAATCGGAGCACCCCCTAGTTAGTCCCACGCCTGGAAAACAGTTGAATTATTTTCTGTTTCAACCTGCAATGCTTTAAGGTTGATTACCTGCAACATATGTCACCGAACAAGTCTTTGCTGGGCACTGGACATTCTCAGCCACGTCGTCGGCCAAGGAAAGATCATTGCATGTTGGAATTTCTAAGCATTGATAACAGGATGAAGCATTGGCTTCTAAATTTTGCGGCTTCTCAGAGGCAGATGATGCTGATGGACGTTTATCTGTTGGTGATGAGCTTGTGGGGCGCAAAATCAGGTCAGGCCATTTCAAAAGAGAATCAGGTGGTGTATGACCCGGAGCGCCAGGATATACTTCGCTACCGGCAGGTGAGGACACCGGTGCGGCAAGTGTTTCGAGTGACATTGCAGATGAGTTAGACGAGCTGTCGAATGACGGATCGTAGCCAAACTGAATAATAATTATAATGATATAAGAAATAAACTAATATCAGCTTCACGATTCCAGGGCTGTTCTGTCTCGAAAGTTTCCACTTACCCACTGATTGTCTGGCATCGCGATGTAAGTTGGATCGCGGGTCAGTGCAACGAACGATGATTCTGGGTGGCCGTTGCAGTATGGATGATCGAAGCAGTGACATTCAAACGCTGTGTAAGTGTTGCCACTGAGCACAAGGATGCTCTGGAAACGTTTACATATGTATGGTAGACGTGTGGTAACGTTGCCGAATGGTACACCTTCTACACCGTAGGTGAGGAATGAACATTCTCGGGTGAGTCCAAAATCTGGTACGTCAAAATTTACAGTAGGTAATTACTGGAATTATTTGGGTGGTTGACATTACACTTGACCGACACTTTTACCTGCAATATACGTCACCGAGCAGCTTTTGGCGGCACAATGGCTGCGCTCCGCGGCAGCTGCAGCCGGATCCTGAAGATCATTGCACGCAGGGACAGTAACACAGCGGTGGCATTCGGCTGCGTTTCCTTGAAATAATGCAGCACTTGCGGTGACACTGCTGGACGGTGCAGCTGCGTTAGTCGAAGAGGAAAGCGACGGCAAATCGGTGGTTGAACCGACAGAGTTTCCTTCAACATCGGTGGAATGTGTGGCATTTGCCGGTGATGGCGTAATAAAAGGACCCAGAGGATCGTACCCGAACTAAAAACACAAAATAATTTAAGTTTTGCTTAGAACAGCTTTCACTTTGTTATACCCATTCATCCACAGGAAAGCCTTGATACATAGGTGCATTGACTAGATCCAAGAACGATGTCTCGGGATGGACGTTACAGTAAGCCTGATTAGAGCAATGGCACTCAAAGGCAACTTGGGCGTTCCCTGTGACCACTATCTCTTTTAGACGCTTGCACATGTAAGTGAGTCCGGTTGTAATATCACCAAAAGGCACATCTTCCATACCAGGATGGATATATGAGCAGTCTCGCGTCAACCCAACACCTGCGAAACACACGTTAAGACTGGTAGGATAGTACGAGGTACCGCACATGGCTACACCTTGTTTTACCTGGGAAATACGTAACCGAGCAGCTCCTAGCAGCACAACGCACAGTACTGCTTGCATTACCGGAGTGCAGAAGATCGCTGCACGTAGGAATACTCTGGCACCGGTAACATGTATCAGCGCTACCAACGTACGGAACCGACGGAAGCAGTGTGGCATAGTTTAGTCGCACTTTGGTGCTCCTTGTCCTACCCCTCGTCGTAGGCGGTGGAGAACGTGTTACTTCCCGGTGCGGCTCAAACCCAAACCACTGATCGGAAAGGAAATTCGTGTAGCCTAAGCGTTCTTTGCTTAAATCCAGGAAGGCGCTTTCCGGATGCGCATTGCAATACGTGTGATTGAAACAGTGGCACTCAAACGCCGATGCTTGATTACCGGAAATCACGAGATCTTTCAGACGTCTGCAGAGGTATGCAGAAGAAGTGGTTACATCTCCAAACGGGGTGCCTTCCATCCCAGGAACAATGTATGAACAGTCCCGAGTCAGACCGACACCTGCGTAACAACAGATTTTGCAAAAAGATGCAAACTGGAAAACGATTATGTTCCACAAAGCGCGATGTGCGTTACCGACGATCCAGGTTACGGAACAGCTCTTTGCGACGCAAGCAGCAGTTACCGGAAGCGCCGATCCCAAGGTCAGCAGATTATCGCAAAAGGGGTCAGTCGCATCGATAGAGTTGGTGCATCGATAACATTGATCTGCTTCGCGCTTAAAGCCTCCAGGAGCAATCGACGTAGCATAATCCAGCACCTTGGTGGTACCGATGACCGGTATCTCAGTGATAGCGGTTGTGACTGGCGATTTTGAATCGGGTGTATTCGCTGTCGTGGTTGAACTTCCTTGTGTGAAAGGAGGCGACTGTGTCGGCAACCATGATCGTGGTGTGAAGCCAAACTAAAGGTTTAAACGCATTCGATAGCAAAAAGCATTCGGTCAATAGAAACAAATTTCTAACGAACCCACTCGTTCCATTCGACTGATTGTACTGCTGGATTTTGCCACAAATAATCAAATGCTGCTGCAGGTTGTGAATTACAAAACCACCGATCGGAGCAATGACATTCGAAAATTGTAGCCATGGATTGTCTGAGGGGATCGTAACGCTGTCGCTTGATACAGAGATAATCATGGGGTGTGCTGATGTTCCCGTAAGGAGCGATATTTGTGGTCGTACGCGATGGGTCAGTCGAGCACCCACGAACGGTTTGTCCGTCTATATATGTACTGCTTACATCAACTGCATACTATTGTACATGTTTAAATTCCGCTTTAAATATTTTACAAATACAGTCTAGTCTGCTCACTGATCAAAACAAAATTTAAAATTACGTACCAACAGCCCAATATTCAACACGGCAGCTTTTGATCACGCATTCGATCGGCTTTTGTATCACATGGCTTGCATGCAACAAATCGTTGCAGACCGATCGATTCAAACATTCGTAGCAAAAGTCGGCCTGTAGAGGTGGGAGAAAATCTGGAGGATTTCGGGAATAAGAGTTGGCTGGGGTGGTTGGATCAATAACTGCTTCCTCAAAGCCGTTAAAGATCGAGGTGGTCGCTTGTAATGGAAACGGCATGTTGCGAGGATTATAGGCAAACTGTAGAACAATAACACAGTTAAACTGCCGCACTTGGATTAAACGCGGTTAAGATTCCGCAGAATACCCAAACATTGTCCGGATGAGCTGTAAAATTGAGATACTTGATTGTTGTTGCGCTGTCCTTATTGCAGCCATTAATCACACAATGGCAGGTGATGTATCGGACATTTGCTGCAGTCCATTTCTTGCAAAGATACCATGAATGATAATTGAACGTCTCAGGGATGGAATCCGGGATCACTATGGGACTTGTCGTATCACCGGCACATGAGCGCAAATGGCCTTCCGTTCCTGCGTTGAGAACATTTGTGACAGTGTTGAGTTACTGCTGTATAAAGTGAGGCTAACGTACTCTGTAAAGTAGAATCGTAGATTAAGAAAGCTTTACCGAGATTGGTAACGAAGTAGCGCGTCACGCTGCAACCTTGCAGGCAGTTAGACGTAAAGTTTACTCGAGGTGGTAGACGTCCCGATGTCGGATCTAGGCTAGCGTCGCACATGGAATCATGGTAGCGCGTGTGACACTTGTAGCACTGCGTGGGCACTGTCTGCCGGGCCGCCAAAGGCGTTTTAGCATGGTCACTGGGCCAAAAATCCACCTGAAACATAGTAGCAGATTGGTTATACAAAACATGTTTCTTTTCACTTTCTCGACGAGGAATAAAACAATAAAATTTCATACATAGCTGTTGGAGAGAGTGTTTTCTTGAACAAATGCCCTTTGCGCACTGTAGTTGCAATAAGACTTAGAGCAGTAACAGCGGGAACCGCCTTCAGAAAGTCGCTTGCAGCGGTACGGAGCCATGAATGCCACATGGGGCTCTTCTGATTTGTGGCAGGCGCGGCGAAAGGTGCCATCTGTTAAGCACAGGGTAAAACCGCGACAACGACTGGCAAGAGACACTATGACAATATTCGACGCACCGTGAGAAACCTCGATGCCGCAAACACCGCTGCAGCGTTGTGTTCGCGAAGTAAGAGAGCCGAAAAGGTCATCGTCGCAGCCTTTGGCAGCCGTGCCAGATATAAGCTCTTCTCTAGTATCGCAGATGTAGCACACGGTTTCATATCCATATCCTGTTCAAAATGCATGGCTGATTAATGCCATTTCACTTTGAAAATAGTGGGACGGCCAACAGAAAGCAGGGCAGCTGCACAAACACAAGTATCGTATTCGAAATTATCTAAATTACAACTTTCGTATTCGGGACAGCTCTTTGGTGCAAATACTCGTATAATCAACAGCAGGAATGCGATTTAGGTGACGGAAGCCAACGTATAACACATTTCCAAACTGCTTTCGGTGGTCTTTGCTCGTTTAGACTAGCTTGATTTTATGGCATACAACCCGCTTACATTTAGAGGTCGCCAGGTTTTGTTCAAAAACCTTTCGTAAAGTGATTTCGTTTACAAGCAGCAGTGGAAATCTACAGTAACTTCTGCATCCTCATCTCAGCTTTCACTGCATGACTCATGCAGCATGAGTATCGAGAAAGTATAGCAAGATTTAACAAAACCTGCTATCATACATATTTGTCTATGATTTTTAATGGAAATGATAAAGTAGAAAATAAAAAATAAAGAATAAAGAAAGTTTAAAAGATAATTCATAATTAGCTTTTCCATTTCAAACTTTAGGAAACTGAAAGTTTCCACGTGCTCTGGCTGTGCGCGTTTTTCGATTTACCAAAAACTGTTGTATCCGTCCAGTGAAACTGCACCAGAAAAATGGCGTATGAAAAAAGCCCTGCCGGTTTTGCTAACGAAACGACATAATAAAAAAGAAAGTCAAACGGATGAAAGTGTTCAAGCAAGATTTCTGCACCTGTCTTAATTAAGATGAGCACCGAATAAAAAAACAAACAAAAGATGATCATTGAATACGTACTGCTCAATTAAAGCAGATGGGCAAAATAGATAGATGAAACGATTGCGAGCCGCCAACCGCTAGTATGTAATCCAACCAATTACTGAATAAGCAAAGAATAAGCAACCGTAAAAGTTTTTCAATACTTGATATTCTTTGTAAGTAAATAATACGTGCTTAGTTTAACTTATTTAGCGTGCCATTGCGAAAGCGTATGCTGTAATAAATTTTATGACAACAGATTTCGTCATTGCTCCACTATGATCCATACCCTCCCTGCGACTAGAGCGACATATTTACGTACTCGTATCACATCTCACTGTAGCGAGCGAAAGCAGGCATTAGGTTGCTAAGCAAACGTTTAATGCGGAATTTGCTAGGTTTTTTCGTCGCCCTTTAATCAGACATCTGCTTACAAAAAATTTACTGATGCCGAATCTAGGCTAGCGTCGCACATGGAATCAAAATAGTGCGTGAGGCATTTGTATTTTGTAGCACTGTATATATGGGTAACGTTTCGCGGGACAGTAAAAGGCGATTTATCGTGGTCGTTGGGCCAGAAATGTGGGGCACTGACGGCAATTGCTTTACCACCTGATATTACTTGTAGTATGATTGTGTTCTTTTACCCAATTGAGTAACTCCAGACATTTTTTATCACAAGAATTTTTTGTTTTATTTTTGCTTTACCTTTGCAAGCGTTGCAAGTTTGCTTGAGTTACTCAAAGTTGAGTGTATCATCCTAATGGACTTACCATACATGGACTTAGTTCCATTCAGCAATTTCAGTATTATATTTCACAGATGTCTAGCAGCCATAGTGAATTTAATAACAGTGTACTCTGTAGTTGCAGCAGCGCCAGCCACAGTGCAAAACTTACTTTATACATTGTTGAGTGCCACACGGTGACAGAGATATACCGGTATGCGGTCTAAACAATACTCAACATACAGTTCATTGTAAGGTGTGAACAATAAGGATAAAGGGAACTTTTCAGAATCCCTTTGCAAAACTGGCTTTAACTTACAGATGTCCAAATTAAGCCGCATTTTTACGTAAGGTTAGCTACTATAATAATATAAAACCAGAGAAGATAATCAAACCAACAATAAAAGCACAAAATAACATGTAAATAACATGTAAACAGAAAATAAAACAACTGTTTGTTGTCACAAAGCCGAGTGACGGTACCGTCGCTTGTAACGGTTGTCGTTGTACGATTGGACTTTCTGACAGGAAACGGGTTGGATCCACTACGCAAATGGTCAGCTAATGGCACGGACGTATCCTCAAACCAGCCTTCTCGGTGTTGTTCATACAATACCTCTATCAGATACGGGAGGGCAAAGCGCACGTTGGCATATACACCCGGCGTGCCTGACGCGCATCCACTACAAAAGCAATCAAGAATATTTTCAAAGCTCCTAATGACTTAGCGCAAGTACACCGTAAAAAAGCTTTACATTGTACTTGCGCTCTGTCATCAGTGGCTCAAGCAGTTATCGCCTCGGTTTTTTAAAAACTTTGCTTGCGTATTTTTCAGTAAAATGACGTGTATGAAGGTAAAAAAAAGGAAACAGGAAAATCCGTACAGGCCGAAAGAGGTCAGCGCTGTCAGTTCAAACTGCGCTGAAGGCGAGCCATCTGCTGCAGGCATCCGGCAAGTTAACGGTCCGCCACTATCTCCTTGACATCTGTGAGCAAAATACCACGAATCTACTCACGTGGAATGTCTGCCGAATAATAATGCTTGCTCTAGCTTTTAGCTTGTAAACTGAGCTTTAGACTTTTAGAACGCCAAACAAGACTGACGTGTCTTTCCCGGGTCCGGTGGCACAGGTCATTTCCGGTGTCATTTGGATGTAGCTAACCGCGCATACAAACGGGTCCACGATATTCAAATCAACCTGCTGGAGCTGACGGGCGTAGACGCCTTTCGGTCTGGGTCCGCTAGCGTTGCTCGGATTCGTATAGCCGCACCCGGTGGCTGTGCACACTGTCCCCACCCTTGGTTCATCGTATGGTCGGGGCAGACAAACAGGGCTTATCTGGTTCGACCATGTTATGGGCTAAAATCGCCGCAGTACAGAAACAAATATTAGGTCCACCGTTCGACATATTTCCACAAAAACGCCTTCCGGTAAAGTACAGTACCTGCTCCAGCTCGAGAAAACAGAAGTCGTAATTTACGCCTGCCAATAGTGGGTGGAACCTGGGATGCGAATAGACTCCTTTCACTTTAACGGCGTCTGCATCAATCACCGGCCAACAGTCATGGAAGCCCATGTACAGCGTAAATTCCTCGGGTTTACGTTGCCTATAAGCAACAACTTCCGTCCATTCGTGCCGTCACACGGTTGTAAAAGTCGGCGTAAAATAAATGAAGCAGCAAGTACCTACACGCCGTCCTTCATACAGCAATGCGCAGCAGTCATAACCCATTGTTTTCCAATCTGCATCCATACACATTGCAGGTGTTATGTAAATAAAGCAGCTTAAAAATCCACAGGTTACTGCAAAGCCACTAGCTTACCACCGAAGCGCCACAGTACGTTGTTGTTAACGAAAGGTAAACCTGCCATGGCCACGAATTCTGCACCGCCTGTTGTCAAACAATTTAAAATCACCACCACAATAAAAAAGCGATCAACGATAATGACGCTATTGAAATACAGTACTTTAAAACGAACAACTGACCGTGACGCCTCCAACTATGCGCACCGGATTAGCGCTTGGCTGTACGGCTGGAAGACCACAAGTGGAACTACAGACCTCATCTTCTCCATCTGGACAGTCCGGGACCCCTGCTCATAAGCATTTATTGTCAGCTGACGCCTGAATGGCAAAAATTTGTGTTAACCACCCAGTATTTACCTTACCATCACAGATACGCTCATTCGGTACACAAATAAAGTCATCTGAAGGGCACCACAAATCACCATATCCACATTCGGATCCTGTCCAATTTATGCATATACTCTTGAACCTCGTAGACAATTCAGAACACGAAGAAATCACTAGTCCTACTTGTCACTGTGATCTTGAATCCTGAGAACTGCTGACTACCATCCGACAAAAACAACAGTGCCTACGCCAGAACGTCATCCACATTTTTTATTTGCTAATGGACTGACTGAGGTTAAAAACTTACAACTTGGTCGCTGTATGAGGTGACGCTGAAGTTACCTTTGCCGCAAGCAATCAACAAGATATTGTATGGATCTACGAAACAAATTCGGTTAATAAATGGTAGCAACAATCATACGACCATATGAATAAAGATATAATAATAAATAAACTAGAGTAGGATACTAGGATACAATGAAAGTGCTCCACACTTAAATATTACATTTTAAATCCCATATGGCCAACCGGTCTGTTAAGCATCGGTTATAGGTTCGATCTTGATCTTGTAGCTCATAAGTAGCATCAAGCTGCAATAATCCCAAAGCTAAACTAGTAAACTTGTAGAACTATAGACAAACTTGGTACAAATGAATCGACAGAATGGTGAGGATACGTACTTGAATTGGGTACTGAGATCCGTTTATATAGTAGCTCTCGTTGGCCAGCGGAGGATAATTATCCGGATAACCAGGCGAAGTGATTATAAATCCATCCGTATCCTTAACTATGTTGAGCTTATGATCGCTTTGAATTCCATCGATTACGGGTTGGTCAACTGATCTATACCATTTATTCGCTTGGCAGAAATTCAGAAAGATTAGCAGAGTACCACAGCACGAAACGATTCGCAACATTCCACAGCCAGTCTATAGGCCGACTGCATTCTACTGGTTTTTCTTGATGTTCGCGTGCTGGTCTATCTGTATAACTGTTCAGTTAAACTGGAGAAAGGTTGCTATGGTCGGATATGACATCCAGCTGATTAAAGACTATAATTTCGGCGAAACTGGAAGCATGGGAATTTAAACATACGTAATTTGTCATCTTTAGGTCCATCTTGACCTCATAACTAGCATAAGTACGGACTACGGACCTTAGCATATTTGGAATAATGATTGTTTCTCAATTGGGACGAAAAATGCGATCGGTTTATCCACAAGATGACCGACACCGACATGCACGACACCGAGTCTAAAATACCTGTGTTAACACTTGAGGAAATCTACTCGAGTTAACAGTGTTAACCGTACAATCAGTTCTCAGTAGAAACAAGTCCTAATAAATACTCAGTATACTAAGTTTTCCCAGGATGTCAGCTCGCAGTGAGGGGCGACTTATTGCTGTTCATGTGGTGCTTTGATGCATCCTGAACGTCCAGAATGCTTTTTCGTATGACGTTTAAAATCCGTGGTATCTTAAATCGGCCATACCAACCGCCCCTCTTCTTCTGGATCATTCAAAAGCTGGCTAATCAACCTCGGCATCTCCAATAATACCTTCTACAATTTCCCTCGCTTCGACAATGGTCCCTCCCGCTATGGAGCCGGTCAAACTCCACCCATCCCAGTTGGATCTCGTTCCTTTGAAGGCATGAATCGGACAGTCCTGAGTGATGACTGTAACTTTCTTTCCGGAATGCGGTACGGAATAGCGCAGACTCCGCCGTTGTCGTTTGTCATGGACAAAACAACCTTTCATACGCGGTGTCCGTTTGGCCAGCCGTACCGGATCCAGATGGCAATAAACAGGGATTTCCGTCTTCGTGCAGCAGTACTGACACACACTGGCCATTGTCAGAGGATTATCCAGGGTTTCGTGTTTTGGCAGGGCGTCGTCGTCTGTAGCACCAAGAAGCGTATGAACGCGGTCACTGATGGTCTCTTCGGTGGGACCGCAACAGGTGAAATCCTGGACAGCGCCACACGAGCGTGATCCAAATGGTGGTACGATCACCTGCAACGAGCGGCTATGGATAAAGTCTGTTTACCAAAATTGTTTCTACGTTATGTACACGTACCTGTTCGCATAAAAGCGGCCGTTTTGCTACACGACACCCAATGTCTCGGTAGCGTGTACGCAGATGGCGCTGCCAGTGCTGACGCTGCGCTTGCTTGTAAGCGTCCCTTTGACTCCGTATAAACAACAGGGCTTCACGCCGTTCCGCTTCTCGTTTGAGAAAACAGCGGAGTTGCTCCAGAACATTATTTCCGCAACTTGCGCCACAATTAGTAATGGCACAGCTGACATCTGGATCAAGAACTCTTCCGTCGTTACAGTGAAAACACGGACAACAGTCTCCTGCTTCGCACTGCTCCAAAGGCCGGGCATAAACCGGCATGATAATGTTATGATTGAACGCCGTTCTACATGCCGGTTTTTGCGTGTTTTAAATTAAATTTTCACGTTTATGGTTCGGGGAGTAAGAATTTCAGGGAGTAAGAACAGGTTTTTCCACCACAATTACGGTTGAATAGTATGACGCAAGGAATCAAACAGTTCTTGAGTACGTGAAAAGATTCGAATAAATTTTTTTTGCGTTTTTTGCTTATGTTGACGATCGGCCTATATCTGTGCTCTATAACATGGTCGTTATTTAGTTTATACTTATGGCCAACTGGCCAGTTGCTACACTGACCAGGCAAGTTTCCATGGCGTATTTTGCTTATTGCAAATGGTCATGACTCATAACGTTACATGTGGCTAAACTTTATTTTTTGAAAAAACCATTAATTTTGCTAACACTTCACAGCCGCGCTTTCCGTTGAAGCAGGCTCAGGTGGCCAGTCAGTTTCTTCTGCTCTTCGTATTAATTTGAAAATTGGATCTGACTTTCGCAAATTTGGTTTAAGACGCGTACTACGAGTACAGTAGTACGTATTTCATTAGAAGTAGATGCACGCTTTAAAAACCCTCCATTAGTTAAGAACACGCAGGAATTCTTTGCAGATGGAGGAAAGACCGCTGCAAGTTGATGCAGTTGGAGTCAAGATTTGTCTCGAAATACGTGATGGAAGTGAAGACATCGTAAAACTTAATGATGAAAATGAATTCGTTGGTGAAGCTTTGTTATGCATGACTTTCAGTGCTGCTCTACGTTTCATTAAAAGGTGCCGTTGAGTCGCCTAATTTTGGCTTCTCCTAGGTGCGCTCATCGTAATTTTCTACGATGTTCAGTTAATGTTATTTTCAGCTGCGAAAGATCAGCCGCAAACCTGGCACTGTTACTGTTTTACAATCAGGTTTTCCCTTGTTAAGGAACAGGTTTATAAATAATTATTGAGCAATAGTAGCTAGTAAACTGACGGCAAGTATTACTTTGTGTTTCGGCCACACTATGTAGCAGCCGCAACGACGTTGTAAGCGCCGTTGAGGATTAACACGCGGACAGGCGATGGCCTTATCAAAAGCACAGAACATTTCAAAAAGGCAGCAGCTTCCCGTATTCAACAATCAAGTCGGATTTAACATTCTCCAACTCACTACCTCTTGACAAAACGTCTTTTGCCACCGGCACCGCAGTGCTCCCAAACGGAACCTTGATATTAACGAACAGATCCGCGGCTAATTGTGAGACGTTTTCATATTTGCGTAATTTTTCCGCGTGCATATTGCGCTCATCCCACTGCATGTTAGGGTTTTTACCTGCAAAAACCACACTACTATCAGATTTTGTTTGCTGATAAACAGGAGGACATGGAGGATTACGTACTTTTAAGGTAATTTGCTAGGAAAATCATGGCGGATTCTTTGTAGCCGCATCGAGGATACTTGGGCCTCAGCTCGGTCACCTCGATCAGGGCCTGCATAAGGAATGGTCCCAATCGGGTTTCCAAATACGGAACAATCGACACATCCGTTCTTTCCCCGGTATCACCGGGTGGCGGTGGCCGCTTCAATGGTGCTGGTGCTGCAGTGAACTTTTGTGGCTGACTGAAAACAGTTCAAGGTCTGAAACTGATGAGAACACCCAAACTTCAAACTACAAAGTATGGCACGTACGCGATAAATCGGTCCCGGTTTGCTTTATCCACAAACATGTACACCAGTCCATGGTAATCCGCCAGAAAATGCTCGCTTCCATAGATCAGCCCATCGGATCTATTAAAAAAAGTTAAAAGCATTAAAGCACGATATCCACTGTTTATTTTATGCTCAAGATTTTCTGATAGTGCGATGAATTGCATCCACCATCATTAAGTATTAGTATGATAATTATAATTATGTTGATGTTACTAACTTGCCGATTAAATTTTGAGTCTGTAGTTTATACCAGCGCAAGCTTCAATGTCACTTACCGGTACTGCGCATCGTAGTAGGTTACAGGATCCAGGCCACTGAATCCCAACCGGAAACTCCAGTTAGACTCCATTTCATACATTTCAACTACCGCTGCACGCTGATCTTGTGGAGGTACCGTGATCTCAGCTAGCGGTGGCAGATACTGTTCCGGTCGCTCAAGAAATCTGTCCATATTCTGCTTTGTAGCGAAGAGATAGTACTTCTCCTTATACTCCACTATCAGGAGATCATTCCGAGCTTCCAAACACTCGGTCAAGATGCCTTGCTCATTCAGAGTCACGGGACAGTACGATCCGTATGCATCGGATAGTCGTGATCGCAGTTGGAAAGGTGTTACGCACAGACCGGTCAGTGGTGCAGGCAAGCCTGGAAATTTTTCGGTGTGGTTTTATGGCAGCCGATATGGACAAAGCTCCAGAGAACAGTACCTTTTTCTCGCCTTTCCACATAGTCCTGCACTAGGACATATCGTTCGGCAATGACACTCAGAGCGGAATCCCATAGTTTCCATTTGGAAGCTTCTCCGTCGTACTGTACGAGATTTCTTAAAATTCCGGATAGATAGTTGTTAATCTCGGGAAGGTTATTCTTGTAGTGCGCCAACCTCGTGGCAATGACATGGGAGTTATTGAAAACTGGGATTCGACTAAAATTGAAGAGAACGGTTCCAGCGGACATGTATAACGTAACCAATTATACGGTTATATCCTGTCGTTCAATCAGTGGCTCACGCATTTTTGGTGCTCATGTTTTCAATCACAGAGCGCAATACGCATGACTTATTGCTGGCTGTCAGTTCGAACACCACCGTGGGAATTATGAATCGCTGCATCATGATGTTTAGCTTCGCTATGGTGGTTGGATAGCCATCCAGAATCCATCTATGAGAGCGCAAGACATTGAGTGAGCATCTATTGCGGTTGCGGCTGTTCAAATCTGACATGGAAATGTTATTTTCGTGCGGTGGTAAACTTCCGAAACATTTAAAGTATCGGGAATTTCCGTTCCTGATACTAGGTAGACCGACAAAATTCTGAAAAGCTCAGAATGTCCAAGACTTTCATGAACGTAACGCATGGCATCTCCAATCGTTATCCGCGGAACGCCAATCTCCTGTGCCAGGCGTTGGCTTACTGTGAATGACAACCCGCAATTAGTTACCATACCTTTCCATTCGTTTTTAGCAGACCTTGGGCGTAGAAACGCTAAACAACGTACAGACTGTCTTGCCACCTTTCGGTGGGCCAATAACAGCGATACGGATTGGAATGCACAACCGCGGTTTCACCTGACGAACATAATGTTCCGGTCTACGAAGGAATTCTTCCCGTGCCGGCTGATCAGAACACAAGTAAATATACTGCCGGTAAACCACCGGGAACCAATCCGAACTCTGTGTAGCAGGTGGTGGAAACAGGTGACCTTTGCGAATCTACGATGATATCGAAGGAGACAACATTATTCTGGAGCCTGCTTCGCTCAGGGAAATGCGGAGCATGCTCACTTTGACGGGACACCATGTTCCAAACTTCCCCAGGCGTTTATAATGGACATCCAGCATCTGCTTGGCCATTGTGCCCGAAAGTGTGTACGCTTTTTCCATAGCATGTTCCCGAGTCTCCAGGACCGACGTTAAATGCTTCTTCCACGACCTTTCTGCCTGAGCTTCAGTCTTCATGGTGTTGACGGTAAAGGAGTGAACGTTTTGCTCTTCAAATACCTCCTAAACATCGTAGGCGTAGAATTAAGCTGTCAGATTCTGCGTTATGTGCGAATTACCATGATGCCGTCCAAGTTGCTCATGGTACTTTCGACTTTCTCCTGCAGTTCCTCGTGAAGTCTCTCGTCAGCGTCTTCTTCGGTTTCGGATTCTTCGTCACCCTTTTCGTCGTCCAGCTGCGGTTCTGGGAATTCTGCTTCTAACAGTTCTTCAATTTCTGATACCTCATCGTCTTCGGCATCCTCTTCTTGCTCGACTTCTTCGGTGTCGCCCTTTTCCTGAGCCACCAAGCGAGCACGCTCTTTTTCCTGAAATACGATTCACTTCTTTTAAAAGCACTGCCAATCAGAATTTTAATCTACACCTATGGCACACTTCGAACACGACATTTTTTTACGGCCATCCTTAGACGATGTAGTGCACCTTTCCGTTGTAGCCTATGTATTCGCAAAGGCTGTTTATACAATAATGACAAAATTTTTCCGTCATGCCCGTAGTTATCAGCATTTTCATTATTTTGTGCGGTGGCCTGTAGTAACTCGTAGTCTCGGACTCTCGGTTGTTTGCGTAGTTTTCGTTAGTCCCGGTAGTTTGTGTCGTTTTCGGTAATCTCGATAGTTTGGGTAGTTTTCAGTAGTCTCGGTAGTTTGCGTAGTTTTCTGTAGTCTCGGTAGTTTGCGTAGTCTTCGGTAGTCCCAGTAGTTTGTGTAGTTTCCTGTAGTCTCGGTAGTTTGTGCAGTCTTCATTGTAGTCTCATTGGTTGCGTAATTTTCGGTAGTCACCAGTAGTCTCGGAAGCCTGTTTTTTTGAAGTTTCCTGTAACCCTAGTTCGTGTGGTTGCGTAGTCGCCTGTAGTTTTGTAGTTTTTGTGGCTCCCAGTAGTGTCGGTAGTCTTTGTAGTATACGTAGGCGCAAAACTACCAAGACTAAAACTACATAGCTCCAGACTGAGGAGAACTACAGAAACTACGCAAACTACCGAGACTACGAAACTCACTGGAAGCTACCTGAACTGAAACTCTAGCTTCACATAGCTTCAGACTACAGGAAACTACAGAAAACTACGCAAACTACCGAGACTACAGGAAACTACAGCAAACTACGTAAACTACCGAGACTACAGGAAACTACAGAAACTGCAAACTACCAGAGACTACAAATAAACTACAGAAAACTACATGACTTCGACACTACAGAAACTGCAATGACTACCAGGACTACAATAAACTACAGAAAACCCATGAGCTACGAGGACTACAGGAACACAATGAACTACCAGGACTACAATAAACTACAGAAAACTACACCCAGCTACACTGCAGGAAACTGCATAAACTACCGAGACACAGAGCTACAGCCAGGCTACGTGAGCCACTGGGACTACAGGAAACTACAGCAAACTACGCAAACTACCGAGACTACAGAGCTACAGCAAACTACGTAAACTACCGGGACTACAGGAATAACTACCGGGACTAAAGGAAACTACAGAAAACTGCACTACCAAGACTACGAGACACAGAAAACTTTAAACCTGAGACTACAAAAAACTACAGGTTACTGCCCAGACTAAGAGTGACTACTAAGATTTTCGGAAGTCGACACACAGAATATGAAGTGTACAGGTTACTACGGTGGCTACTGGACTACGACGTGGAAGTGCGGTCATAAAAAACTGTTGTGTTCGAAGTGTGCCATATCTATAAACCTTTTGAGCAGATTATGTTGCTGATTTACCTCTTCTTTTTCCTTTTTCCGGACATCTAATTCATCTAAGAGAGCTTGCTTTTTATCACCACGCTTTTTTTCCTGTACAATAATAAGATATTATTACAAAATCCACTTCTGCTTTGTCATCAGATAATTGAAACAGAACAGAACAGTCGCATTATTATGTGGTATATCCTGCATTTACCCAGTCGCGCTTCTTCATTGCGTAGCTGTTCAGTCGCTTTTCGTCACGCTTTTTTTTCTCTTGTGTCCAGTGAGCCTTCCATTTAGGATACTCTCTTTTTATGATACCGTCAGCTGATGCGGATGTCTTAATCAGCGCATCAGGGAATATTCCACGCTCTAGTAAGAACCGGGCATCTTCAGGGTACATCGGAAAGCCGTCGAACACCAGATTGTGTTCCCTAAATCAGTAGGTGTTAAAAACAATTGTGCCATACTTTCCTGGCGATACCTACGCAAAAGGGCTTCCCTTCAACCACATATCAAACATTTCGGTCAGTACTTCAGTTGATAAACCCGTATCGCCAGAAAGGGCGTCAGCGTAGGCTTGTTCAGTGGCGGATAGTGGGATTGGGTTTTCTGGATCATCCTACAACGTATTTCATCACAGCTCACCTACAAAATTGTTATTGAAAAGACCCCCCTAAATGGGCCATACCGAAAGAAATGGCAACTTGATCTTCTCACTCCTTCGGGTAATGCTTTATCGCGCTTTGGGACATCTGACGATCCCGGTAACGCTTGCTTTGGCAGTCTCCAGTATGGAGTTGGAGGATCTAAAGTATGCGTCTCCACCGGCGATTTCTGTAGTTTTGGTGTGCAGGCTTCGATCATAAAATTCCGAATGTTTATGACGAATGCATTTGTCATGTCGGCGATTTTGCGCGCGTGGGTGGTCTTTCCCGATCCCACAGCTCCCGTGACAAATATTCGCAATGGTGGCAACTGTGATACCATAAAGCACTTTACTGGTGAGTGATGACAAGAGAACAGGAAAAACACTAGCAAATACTTTGGGAGGTTGTAAATGTGGCAAATACATCTCCGGATCTTTGGTGAACTTCTCCTTGGCCTCTGGACTGCTAAAGTAACAGATTTTGTCCTTGTACATTGAAACCCCATTCTCCGCATTGCCCGGCCATAGTGTTTCCATTTCCTTTAGCGCCACTGGACAGTAGTTGGCTGTGTCGCCAATCGGCTTAGTTTTTTCAGAATTTTCGTCTGTTTTCTGCAACATATTGTTCAACAAGCACTGCAATATGCAATGTGTTGTCGCTCTTTACTGTTTTTGCTGGCTTTGTCGTTCCATCTTCATTCTCTTCCTCCTCCTCTTCTTCGGGCTCCTCTTCCTCTTCTGGTGTTTCGTCATTGAAATCGTCAACCGAAAACCGGAATAATTCTATTAAGAAAACGTTTTAAGCAGCAATCAACCGACGACAATGTTTATAAGGACTCACTCTCGTGGGAATCTATAACGATGTTCACCCAGTTGTCCGCGCTATCTCCAACCTGAAGGTCATGTATTCGTATCCCAGCGGCACTGCCAGCTTCTTTGAGCACAGCAATTTCCTTGTAGGCTTTGCGAAACGAGGCTTGCAGGTCTTCCCATTCTGGCTCCGTCAGTCCTAGAGTATTGCGGCCCAAGGGCTGTGTTGTGGTGGAAATGAAGGGAAGCGTCTTCACTCTCTCGTAGCGCACCATTACGCTGTTGTCATTGTAATGCTTCCGCAGCAATTCATAGGTCTCCGTAGAATCGCCCAGAATAACGACATCCGTAATCCGATTGATGAGCGGCAAATCCAACAGGAGAGAAAACACGTTTGGGTGAGGAAACAGATTGTCCATAATCCACCCTTTACTGCGAAATAAGGTAATTCAAGACACAAAATACTGTAAATTATGGACTGAACCCCAATAATTACAATTGGCCGTTCTTATCCGTGACAGGCTCCATTGTGGCAGTTATTCTGTCTTTTGTCAACTGGACGTAGCGCTCGGCATCAAAGACCGACAAATCAGGAATGAAAGTTGCCATAAATCTTTCGACGTCGCTCTGCACATCCGGATGCTCATCATCCAGGGCGGTCAATCTGGATGTCAAATCTTGGAAACTGTTGAGGGTCTGGACAATTTGCTTTTCCAGCTGCTCCATGCGGTCTACCTGTTCTTCGGTGAGATGCGGTGTCAAAGTGAAACGTGGCGTTTCCGGTCGCGTGAGCGATACAGATTCTGCAAACGACGATCTCTCTTCCAACGGTGTGTCTGGTGGGGTTCGCTCTGCAGTATGCAAATAAACTTCAACGCCTTACTCACCAAAAGTGGCTTTTGAAAAAACACTGTCAACATCCGCAGCTGTAACCATACCTTCGTTTAATATATCACTAACATCCACAGGTATATCCGCGTTCGGATTGATCATCCGTAGATCTTTGACTATGTTAAGAAAAAGCGAGACATCATGACAATCTTTCCGGAAAGCTTAAAAAAGCTATCTGTAAAAAGGTAGTAAGCAAGCATGCAAGCATACCTAGGTTCCGCATTGCTTCCTTAGTTTTAAACAACTCTTCCTCTAAGTTTGATCGAACGCGCTGGATGGCCGCTGCCGTGGCTTCTGCCCGGGCAGAGGCGAGAGCTTTTGCTTTCTGTTCTGCCGTAACCAGCTCCGCCAAATCTCCCACGTCGATAACCTTGCAATTAACGAAGCATAATTACCAGTACAACCGTCAATCAAGGAGGCAAGGTGGCGTACGAGTACCATAGATTTGGTTTTGTCAGAAATCTTCTGAACCAGCGTAGTTTTGCCGCTTCCGATCGGTCCGAGAACAACTAGCCGCATCGGTACTCTGGGACTGGGCGGCAGCAGGTATAATCTGGGACAGCGGATGAATTTCTGCTGCCGTAATTCGTCCGCAAAAACGTACAACCGGTCCAGAAAGCTAAAGATATCATGGTCTACATAATTAGCAACTGCGCTAGCGAAAGCGGTTTCTTAAATGTTCTACTCACGTTGAAACGAACGGCAATTTTCCGGAAATCATTTCTCCTTCGTAAACGCTGACCGGGCACAGTATACCAAAGACACTTTTCCTCCACTTCCACCGATGCGAAATGGCGCCCACATCCAGTGCTTGATCAAACTGTTTCTCCACGTCATCTGGCACTTCTTCCATCAATGTTTGTAATGCAACCAAGTTGTTGAGAGGATGTGGAATTGGTGGCTTCTGCAGGCGCATGCATTCGAACCGCGAGAGTACCAACTGCCACGCAATTCAGAGTTATACTTCTTTTACACGTTTGCTATGCAGATACATTAAGGTTGAAATCTCATATTATACTTGCATTTGGAATTTTGTGAAGCGGCATGTTGCCATCGATTTCCACCACTCGAAGCGGGTAATAAAGGGACATAAAATTCTAAACAAAAACAAATTCAATCACTAAAGGTGACCTTTAAGATATTTCTTCCTAACCTCCAGCTCAGGCAGGAATGTCCGCTTATAGTCCAAATAATCTTCCTGCGTCCATTCTACCGAGTCTTCCAGCCGCATGTAAACTGATTCACAGGGAAACTGAATCTTCCCGTTTTCAATCGGCTGTAACACAAACCATAGTTTATAGTTTACAGTTATCATGGATGCACCACATTGCACATCACATACAGCGTTGGGAAAATATAGTTGACGAAAAAAGACCAAGTCATTCTCGATGTCCTCGATCGGCTTGTCCAGTTGAGCGACTACAAGTTCTTCCGGTGTTTTTGGTCCGGTCAGATGGGTAGGTCGTCGATGATGGCCAAACGATGTCTTGGTTTTCTTGTCAAGAATGGATGGAAGGCTCGGACCCGCTTCATCGGCGCCATCAGCGCCCTTCTTGCCCTTTTTCTTCCCCGGCTTCTTTGCTGCCGCTCCAGCTGATTCCTGCTGCATTTCCGTTTCTTCTGCTCCCACTGGTTCGGGTTCGACCTCGTCGGGTGCGTCGGTCTTCTCAGGATTGTCGTCGTCTTCCGCTTCAGAATGGTCATGGGTAGGCGTTACTAAAGCCGATTGGCCATCTACGGGCTCTCCTTCCGTGGCATACTCCTCTGGGCGCTCTGTCTAACACAATGTAGGTTTTGTAACAACAACAGGAATTCACGGTGAATGTTTCCCTCTTCAGCCGCATGTGAGAGCTCGCTCGCTTAACAAAAACCCTAAGCATACAAAACTAAACTTGAGAGATTTATGGCATAGTGCGTACTATGTTTAGTATGCAATAAATCTCCCAGGTGATACAAGTTGGTGCTTGCTGCTATTCAGAATATTATGAATATTCAATATAATTTGATACTGAATATGATTTGGTTGTCTCACTCACGTAAGATTTGGACTCTTCGAAAAAATTCTCCGGAACTAATACCCCGCTGGGACTGTGAAAGTACAACCTTTCTTTGCGGCGTACAGCATCCTCCAGAGGGAACTGCCAATGCAATCGACCGGTGAACCGACCGCAAATAGCATGTAGCACTCTGTTTCAATGAAATGTTCGTACTCTGATAATAATGACAAAATCGATCTTCAGCTCCAATCGCTTCAGTATCTCAAACTGATCTTGAACGGTCATTATGCCGATATCGGGGGCAGGAAAGTCATCCAGCACGTATCCTGCAGAAGCGAAGATCACTTGTAAAGTCAATAGTCACTTAATACAATACATTACAAATGCCTGCTACTGAAGCATGTGCATACATGATAAAAATATATACAAACACCAAATCCGAGTCCGAATGTGCAATGAACTCACCATAATGTTGCGCCTCGTCGGAGTGCACTTTGGCTCGAAATAGGTCCAGCACTACATCCTCGGGAACACCGTGTGGGGAATTGAGGTGCTCTTTCAGTCGTTCTGATGTGTCCGCGCTGGCCAGGGCTTCCGTCACCACCGTTTCCGCTGTCAGCAACAAACGGGGCTACTCACAACTGCACAAGAAGTACCAATCGATGCCCTTACGCGTCAATAAAAGGCATTTCCAAAACTGAGAGATTATCCGCGCCACAGTGCTTTTACCGGAACCTGGGGGACCGAACACCGCGAAACAAGCAGGTTTTGTAGCCAGGTACGACGCGTTGCTCTGCATAAAAGATAAAAAATGAAGCGCAGCGGGACAGCCAATGACGTATTCACTAAATCTGGATGAGCATCTTACCGCGATTTCGTCATAACAGTCGGGATCGGCTGTAATATCATACGCCTCGGCATGCGTCCGCATTTGTCTAATCTTGCAGATTCATAAATCACAGATCTGTCTTGCGATTCTTGCAGTTAGCAATAAATTCTCCAGAGCCGATGTACCATGCAAGATCCTCTGTGAAAATGCGAATGGTCGAACGGATGATGTTAGCCACAATACTGTAAAAGATACGTAGTTCCGCAGTTCTATTCCACCCCAGATTCGAAATCAACAGAAGAACCGTTTGCCGTCTAACCAATAACTGTTAAGAAAGTAATTATTAATAGTAGCAGTTATGCTGAAAGCTTAGGAACGATAAATTATTCTGCTGCAGCGAAATCGGAATTTTTTTGTTTTGACACGTATAGTTCGGTCACTGCGATGCGTTTCAACGCACGATGCCGACGATTGCATAAGCACTTTCATAAATATCTACTGTATATTAATCCGATCGATGTCGTTAATTATAATAAGTATACTAGCACAGACTTTGCAATTTTAATGCCTTGCCAGCCAACTTTTGCCAAGTGGAAACCATGAGAGTCTTGCACGCACTCACTGCCACCGGTGCTCTCTTTATGGCACAAAATTTCCAGTTTTGTTACCAGTAAGTACCTAATTCTGCAGCAGTTGTAATAAGCACAACTGGAGGTGCTTCCGGTTGCCTAACAACCAAACAGACACGTTCAGATATTAAGCCCAATGCGTCGTAATCTGCTCTGCAGTGAATCATCCACCCAGTACAGCAATAGACACGCACTAAGCGCCACAAATACTAATCCCTCCATAACATGCACCGGCGTCCTCACCCAGGTGTGCAGCAGATTCTGCACTTCATCCACACCATCCCGGAATGATACAATCATGAGCTCCTCTGATTTATATTTTTCATCACGTTCGTATGCATCCAAATCCTTCATGATCTTACGACATGCACGGCTTTCATGCGCTGCATTCATCCTGCGCTTCTTTGGTGGTGGAACGTCCATCTTGTCAATCTGGAAGTCCTTACGCACACCCGCTGTAAAATAAATAGAAGGGGTGATATACAGCGACAGCTTTATCAGTATTTGGTTGGTTTGAAGAAATCTTACGAAGAGCGATGAATTTCTTGGTTTTCCCTGTTGTAGTATGTGTAGTCGTTGTCGCAGTTGTCGTCGTTGTTGGTTTGACCGATGGTTTCTCTGAACTGCTGAATTTAATCGGGTGTGCAGTTATCACCGGGTGGACACTACCCTTATGATGTTCTTTTTCATGGTGGAACTTCTGAACTTTGGGTTTTTGATGGTGACCTTTTTCATCGTGTTTCTTGTGTACGATTTTTCCGTGATCATGGTGGATTTCGGTCTCCTCCACAACTTTTGTCGGTGCGGATTCGTGCTCTTTCGGCAGCTTTGGTTTGTGCTTGTGCCCTTTTACATGGTGCTCATGATCGTTTTTCACATCGGCCAACGCTTTGTGTATCTTCTCCGTTATCACGTGCTTGTGACGATGACGAGGGGATACCCTTTCTTCGAATTCTATGACACAAAGTTACTCTGGTCAAGCGTCGTTAAGAAAAACATAAAACCCACAATTTACGCGTAAAATTAGGTCACAGTACCTGTATCTTCTTCATCCTCGACATGCTTTTTTTGTGCTGCCCTTTTCAGCCGTCTGGAAGGTGGCTTTGGTTTCTGCACTAGAGGAAGCAGTTTTAGTACGGCATTACAGTCAGACTAACTGGCAAAAATCAGCGAAACTTACGCAGTGTTTTCCTTTGCATGGATGCACCAGCACACCTTTCTTCTCATGCTCATCGCTGGTAATAATCCGGAAGGGATTCCCAATAAAATCGTCGATATCGTCATCGTCGTCATCTTCATCCTTTTTCCGATGCTTGACCTTACGGTGCCGATGCGTGATCACTTTCGTATGGATCTTCGTCATGTTGGGCTCACTGATCTGCGCCGCCAGGATCTGATTACCGGATCCTGTGTGCAGCACAGCGACGTGCTTATCCGGCATCGGGGTGGTGGTGGTGGTATTGTAGGAGGATACATTGGAGCTGCCATTGCGGACCTGCGCTATGTAGTCCAGAGAAGCCTTGCGTGCTTCCTGTTGGGCTTTCTGGTTAGCGACGGCTACCAGTATCTCTGCGATACATAATCCTATAGCGCAACCGACAAAGAAGATTAATGCCCCTGTTTTCTTTGCCAAGGCCAGCGAATTGGCGTTCGAGGGCGCGTCCATCTTTCGCTAACAAGGATGATGCTCCCTCTGAGCATGCTCAGCCGTTGCTATGTGTCAAAACTGATTTTGAAGTTTAATACAGCGCAATGCTCACGCTAAAACAATAAACGACCTGAGTACGTAAGTTGTAAGAGTTAGTATTTTTTCTCGAAGCTGTTGGTTTTAATAAGCGCTTTCAAAAGGCTTGCTTTTCTGATTCTTGATATCCTTCCCACGAGTTTACCGAACGTTTGCAGAAAATGGCGGTAAGAAGGCTAACTTTACGTTGAATATAGTAGTTTCTTTACTTTTAAAACGTCAAGACGTTATCATAAATATTTGTTATTATTAGTATACTCGTACTGCTTTATTTTTAGAAAGGAGGCAATTCAACGTCCATAAAAGACGCGCTAGTGAAAGCGGTAATCAAAATTATGCATAATTTTAGATACCCATAAGCTTAAAATTAAAGAATTAACGATTACGAAATCTATGCAAATGTGCTTACAGCGCTTTACAGGAGGCGGCAGCAAAAGAGCGAGGTGAAGAATGGAGTTTAAAGATGATCAAGCTGAACGGTCAAATGCCACCTATTGACAAAATGGACAGCACGCTCAATATGCTCGGCGAATGTGAGTAAGTTAAGTTGTATGGCGTGTAAAAATTAACTCACCATGATATTTGGGTATACAGGTATTTGTCACTCTCCACGAACATCATCGATCGCATATCCAACCTGGGCGCGCTCAGTAAGAATGCTGCGATGAAAAAGTAAAGTGTCATGTTCCGATTGGTTATCTTGCAGAAAACCTGAAAATATTGGCCCTCGGAAGGAATTACATTAAATCCCTGGCGGGAATCGAAGCAGCGTCCGAAACGTTAGAACAACTGTGGTTATCGTACAATATGATCGATAAACTGAAAGGCATTCAAGCCATGAAAAAGTTGAAGATACTGTACATGGCGTATAATCTCGTTAAAGACTGGGCGGAGTATGCCCGACTGAATGAAGTTCCTACTTTGGAGGAAATATGTTTTTTCGGTATGTACTACAAAACCGATGTAAGATCCGTGCTGACGATTAAAGCATTGGATTTTCCTAATAGGCAACCCAGTGGCCAATGCTTTCGATGACCCGGAGGAATGGAGAAATCAAGCAAGTAAGCGAGCTCCGCGTCTCCGGAAAATAGACGGCAAACCGACCGGTTCCGCCCCATCTGGACCAGAGTAAATTCCAGCAACGTGGTGACTAGTGACACGTAATAACCACTTTCAGATCGAAGTTGTTTAATTCCGTGCAAGGACCAAACTGTTAATAAACATTCTAGCAGGGTGACAAAGCCAAAACTGTATCTTTTTAACACTATGCGTTACTGTCACACAATTAAAACGGTACGATACTTATCGTTAGTAAACGGTACTTAGTAAACAAACAACAGAAAGCCAAAAGAAGTGCTTTTATCGATAATTAAACGATTCTTGTCTCGACTGCAGCGCGATTTTATAAAAAAGCTTACGATGCAAAGCTACCACAGTGACAAGCCCAATCAGTCAACTGACATCTCATCATCATCTTTTCCCGGCGCACTGCCACTTCCGCCACCAGAACCAGGAGTCGAACTGTCCTGTCCGGTCTGTGCACCATTTCGCTGCATTGCGGCCACAAAAGCAGCAAAATCTACAAATTTAACTTTGTATTACATTACATATAAACGTTCACGAGGAGTTGTTTTGCTGCATTTGGGGGAAAATTTCAAACAAATACAGTGTACAAATGACAGCGTTAACGCATAATACAATGCTACACATACAATACAGTACAATGCTACGTACCGCCATTATTCGCAGCCTGCACAGCCTCGGCGCCCAAATTGAATTCTTGAATGAGAGGTCCTAACTGACGAGTTTCGAAAGCGGAAGTAAAAGCTTGAATAGCCTGCAAATTCACAACTGTTACATTACCAAGTACCAACACAAACAGTTATACAATGCACCGTTTATCTCCAGCTCACACTGCAATGTCATTTCCTTGAAATACTTTGTACCTGCTGAAATTGTGGGCTTTGGATAGTACTCATCACTTCCTGGGGAGTGTGCGGAATAAGTGGATCTTGCGGCAGATGTGGGACGAGACGATCGACGAAGTCCTTGTTGGATAACAGTGGCTGCAGTACAGTTCGGGTTAAGGCTGGCGTCCAATCGACCGGTGGCTGTTCTGCGGTAGCTGCAAATACAATAAACATTAATATTAGTGATTCTCTTTATATTCGAAGCATTTACGGTACAACTACGACTTAACTACTAATGTACAACGTGCAAAGACACAAAACGATTTTATTATAACTGCTAACTTTGGTATAACTGAATGAAAAACGAGTAGCAACAGTCGTCGTCAATCGTCATTAGACATCGTCTTGATCGGGAGCCACAACGCTAACAGAGGGAATTTCCGGGATGGTTTCAGGGATGCCGAACGGTAACGGGCCCTTATTCTCCGCCCTTTCCCCGCGAATCAGCTCCAGTTCTTTGGCACGCAACTCCGCTTCCAGTCTCAACTTAGCCTCCTCCTGAGCCCTGATCACCGCTTCCTTCTTCCGCTCCTCTTCCAAAATATGCATCTGTATCGACCTCTCCCGCTCTTCTCGAATGCGGTTAACCTCATCTAATTCGGCTTGAATCTCGGTTTTCTCCTGCTGCAACTGTTGATCTAGATGGCTATTCAGGGCTTCCTGCTCTAGCCAGCGACCGAGGTATTCAATCGGGTCTTCGGGACGGAGCAGAAGCGTCTCCGCAATCCCCCGCACCAGAACATCTCCAATGTGCTCTTTCATCCATTGGAAATTGGGGCGATATGCTTCATCGGATGGCGGCGCAGGCGTCTGGGCCGTCGGAGTCTCTTCCGGAAGATCCGTCAAAGAGACGGGCGACTCGAAATCTTCCGACTCGGAAGCCATTTTTTTACTTTTAAAAAAACGAGTCTCTATACTAGACACACTTCTTACGCCTTATTTGTTGCTTGGAAACTTACCAACAGCTGCAATAAATTTTTGTGCATGTTCTTATAATTTCGAATTGACTTACGCTGCACCGATCCGAGAATATTTCGCAAATCAGCCAACTGGATCTTTCCTGCAGCCGATCCGCGAGCCCCTGCAGCACGTTGCGCAGCTGGTTTAGCCGGGGCTCCGGTGGGAGCAGCGGGACGAGAGGCGGCCGGTGTCGCACCAGCGCTCACTGCAGCGGGCGTCGGCGAGCTGGGCGACGCGGCTGATCCATTGCTGGCGGGTCCCCGCAGCCCCTGCAGCAATCCAGCCCCAGCGCCGCCACCTGCACCTCCCAGTCCGAGCATCTGCAGCAACTGGTTGCGATCCACGCCCTGCAGGAGATCCTGCAGAGAACTTTCGTCTACACAACAAAAGCAAATGAATTTAACTTCCGCTAATGCTTCCGTCCCATAAAACACTGGCATAGCAAATATACGCCTAATAACTGCTTCCGTATTCTTACCGATTCCCAAAGACTGCAGATCGGGAGCGATGTTCCCGCCTTCAGTGCCAGGAGTGCGCGGAGGCGTCTTTCCAGCCAGATAATCGCTCACTTTCTTGAAAAGCTCTTCGTCCTTCGATGCATCAGGCTCCTGTTGGACCAATATTTGTCAAAGATTTTCGAAAAAGGATCTTATTCTCGAACTCTAAATGAAAACTGATTCGAATAGCATTTAGTGTACGTACAATATTCAACATTAAGCGATACAGAAAATAAGACGGAAAATTCGCAGAAAACAATTACAGAAAAAAATAATAAAACAGAAACTTCCCAACAAAAATAAATCGTCTAATGTATAATAAATAAAAAAAACAAATGCCATTTGGACCTTCGGAGGCAAAATTCGTACCTGCATCCAGTAGAACAATTTTCGACTGGACCCTTTGAACTTCAGGAGAAAAACCCGACCAGTGGTGCACTGAGGAATCTTTTTAAATTCGACCTCGTTGGGAAAAATGATCACGTCCTGGAAATAACGTTTTTTAGCGATTCAGACACCAGATTACGCTGCAACTATGGATGTTCGTACGTCTTCGGGCGTCGTTCCATTGCGCTCCTTCCAGTACAAGTGCAGAAGTTCGTCATCGCCCTTGGTGATGTAGACCAGTCCTTTGCGCGGATCAGCGTGGACGGTAGTGCCTTCCAGCTTCATGCGACCAGCCTTAAATTCCACCAGATAGCGATTGCTACCGCGCTGCTGAGCGGGACGTCCAAATAAAGCCATCTATATTAAGATTTATAACTTATAAGCGAACTAGCAAAGAACGCCGAAGACTTAGTTTTATTCATAAAATTTAAATGGTGAGACCGCTACGTTATGAACCGCGAACACTGAAAAAGGAAGAGTAGAGGAAAAGCTAAACCCGATCGAAAATCGAAAAAGAATGCCGTTGCTACCACGGTACTGAAAGATCAAAGATATCATAACTTTAAAGTGTAAACTGTAAAGTGATAAGTCATGATAACTTTAAGATAAGCACAACTTTTTTCAGCCACTCGCACGTAGTACCTAAAAATTAATCAAGAAGCTAAGCTGCTAACTCAAACTGCTAATGATACTATGCGAGCGTTTGAAATATATCCAGCATTACGTCTTACCTTGAGCTAGTCAGTTATAAACTGGTTACGGATTACCGCTTTAATAGTCTGAATATGAAAAAAATTAAAGAAAAAAGTGAATATGTCGCGAACTCTTTTCGTGAAGAGAATAAATAAAATAATCCTTTAGCAAACTGCAAAGCGCAAACACTCCGGAAGTTTGTTTTCAGCTGCAGATGCACCGTCATCCGTAGTTGCTGTACTGCGACCGCCACTGTATCAGCCGGAAGTACTTTACCACAAGTGGAATTCCATAAGCCACAGCAATTAGCGATGTGAACTCCAATCGGCGGTGGATTCCAAGTCCAAGTCGAAAGTTTTCTGGATGAGTACAAGAGTACTTACTTATCAGAAAATCAACCATTGCTCCGAGTTTTATTTCTAGGATTTTATGATTTTTATCATTAATATATTTATGCCTGATTGACTTTATTACCAATTTTGTAAGAAAGTTTCGCTCTCTAGTTTTTATATTTTAAACCTCACGAAGTCTATTAACTTTTGTACACAGCAGGAACAGTACATATTCACTTGTGAGTGAATCATTCAGTTGTTTCTTATGACTTGTCACTTATCAATTTTTCTAGTTCGAAAAATTTAGATTTTAGCCTCGAACAGTCGAACTTGAGTTTTCTCGGCTTAGTTTAACTGAAACAGTGTTCTGGCTCCTGTTGAGTTGTATTTTGTTCAGGGAAGGAATCTGCAAAAGTGTCTGTACTCAGTGTACTGCGTTATTAATGTACGAGCGAATGGCTGCAGCGCATATCGTTCCGGAACTTCTGTACACGATATGGCTGGTGATCTACTACATCCTCGAAGCCGTCGTATTATCCCTCATTCCCAATCGCATGAAAGCGCGCAAAGATATTAGCGATGAAGTGGTCCTAATTACCGGTGGCGGACATGGTATTGGGCGATCGTTGGCAGTTCGGTTCGCGCGGTTGCGCTGTCGGGTGATTATTTTGGACAACAATCAGGAATGGTTGGATGAAGCACAGCGGATTATTGCATCGGAAGGAGCGGATGTGTATGCATATTTATGCGATGTCTCCAACAGACAGAATGTTTACGAATGCGCGCGGCTGATTCAGAATGACGTGGGAGAAGTCTCCATTTTGGTAAATAATGCTGGCATCGTCTGCTCCAAGTATTTTATGGATCTCCCGGATGAAAGCATTACCGATGTTTTCCGCACTAATACGTTCGCGCATTTTTGGGTGAGTTAAATGGGTGTTGAAGTATTTATTATGATTTATTTTTTTAATAGGATCTTTTGCCCGTTAAATATCATTTGTTTGATATGCTATTCATGATTGATTATTGTAATTATTTTTAAAATTGTTATTAATTATTATGTAAAGCGTGTCGTATTTGAAAATTTTATGGATGACTTCGATGCTAAACAGCAAACTGAACTTTGCTTTGTTTTAGATTTTAGCGCTTTGCTGCTTCTGCAGTCGCTGTCGCATATTCGAATTTTGGGAATCTGACGAGCAAATTCGATTAATTTAAAGTTGTAAATGAAGAATTTGAAGTTTAAATTTTAGACTATAATTTCTTCATGTTGTAACATTGCTTTGTCTCAATAATATATGTGCAAAAAACTATTACTGTAAGTAATTAAATAAAATTGTTTGTTTGGTCTTCCGTGGCCGAACGACGGCAGTTAGTTTATTTTAAGATGGCAAGACTGCAAGAGGTACATAGTGATTAATATTGCTTTCTGTTTGTAGACGCTGAAGGCTTTCCTGCCCTCCATGATGGATCGCAATCATGGCCACATTATAACGATCGCCAGTGTAGTGGGTAAAGGGGCCGGATGCGCCGCGTCGGGCTACATCTCCAGTAAATTTGCCGCAGTGGGACTGCACGAAGCTTTAGAAATGGAGCTGAGGATGCTGAGACGAACCGGGATCCACATGACGCTGGTTTGCCCCGGCTTGGTTTCCACCGGCCTTTTCGAAGGCGCAGAATACAAGTATGCACTTTATAATATAATATGTTTCCTACAGCTGCTTTTGGAAACCTGTTAGTAATTACGAGTACTCGTTGTGAAAATTCGGAATTTCCGAGTCCATAATTGTTTTACTTCTGGCTGATTTAGTAATCCAGTCACTTGCGTTGATGATGTTATACCTGATCTTAGTAGTTTTTGTGTTCCTCGATGTTTTTAATTTTGCGATCATTATGTAGGTTTCCCCGGTTAGTTCCGGTGCTTGACGCGGATAAGCTAGCCGAAGATGTTGTTGACACTGTTTTGCGCAATGGCCATCTGGTGATTACTCCTTTCATGGCTGAACTCGGGGTTAGAGTCAAAAGGTGAGTGCCGTCCATTCACTTCGTCTGCGTCCAAAAAGTTATGTTATTGAGCGAAGTCCAAATCGCATTGCCTGCACCTTTGATTATCGTCGCGCAATGAAATGGACGCACTTTGATCACGTATGTGTATTGTGATTTTGTGCGGCACGGCGCTTCTGCTTTCAGAACACGATCTTGTAGTCATTTTGGTTATGCATTCAGTTCATCTGCTTATATTACGTATCTAAGGTGTCGTTAGTCGAATTGCTCTCATTATTGTCAGTGGCCACATCATACCAAATTAGCTTATTGTACGCTGCGTGACGCTTCCCTTTTTGTTTGTAGCCTGCTTCCGGTGAAAGCGTGCAATGCCGTTATGGACTTTGCCGGTGCCACGACAATGCTCAATACATTCCGCGGCAGACAAACCACTACCACTGCTATTTCCTGAGAATGATTCTCATAGCAGGCTCTCTGCACACCTCTGACGTTCGATAATACTGGAGGAATTCTTAATGCCTTATGCATGCGGTATTGGTTATTTTGTATGTGTTTGCTCAAACCCCAGTGATATAGAATTTTTAAACTTTTGTCGCGTAACGCATTAAGTACTTTATTGGCATTTTTTAAAGATGTATGTACGCGGATTTCCAAATTACACAGGAAGTACACATCCCCTTTTTTATTTAAAATTTTGCAAAGGCATTTCAGTTTTTATTACAAATTTTGCAAAGGCGTTGAACAATGAACAATTTTTGTTTTGGAAGTCCTCAGTCCAAGATTAAACTCGTTAACCGAATGCTTTGGAAACCAATAAGAATCAAAACTGGAAGATAAAACATGAAAGCGCTGCTTAGAACGAGATACAACAACGTACAACAACAGTAACAAACACTTGACAATCAAACAAATTTGAACAAAAATAACCAAAAGGCATGCTTCAAAAAGTTGTAAATGTGGCCATTCTGCACGACTCATGATAGGGCTCGAATCGTTTATAGTCCCTCCATGTGGAGGGCATGCCGCGATCGAGATATTTACCACATTTCCGACAGGGAAGACTGAACAATGTTGCAAGGGAATTCAACCAGATCTGAAAAGAAAGAATACGCCTGAATTTTGATTCTCCGTGTCTCCCTCAATTAATCAAAATTCAACGATACAGGACCTGTACTACACACTCACGAAATGCGTTCCAGAACATCATTAAAATTTTAATACTATTAACATCGATTATGTGTTCCCGAACTTCATTTCGTGTTTATTTCATTGCCTGTTCGGCAGTACTATACAGTGGCATATGGACTGCGTACCAGGTAAGGCTTCAACACATGATCCGGATTTAAAGGATTGCAGAAATACAGGAGAGCGGAAGTAGCGTTGTTAGTCAGAATACGGTAGACTTCAAATTCAGAGGGCGACCACAGGTCCAAAGGCCGCAAAGATTTCGGCTCAAGGTTGAAATTCTCCTCGATGCCGCGGATATTGATCGCCTCAATCATAATGCCGCGCATGAAAATCACAGCGCGGAAACTACGGTCAATAACGACCTGAAACAACCGTGACGGGTGCAGTAACTGTAAGGAACATTCTGTCATTCTATATGATTGCATCCTTCGCACAATTACTATATTAATAAATTTTTTCCTTACTGCAACAAAGAAAATCGAACAGAAGTTACCGTCAGTGTTCAAAATTTAGAAAATAGATACGATAATTGCATAAACACAACACTTATACGTATAATATCAGTAATGCCGGTATAAATGCCTGACCGTAACGCGACCAGTGTGGGCTTACTTCGATGACCGTTCCCATCGCCGGTAGAAAATTCACGGTAAAATGCAGAGCAGGTAGTTGAAGAGTGCGCATAAACTGCTCCAGCCATTTCCGTACACTAAAACAAGAACGGATGTTCGTTTTAAGCTTACGATAAGTTGGTCGAACGGACATCACCAATAGCGCTCGTCAATACAAACAGCACAAATGCAACGCTGAAGTGCACCGGTAATATCCAGCATCCTACTCCTTCCTATGTACAGTATACCAAAATACCAAACAAGAAAGACGTTCCCGAAAACTAGGGTAGAAATTCAGAGTACTTTTGGGGCGAATTTGAAATAATCAGAAATTAAATTTGAAACCGAAAAGTAATTATATAAAATTTTTCTTCGGAAATCTTCGTCGTTTTATGCAAGGAAATTAACTCCAGAAATAGAATAAGCGATGTTTTCTTCAGTTTTGAATTTATCACATCGAACTGTGCGTTGATTGATGGTTATTTCTTGACTCAAAATCACTTAAAAAAATAATTTTATTTATTAAGAAAAATAACTTGTTATTTTGACGGTTTCAAACGCAAAGGTTTGACTTGGAAATTATTAAAGATTTAAAGAATGAAATGAAGAATGTTTGATTCCAAACCTACCGAAAACTGCGTACGAAATATTACCTTGGGTACCTAATTCACTTGCAATTACCTACATAATTTCATAAAGAGCAAGCACTCCAACTACTAACATGAAGTAAGTCATTCTGCACTGCACGTACGTTTCGTTCATTAACAAGCTTCCCTTTCCCGATCGCGATCCCACCATCTGGGACGATTTGCGGAATGAGTGCGCGCTCAAAGAATTCCAGGCCGTTAACGAATACTCGCGATACTAAATTGCGAAACACAAAACAGCGGTCAACAAAAACGTGCGCCAACCAGTATTCGTACGTAACTGCGAGTCTATAGTACTGTATGTTACAATTAGACACTACAGGCATGCCGCCTTACGACCGCGATATTAAACCGTACAAACCTGCAGGCGCAGGCGCAATCGAAAAAGAACCGAAACTCATTCACGCAGACAATTTACATCCACCGTACACGATCATGTGAAGCGTAGACCGAAATCAGCTCCTCATATAAATCCTTATACACCGGATTATCCTCCGCGGAGGCGTCGTGGTCTCTCTTAATGTCGCTGGAAATCGAGGTCAGAAAGGCAGAGGTACCTAAACTGCATACGGGCGCCGCCGGGATCGCACTCAAGGATTTTTCCACGTCTCTGCAAAAGTCACGTTGATTACATCATCCACACCATTTCAAAACGTCATAATTTTGTTAAGTGTAGAGAACAAAATTATTGAAACATCTAAAAGACCACTCAGGCAAAAATTTCGAAGCGTCCAAGACGGAACGAAAATGTAAAACAATATCCACACAGTACGAAAATCATGCTCAAGCAATATATTTTTTTTCTATTCCAGAGCAATCCCCAAAAAAAGAATAAGCTTGCACATAATTCATATAATGACACTTAATCAAGAGACTAAGAGATTCAAATAATTAAGGAAAGAAAAACGGTTATATTATGACTATCAACTGATGCTCAGTTCTCCACAGATTATAAGTATTTACATGCTTCGGAAATTTATTCAACGACTTATAAATACTTGCACTTGCTGGTAACTAAAACGGGCATGCTCTAATTGCACTCTTCATATTTATGTCTGCTAATACAGTACTGCTCTAGGTGTTTCGCATCTTTAATCGCACTGACGTTTAACACTTAACATAATATATGTAGACATATTTAATTAAGTACACTTTTTTATATTAAGATAAGAACATTAAGTATACCTAATAGTGATGAGTGAAAATGAAAACTAAATGTATGTTTCAATTGAAGGAATTACAATTATTATTAGTTGTTATAGTGAAGACAAAAATTGTACAAAAGGCAGCCCAAAACAATGAATACAGATATATGAATTATTGAACATCGGAATATATAAGTGGCTTACGAAAGACTGCTTTGAATGTGCAACAAGGCATCCTGAAAGGCGCTGACAGCATCGTCAAATGGTAGATCATTTTCTCCGCTATCCACCAACAGTGTCAGCAACCGATCACTTGCGGCCGTCCGAGCAGCGATACTGCGCTCTAGTTCGGTTAAAGAGGAAAGAGCTTCGTTGAGAACTCCGGGAACCAGTTTGCTGCTTTGCTCGGACGCCATTCCACAATAATTGCTGAATTGGCATCATACCACGCTCAAAACTCGGTGTAGGTCTAACCGTAAATGGCGCCCATCCACCATATCGATAATTCGCCAATTAAGGAAATTCCCAGATGCAGGCCTTGGTGGGGTTTACTCTAATGATACGAAGTATTGATCGCCAAAAACTACATATTTAACTCTACGTCAAAGCCACAATATTCGATTCTGTCATTCATCGTTTTTAACTTGCACTTTTTTGTATCGGCCGCAGTCTGGAATTGGATTGTATTCTTGTTAGTCAGCCTCCTGGGAGGCGGTGTGATATCACCCATGAAGCAGTCCTAGCAGGGCGGCCGACTACTTCCGGTTCTAATTTGCCCAACGACCGTAAAATGTCATTGCTTCCTAATTATACAAGTAAGTTATTAACACATAATTGTGCATGTTTACTGATTTGTACGTCTTGGTCGCCTATTAATAAAGTTCCTTTCAGTAAGTACAGCAACTTGACGACTGAACAGTGGACATGGACGTAAACATGCTTTAAAATTCGCCATAACACGGCCAAAAGGTTTTTGTACGAATATAAATACTTACTACCTAGTTCATAAAAATTACTTCATGCGGAAGCGGCGCTGGGCTATCCGAAGAAAACTGATAAGCCCTCAAAACTGGGACTGCCGTTCTCAAAGCCGATACATGTATATTAGGAAGACAAGTAATGCAGATATAAGTTTACGTACTACTCTTTGATTCAGTTTTAATAATTATTAATTTTATATTTTCTAACGAGCAACGCAAATCGTGACATAATTTGACAGAAAACAGCCCCACCGGAAATCTTTGGTATGCAGACACAAAATTAACCCAAAAAGACTATAAAAAATCAAATTAAAAATCTCAGGAAAAAGTATCACTCCGCTGCTCGTTCTCCGGCGCAGACAGGGTCGAAAGAAATGAACTGTTTTTGACTAGGCGACTATTTCTTTTTGTATCCCCATCCGCCGCCATAACCGCCAAAATCGCCGAATCCACCGAATCCGAAGCCACCACCAAACCATGGGTATCCGAATCCTCCAAACCAGGGAAATCCCAGGCCCCAACCGCCCAGAAACGGATATCCCAATCCCCATCCCAAATCATAGCCGAACCCTCCGTATCCGCCACCGCCACCGTAGAAGTCACCTCCCCAGCCGCCGCCACCGCAAACCGACGCTATAAACCCAAAAATTTAAACCCAAAAATTTAAATGATTAATGCCACATTATTTAAAGTATTCTTATCCTGATCACCGGTTAAGGAGTCGCTTGTCTTACCGAGCAAAGCGCAGGCGATGACCAGCATCACGGCTACGGAACGCATCTTCTTATTCGGTGTCACACTAAACCTTGTACAGTAAATAGTGGGGATGCAGTAGAATATTGAGTCTATTCACTGGATCCTTGAACGGTTAAAGGCATTTATATACCAAAAGTCTACTGCAAAATATTGCCCTGAACTATCCGCCTGCTTTTTAAGTTTCGTAACACTGACAGTAATAATAATGTTACAAAACTACCGGATTCTCACGTAATCTTAATGATTTTACTCTTCTGAATTCATAGCGAGAATTGTGTATGTAGGTAATTGGATTTGTCATATAGTATAGTGTACAATTACATTATGTACCGGTAAATACGCGTCCCGCAGCACAGCTTCCGTAAGCAGCAATATTGTATTGTACATGTGTAAATTATCAGTGCCCATCGGGTACAACAGCAATCCACTGTGCCGCACAATATTCTTAACACTGTCCATTGCCGAACTCTGCAGACTATAAACAACTAACAGTAAGTAAGATTTTTTTTTACAATCGGAAGATTCTTTATCCGCAAATTGTTAGCGTTAAATCGAACGTGGCGCTGCATTGCACATGCCGCTTATAACTTGGTCCTAACTCCCAACATTGTACGATTACATGGTTACAGTACCGGTGTGGCGGTGTATAATGCATCAGCTACATTGTGTACATTAACTAACCAGTTATTAGTAGCTAGCAAGTAATATTAGTATTTTTATCCATTATCGTTCGCATGCTTAAATTTCAGCTTGCTGATCAAGTATGTGCGTATAATATCACAAAAATTTATATACGTAAACGTTAAACTGTTTTGTGACACTAGTCTGTACACGTATAGTCTGTTTTTACAATAGTATTCGTAATGCAGTTATGACCCTAAAATCAATGAGATGTACTTACAGAACTCCTCACGGCTAAAATGTTGCTTTAGAACTGTTAATTGGCGGCTTTCAACAGTTATTGTTGAATGCTATGTTATTTAATAACGCGCTATATTTTTATTGCTAGTGTTTTTTTCGATCACATAATCAGATTCTGAAAAATGATGCAAGATCAAGCGTAGCAAGATTGCATAAAAATTACTACTCTAGAGTATGCCTGTGGTGTATAGATTCAATATACATTCGCGCATTCAAACTTGTAAAGTTGTGCATCTGAAATTCGACCACAAAAAATATTAATAATCAGATGTATCTTGTATGTACAATGCTTTCATGGTTGGATAGGTACTACTGTGTCTAACGGTAGAAACGGCATCAGTTTTTTAGCTTGGGACTAATAGTTCCCACAATAATTATAATTATGGCGTTATGACACGCGTCCGTTGACCCATCACATTTATCAACGGCAGTAACGATCTGTTCATCGTCAGTTACCTACGCACCGTCTGCACTCTGTAGACTGTATCAGTCTGTATGTACAATATACCGTCTTACCACAAAAAATGTCTGCATGCTTACTACTGCATGCTTACTGCACAAAAAATACTACAATAATTTTATGCTGCTGCTTTTTATAGATTGCCGTTGTAGAAGGAATGATTCGAAGAGATTAATAATTGTTATTATGCACATATTTTGTCAATGATTATGTATATACTGTATAAATATCCTACATTCATGTTTGTGTACCGATCCCTGCGGGTTTTACAAAATACTTTATTGATTACACTTCAAACACGTAATTTTAAACAGAGTGACAGCTTATCATTTTTCTGCGGCGTCAACACCTGCTAGGTTAAGATTAACGGTTATCTACTCGTAGGTACCTATTACCTACAGAGTACCTCGTAGGTGTAATAGTGTTTCCTAAAACACGGATGTTTCATACGCGTACAACTTTGGGGAAATTTTGATTGCTTTGCGATGGCACTGCAGAGCGTATAGTGCAATAATATTGTAAGATGAAAATCTAACAAATCGCGGTTGATTTGTTGTAAATCAACTCGTTCAAATGCGAGTATACGTCGAGAGTTTGCTGTATTCTGACAAAAAAAAGACACGGAAAGACGCGGGAAAGTTTGGTCTCAACAGTTTTTGCAGGTTCGCACAATTTCCGGTTTCACACAGTTTGGAAGAAAACATTTGAAATAGGCTTGACCCTGCATTCAGTCCTCAGCTGCTCGGATAACGTTATTCATACTGTGTAAATTAGATAATTGTTGTATCGAAATATATTTACATAATTCCTTGTTTTAAGGCTACTCTCAGGAGGCTTTTGACTGGTCGAATGACAGTTATATTTATCTCCAGTAATCACATTCCCACAACGAGCCGGTCATCTTGTTTGCCGGCGAACAACGGACCAGTCATGTGTATTGCGAACCCAGGAATTCTAAGTGTAATAAATTATGCTTGAAGAACTGAAGTTCAGAAAAGTTTTTGATCGTTTGGATAGAACAAAATAGATTAATTCCATTGTATCGCCACAGATACGCCATAGTGTACAAAACTTGCTTATATAGATAGGTACCATATTCAGCTTACTTGTTCAGGTTATTTTTCATTACACTTACTAGTATCTGTACTAAGAAGTATATATTTACAGTTAAATCACTAAAATGGCACAACGACAGAAACAGTTCGAGCAATCCATACATCATAATAACGTATTCAACGTGCAATCGATATAATACATTTTCTCCAACAAAAAATAGAGAAACAACGAATGGAACCACCAATCCAGTTTAAAAAAATACTTGTAACAAAAAAGATTTGCTTATTACAAACTCAAAGCGCCGAAAAATTACACATACTGATAGTAAATTCGTCAACATGATCGAGTAAAGAAAAGATATACTTACATTACTCTTTAATTAGTTGTATTATTGTTAATACAGGCGAAAAGGTAGCCTGCTTTGAGGAGCGACGGCAGTGCTGCATTAGGTTTTAATCCTCTTCGAGACGTGAGCCGCTGACCTTTGTATGCTGTAATGCTTATAATTTACACGCAATCCGGAGGGTTGGGCAGATTTGGAATAGCACACGCAGTTACGCACTGAGAGCTGATGGTAACAGTGCTTTCACCGCCTGGAACAAGGTGGCCTTCACCTGCAGCACATAATAAACAGTCAGTTTTAAGTTGTCCAGCACAACTGTAGTAAATAACAAAAAATAACGTGCTCGAGCTCGTTCTAGAAAATGTTATTACGGGTACAAAAGAAGGCCATTAACGCAGTCTTGTATATTTCAGGCTTAACTACATGTACAGATAGTAAATAATTACTCATAAGTATCGTTTTTCTGTTTAATAAGCAAAGCGAAGGTTGCTAATTGCGGCCATCAATTACCAGTTAATTCACCATTGCATTGAATCTGACTGTTTAGGGTACGTTTGCAAGCACGGATAGCAAATTTTCTAAGTTTCAAAAACATCGACTTCATAATTTCACTTTAGTCAAAGACGATACCTGGAGCTTATCTGCTTTATTCTGAAAATGCCACGGAAGCTGTCGAAATTCACTGGCTAAACGGAGGCATTCGCCAACATGCTCGGGCGAAAGAAAGTCCTCTGCCACCTTGATACAACTGTATACATTCCACACCTGCAATTTTATCAATTTCAAGGGTAAAACGGACGGAAATGTAATATTAATGACCACGTACAGGCTGTCACATTGAATGCACTATTGATGTATGGTATGAATAGATGTGTTATTTTTATATTATTAAATTAAGTAAGCGTTCTCACCTGATGCAGCGCGCCAGCTGGTATGAATATAGCATCACCCGCAAACTGAACGATAGTCATGCCCTCCACACCGGTTTCCTGCAACAGACGCTGCTGGAGATCTATCGTCAGGAACTCCATCTGACTATGAAGAGGATCATCCCCTTCGTCGCAAAAATTTCCCCCGTGTTTCGTTAAGAACTGGCGAATCTTAGCCGTATCCGCCGGCTGGTAAATCTGCCACACGGCACCCGGCACAAGACCTTCGCTGAGACGTTTTCTCGTGTTGCTGTCCAATTTTAAGCCCCAAATAAAATTCTTTGCTTCTAAAAAATTTCAGATTAATTATTTATACCTTCGCTGTGGACTGTGGTTAGCTGCTAAACAAATATGAAAGATTAAGAAAATCCGTTTGCACAGAGCCAAGGTGATCGAAATAAATATATGGATAAACAGAAGAAATGAATGCCGACGTAAGTACGTATACCTAGTATCCGTAGAATAATAGCACGGGGTGCTCACCTCTCAAGTAATATGTGGTTTCGTCAGTCGGCTTGCTAACATTAACTAAAATATTCACGGCGTCACTGATGTCCACGTGAAGGTTTGTTGTTGCATGGTCTGGCTGTCCCACCATACCTAAACGCAAGGTTCAATAGCCATACTTTAACGGTAATCAAACTTTGAACCTATTGCTGGCAAGATGATAAACTAAATAAACGGCATACACTAATTGTTTTTAGAAATTAGTACTTCTGCAGCAGTCTATTTGCTCAACGCACCAACGAAAACCGTCTGCGAGGCAAGACTGTCATCGAAATACAGCCAGAAATTAGTAACTGATTAATCGGCAGAAGAATTGTACGAAAACGTTTTGACCAAAGGAAACAGCTAAGCTGCCAGCTCAGCTGACAGACCAAAGTAAACAGTTTTAGACAAAGGAGAATAGGCGAATTTTGAAAAGCTAGCAGCGAAGAAAATTAATTCATTCAGGACAATATTTCCGCTAGTATCGTTTCACAGTTTTAAAATAACATCAGTCAATGGCTGCAGTTGTTTACTTACCATAGGCAATATACATCTTTGGGCCGAGATCGGGTGGGTTAAAATGTTCCGGCAAATATGACGCCAGGTTTAGGTGACCTTTCTCGCGTGTATAATCGGCTAAAGGAAGGGCTTCACACAATGCTCGGTGATGATGTGGAAGCGACTCGCTAAACCGGCAATCTGTTGGCCAGTCCTTGATTTTAAGCAGCGATGGAATACCGTTTTTATCCGATATACGGTCTACTCAAGAAATAAAACAATAATATTATTAGAATTTCCAAATTTGACACATGACGGTAAGGCTGGATTTTACCTACGACTGCATGTACGACACATATGCTCTTTAAAAGTATGTCATTATTTTTATTTGCATACCTTTAATTACGGAAAAGCCTTTCCAAAAATCCATGTGTTTTTTTCCGGGTATCAGCTGTTGCGGTCTGGCACCACAGTCTATTAAATCAACTTTCTGGTCTCCAAATTTATTGGCAAACCAAGAGGGCTGCCACATGCCATGCAGCGGGACGTCTGCATCTGTTAGTGATTGCCCTACTTCGGCCACAACAACTGGAAGGCTTTTCGACCAATGGGCTCGAAAGGCTTTAGTATCGATTTCGTTGGTAGATTGCAACAGCAGAACCTTGCCATCACAGAGAAAATCCTGTTGATCCCAATCAATGTCATCGCCATTATTCTCTACCGACCCAGCGGCAGACATTGCCAAAAACTGGCTAATCCCAGTTTCCACCAATTGAACAGCTGAAAGAATTCAAAATAAACCTTCCGGTAGACGAAAAGTATATTAGCGTAAGATCGTTTCAGAGGTCACTGTTCGGATTTTAATGTGTATTTAAGCAACCATTTTACCTTCAGGTGGAATTAAACGTGTTGGCAAAAAATGGTGATCCGATTGTCCACCGACTGCATGGTTAGCTCTGCCCAGGACGCTTCCTGCACGCTTAGAGGGGCATAGCTGCCATCCCAAATTATCGCATGGAGCGCCCAGAACTTCCCCGTTGAGAGATCTCCGGATGCATGCGCCGGCTGATGCATCTTCGACGTGACTCCGGTCAATGTCTAGAAAAAGTAAATTTCTAGAATTTTTCAGCTAAAAGGAATATAAAGCGAGATGAGGTGAATGTTGCTGAAAGCACATCCTTAGCTAGCATACCAGCAAACTGTGTGTTCGTCGAGTAGCACTCCGGACACACACAATATCCACAATGCAAGCACACAAAATGCGCATTGAATATGGAAGCCAGGCAGACATCGCAGCATTCGCTCATACCGAAGGGAATACTTTTTATACCTACGCCTTCATTCGGCGCAGCCAGGATACTCTCATGCTGGTTCAGTATGTCCAGCAAAATTGGGCCCACTTTGGACAGCACGTACGCCGCTTGTTCCGAAGATACGCGCGGTGCATTGTGCAAAGTGCGTAGCCGCCGTCCGCTGGATCCGGGACTTCCCAGTATGGAACGTAGCGTACCGGACAACCACAACCGTTCCTCTTCACCCATGTAACGGTCTTTGATGTCTCCATCCTTTACCAAATCCAGCTTAGCAATTGGATCAGATCCTCGTGACTCGGTCACGAGGCGAATACTGTAAAACAAAAAAAAACTCTTTTGGACACACAGGCAATTCAAAACAGGACCATTTCTACGAAAAACCGTATTGCGGACAGCAATACGTACATCATAACCCAGAATAAATAGTTTGTGGGTTAATTCTGAGGTCGAAAAATTTAAACGTAAGCGCTTAAAAAATGCATTTATACACTTCGGTCGATTGTCAGTCGCTGTGAATACCGTAGGCATAATTACATATTACGATTTAATATACGATTTATTATCTGTAAATCCGCACTTATCCGTACTTATGTAAGAATAGATGTTCATCCTGGATAAGAATAACTGAAGTAGTGAAAGTATCCGATTACAGGCTTTGCCACCCAAAAAAAATTACCATCGTAGACGAGCGTTATTGAAGCGACAGTCCTTCTTTGCTTTGTTGCGATTCCGGTTGCGTTTTGTAGCAGGACCGGTTTCGTAGCAGTCAAAGCACAATGGAAGGGTTTGCACAGGATCAAACGGAACTGCATGTCTCGCCATCTCTCTTTTCATGTCATCACGCCACATCTGACAGCGCTTTTTCTGCACGAAAACTACCGGAAGCGCTGTGGAAGACTTTTTGGATGCAAAGTTGGAGGCAGAGCACTGGTTCGAAAGAGAGATTTTGCCGCTAGCACTGACGGGGACAGGGCTGGTAGTTGCGCTGCAAACTTCATCCAGTGGCAACTTATTACCTGTGGTGTACTAGGAAAACAGGAAATAAATTCAATACTTGTTGCCGATCTGTCTGTCCGTTTGTATTTTCAGTATGCTCAGTTATAGCACCGTATCAAGGAAAAGATCTATATTACAACGGAAAACCCCGTACGATCTGGTCAGAACAAACCAAAAAATTAATCGAAAAACTGCTAGCGTCATTCGATTCAGCATGTCTGGAAACTGTGTCGCATGCATTTAGTTTTGGTAATTATTCGCTCCGGCTCCCGTTCACAGACGCCGGTGCCGGTAAAGCTGAAAGATCAAGGTGACCGTGAAAATAATTTCAGAGTCCGGTTGCATAGAACAAAAACTCAGTAAATTTAAACTGGCACCTTTTTAGATCAGCAAATTAAAAAAAAGGGTTTGAACTTTTACTCCTTCCTGCAAGACTAAAACAGCCTCTCACTAGCCTGTTAGCAGTAAGACAAAGATGCTGCTAGTGGATGGCTTCGTTTCAGTAAATCGTTAACAATTTAAAGCGCTCAAAAATATGACTTAGGATTTGTTAGGAATAAGAACGCTCGTTCAAAGCAGCTGTAAAAGAAACTGAAAACAGTAATCGTCAAACGGGCTGACCTTTCATTACAGTCCGAGCAAAACTTAAGACAGTGATTAATCAGCATGTATCTGTACGGTCCATTAAATTAATCATTCCGTATAATACGGAATAAATTAGTTTCTTCAGATCAGAAAATGCCAACCCAACTGCACTGCTCGAATCGGAAAATTTATATTCCCTACACAAACACTATAAAAATAAACGGCATCCTCGTCGGCAATGAATTATAAAGGCTAATTTTATGATATTGATTATCATAATCAGTGCAAAAAGGGCTGTGCAGTGTGCACATTGAAAACAACCATACATAGAAAAAAATTTATCAATTACATAAATTACAAAGAATTACCGCTGCAGTACATCGACTCAAAGAACAGTTTAGAAAAATACAAACTGCTTCATAAACATCTATCATTTCTAAGAAAACGGGTATTAATTTGGAGACTACGGTCCCAGGGGTTCGCATACACGAATTAGCGAACTATTTCTACTATTTAGTGTACAAATCGAGTGATCAAATTACTATTCGATAGATGGGTGACTGGGTGAGTAACCGTAGTTACCGCACTACCGCTACTCTCCAGTGCACAGAGCTCGCTAGGTGATTGAGTAACCAAACGAGTGGTAACGAACCAGTAACTGAGCTACCATTACTGGAACCGCACATAACGAGTGGCCGAAGTACCACTATTCTCGTGTGCAGAAACCGGTAGGGGAGTGGTGACCTACTGAAAACAGCCATTGCTCGCTAGGTCGGTACGTAACGGATCGAGTGGTGGTGAGTAACTGAAGTACCACTACTGTTTACTGCACATAGTGAGTGACCAGTTTCCATTACTGTCCAATGCGCAGAGCCGACTGAGAGTTTGAGTAACCAAATTTCCTTTATTTTTCTGAGCGCAAATCGTGATAGGTGGTGAAGAACTGAAGTAAGACCACTGTTTAGTGCATATAGACTATAGTCATCGCAAATAGTGCACGCAGTAATACTAAATTAATCAAATCATTCGAAAAACCGACAGCAGACCACAAGAAACGCGGAGGCAAAGCCGAAGCCGTTTCTTGTAAATCATAAAGTAGGCAATGGGCACGAGAAACCATGATTTTGAAGCTGTGTAAAGGTCACTCTGACTCACCCCTATGCCGATTGGATAATCGTCTTCATCACTTTCCATCGACAACCTTGAGATAGACAGCCGGTATGGCATCGGTGCTAGCGGGATCTCCAGTGAATGCTGTGATTGAGTGGATGGCGATGGAGGCATCCGATCATTCCCGTCATCTTCGATTTCCGGAACCGGCGAAAACTGCGGCAGGGAATTCTGTTGTGGTTCGAAACGGCACGCGCCCGCAGGGGCGATCGTCTTCATACATTGTTTGTGGCGGCTTTTCTCCTCTTTGCGTTGGAGCGGCGCGGGGGGCACGACTACCATTGGCTGGACTTTCGGCTTCTTACTTGGGTTAGTGTCACTGGAACCCACGGTGTCAGGAACGTTTCCGAAGTGCTCACGGAAGTTGAATTGGGCTTGCACTGCTGGGTAATGTGGGTAATTCATAGCATTAAAACCAGGCGTTGAGAAGCAGGAGATATCGGTAACGGCTCTGGATCTTTTCGCACTTTTAACGGAAATCACAATCGGTCCTTTGCGTGCAGGTGGTAAGAACGGCTGATGACACGGGACCTTTTTCTGATCAGGAGCTCCATTGTGAACTGGCGCAGCTTGGGAAGAAGATAGCAATGCATGGCCAAGCTCACTGCTCTCCCCTATATGACGATAATAATTATTACGCTCGTGAAAATGGAATGACCGCTAAACTCTCGAGGTAACTTTTGCGAATTATTTGTAGTGGAAGTTTGGTATCACAATCCGGATATGACTAATTACTTTCATTTCTGCGCAGCTTACATTCATTACAATCTGGTATAAGTACTCGTACTGGGTTTTGCAGATGATCAGATCGGCTGCGCATTATTATGCTACAGCGTCGCTCCTCTGCTAAAGTCATGGTATAATATTGTGACTAACAACGATGCGGAGAACAGAGATTTCAGCCTGTACAGTAGGTATACCTTCTTGACATCTTCTGAACCTGATCTGCCGAAAACTCTAAATCGAGCACCCCGAGAATTCTACAATCGAAGCGTTGCAAAGATTTCGGGGAGAATATTTTACTATTCATGATTAATTTTGAGGAATAATACCCTTAGTGTTACAGTCTTGGTCGTCGTAACTTTGCAATGAATGGAAGGGTTAACCGGTCTGGAGAATCCTCCCACCAATCGCGCAGACAGTAAGGTTACGTACGCAGTCGAGATGCAGGTTCACGTCTCCGTGCTCGAATGATCATTGCATCGACCGGATCTTTGGGATGGTTTTAAGCGCGGAATTTCCGAGTTTCTTGCGCTTTAGCGTTCTGCCAGTCATCCCCGCACCGATCGCGCTTGTTTTTTAATCCATTCCCGAATACACTGGCGATCGACTTTGAACTTACTCGCAGCAGCGTGAATACTGTTCAGCTTTGCAAAGTTCGCAGTCTCAAATTTTCACAAAAATGGGATACGATCTGCGCATTTTTACAGTTAATCAATCGCATTTCAATTTCGGCAGGATGGAATACTTTGGTCTAGCTGAGTTAACGCATGCACCGTGCAACACGACATTAGAGAAATCTGTGCATGGTCAAGCAATCAGTCCGGCATCACACGGATATTCCGAGATATACCGCCGCACGCCTCAAGCCGGATATACCGAGAACTTTAGCGTAATAGCTCACTCTACTACAACCGCCGACGACCATATGTATGTGCTTCATTATGAGCTTTCAGTGCGTATTTATTAGAAACAAGCTTTAATATTCTTCTCGTGCACTCTTTATAGTACTTACTTCCCTTTCAGCTGGGATCAGCATTTAGCCCTAACTTTATTTAACTGGGCTAGGTTAAAGAAATCCACCGGTCAATTGTGCAGATTTGCGTATTTTCACAATTTGACACTCTTACAGACGCAAGCATCACAGCATGACGACATCGTACGAGCCATGCAGAACTCGATCTATAAAATTTAATTTGCTCAACAATCAGCCCTGCAAACGTAGTCCTTTTGTAGGAAAGTACTTTCGGCACCATGCTCCGTGTTGCGCTCGGTTCGGCAAAGCGCAACAGCGGTACCATCGCTTCTTATGCATTCGTCCTGCGGTACCATCGCTTCTTATGCATTCGTCCTCTGTTTTATATGTACCCATAACGCAGTTTAAAGTGGGTGATACCAAGTAATAGCCTTTGATATTCCAGTTTTATGTTCTGCGGTTAAAATGAAATTAATGATTTGAATTACGCATGAAAATTCCAAAGGGAAAAACCAACTACTTTTACTCCAAGGGCATTACTGTATCTATGCATAAACTTCCTGAGGCAGAGACTCTTGGACATCGATCGTCGAAACCACCTCAACGCAATTTTTGTACTGAACAAAATACTGTTTCCCAAATTCTCATTATATACTCGTAACTAGTTGTTACTTGTTAACCAGACCAACATTAGCGAAAGTCTGCTTCCGCTAAAAATGCTGTTGCTGCGATTATTTTAATTACAGTATTACAGTACCTTCGCCACTGCTGGCTTCCGGGACTTCTCTTCTAGCCGCAGCCTTTTCGTTGGCAGTCCTTGATCCCATAAGTTCGGCGTCTGATACCGCACTCCCCAAATCGGACAACACGTCAGATGTTACAGATGCTCGAGATGTTGGTGGAATCGAACCGGCCTGTCCGTTCTCGTTTATGGGCTTGTGCAGTGCTTCTTCTGTCCGCCGCACGAGATCGAAGCACTAATACACAATTACCATTGGGATTTTTATCGTGCCATGCAGCTCAAAGTTTCAGGCTACAGTAGTAAACGTATGGCATTAATAAATCGGTTCAGTGATTTACAGACTAACCTTTTCCAAGTGCCGGCGACCACTGACATGAGGTATCAAGTTTAAGGTTACATCCGCTCCCACCTCACATGCGCATGAGACGCAGTAGAAATGACCAGAAGGAAGTACTCTGATAGTGGAGTTGACTTCGTCTGAGTTTAGATCTTTCGGCATCAGCGAAAGGTCTAGTGGGACTTTAACAGAGGTTGGTACACCCAAATTAACAGCAGGATCGCTGCCTGTATGGACAGTATGCTGCGGCACCCCCACTGTTTCACCAGGAAGGACTGCTGCTGCATTGGCAACCAGCGCTGTGGTGTGGTTTGATTGGCCATTCAGACATGCCGAACTAGATGGTGTCGACTCGGGGACTATGTTGTCAATGAGCGGCGGGAGCAATTTCACAGTGTTACCGGTTACCACTGCTGAATTCGGTGCTTTAGCATTTTCCGCCGTCTGTGCAGCCAGCTGGGAAACCGGAACTGGAAGCTGAGAGTCCGGTGCCGGTATACCCATAGGCTCTCTGGGATCGGCGACTGCGGCTGGAGAAATATTCTGGGCACGAATTGGTTCGACGGGTCGGTAGTGGTCTTTGCGCTCACTACTTGGGGTGATTTGTGTGGATTGCCCATTCGCTGCCGGCAAGTAATTAATCAGCGGGATGGGAGCGTGGGTTGGGTGTGGCCCTGCGAATCGTTCTGGTGGTGGTGCAATTGTTGAATTCAGTGGTAAGCGGCCTTGAGATGGATTACTTGACGGTATGATAGCATGCATCAAGCATTTCAGAGTCTGATCCATTCTCATCATATGACTGAAGACAATATAATCGAAGTTATTTGACAACGTGAAACGTACTCTTTCGGGTTATTTATACGTAAACCATACATTCAGACAGCAAAAGATAAACCTGTCTGCTGGTACACTGTAGCTCTAAAGAACTTCTAACACATTTAAATGCATAATGATGCACGTCCGCTTTGAGTTCAAACGAACCTGAGCATCCCTTGCTGGACTAACCAATCCATCCCATGTGAATAAAGTCCGGCACCAAACGAGCTTCCCATCCCCTGCATGTACTCGTACGGTAATGGTCGCTGTTGGTGCGCCGTAGCATACATGGAGGAAATGCTGGCATCGCAGGTATTCTGTTGCGTTGAAAAGGGCGGGTGAAAAGAAACGTTTTGCTCCAGCGCCGGAACCGTCGACACGTACGGTGGGGCGAGTAAAACGGGTTGTGTGAACGACGGATACGGTGCACCGGGTGCGGTCGCTTGGTGCGGTGGATATTGCTGGAGCAGTTCATTTGACTGCGAAAGGAATGGCGGTGCTGCATTAACGCTCCAACCGGGTCCGTTTGACTGCGACAGTACTGGCGCTGCATTAACGCTCCACCCTGCAGGTAGATTGTTGGTCATGATGGTTTGATTGGTCTACCACAAGAGCGCCATGTTTCGAATTTGCAGGCAATACCGAGCGCGGAATCTGCAATCGGGAAAAAGGTTAGGCGAAGAGGTTTTTAATGATCAGCATTATATGTAGCGCCCAGAATATCAGGTTAAGGCCCAGAAGGTTGGACGAAGGGGTTATTGAAGATCAGCATTATGCACTTGCGCTTCAAATCATAAAATATTTCGCGTTCATTTGGTACTATTGAAGCAGTTTTGTTTTGTGCGATACTGGTGGTTCTAAAGATACTAATTATCTTCCATACCAGATCGGTACATTAATTATCTGTGGCAGTTGCAAAAATTGCAGTATTTGCAACTTTACTTTTGTTAGAATGTGGGCAGGATAACGCTTTTAAGGTTAGAACATAACCTGAAAATGCAAGCATATGTTCTTCGTCTCATGAGAAATTAACGGAAAAGCTGTGCTGCAGCTTTTAAACCGCTGCTTCAGTCATACGCTTTCCCAGGTGTTCACTAATTAATAACTTTTGAAAGTTACAATATCTGCACTAAACTACCAACTGGACTGTTTGTCCCTTCTAGTTATTACACGTACAAGTTTTCGCTAAGTAGAGTGAAACACGATCCGTATTTCCACAATATACTGTACGAGCTACATTGTGTTTACGATCTTACATTGTACTAAATCTGCACCCATAAGCTACGTTTTGAAAGATACCAGAAGTTAAAACGATATGTTAAAGCAACTATTATGCATTAAATGTATAATAGTTGCTTTAATCAATCACTATCAATCAATCCCTTTAATCACTATTTAAAATCACTAAATAAAATTTTTATTTAGTGATTTTAGATAGTTCAAAGTATCAAACTAATTACTAAATTTCAATAAGGCTAACGCACATTCGAATCTGTTTTCGTTTTCTGTGTTAGGTCGAACTAGTCGTTTTGCGACTCTAGAAAATGCACCGAAGCATTAATTTTGCCATTTTTTACAATACAATTAGTATCGTCGGTTCTATTAGAGAATATGTGCTTCGAAATACTCCACATGTAACCTAAAGGTTCAGAAAGGCATGCTAACTAATAATGTTGAGTTAAAGTTGTTAAACTAGAAACTGCAGACTTTGAAACACATGAAAGTTGAAAGGTTTTCGAAAAAATCATTCAGATAGCTTATTTTGCCATGCAATAACTTACCGCGCTGTTTTGTTGAGCAAATCACCAACAACAACTTTCCAGAAAAAGTTTATTAAGATATTATGCCAGTAATACAAAATTGTAGTTTCCGTAAACGGTTGCTACGAAGACAAAACAGTAATGATAAGCTAATTATAAGCAGACAACAAGAAAAACTTATCGATTCGGCTGCACCAGGCTTTGTAATAAATCTCCGGCACTTCCGAAAGTTCCCGGAGCCCGTCGCGAGGGTCACTATGGTTACCATGGCAATCAGTTATGCAGTGTGGTAGTATCCCTACTTTAGAACACAACTGGCATGGAAAAGCGAACTGCGACATGTAGACTGCTTTTGATAAAGTTTAGATAAAATCCACGACTAATAATTAATTATTCTTTAAGTAAGCTTTACCGGAAAAGCCACTGGAGTTACAAAAATTCAGATGAAAATATTTAAGAACAAAAACAAATTTTGAATCGCTTCGATTACAGTAGTTCTACTAGCGAAGCTTCATTAATTAGTCACTGATCATTGTCATTTGGGCTGGCTCGTGCCGAATAAAACTATGTATGTACTATGTACGTATACAAAACACAGGAAACAGCAGTTACCGGTATAGCACGTACTTACTGATTGACCTTTGTTCACTTAAAAATTCCTTTATTCACTTACTAACTGTTTCTTTGTTCGCTTAATTACTTTAAGTAGAATGATCCTCGTTGTTTTAAACTAATGTACGTGATGATTGATAAAACTGATTGATACATCTACTTTATACTGTAATGCAGTAGTACTTTATTATACCACTTTAATTGACAAAAGGAACGAAGTACGTACTACTGTACTACCTGTATTAAGGTACCAAGCAATTTTTTATCACATAAATTGATTATCATAAAATAATAATTTCGGAAGTACTTGTTCGTATTTCAGAAGTGCGAATACATACAGTAGATTGGTTAACAATAAATTTCTAGCTAACCATAAAATTAAAGAGGATCCTGAAGTCCTTTGACACAGTAAAATGCAACATGTGATCATCATGTTTACGTTACGCGCACCGTTTTTCAACTAAATATACGTATTATGGGTGTTTAATTAGAAAGCTTAATTGTGGTGTTTGTGCGTTTGTAAAAATATGACAGTGATTTTCATGGGTATATCAGTCGACTATAGATATTGGAGCTGAAATTCCACTATTCCAGATTTTCTGAGTTTTTATGGCATCGCGACGTAAATCCTCTAAGCAGAGCAGACTCGAAAGCATCAAGGAGCGAGACAGCAATTCGACTGCACGACTTAGTTCGCAAAGGAGAAGAAGTTCTGAACGGAAAAGCTCTGGCAAAAGAAAATCGTCAAGTAAATCCGGGAAAAAGTCTTCCGGACGCGCTTCGAGGGATTCGCGAATAGGTTCGAAAAAGAGTTCCACTGCTCGTAAATCCAGTGTCAGAAAAAGCAGCGCCCGCTCATCTGCCAGTGACACACAACGTCGCAGTCAGAGCAGCCGCAATACCGACGACTCTGATTTGTCACCCGATGAACATGTTTTAGTGCAACGTCCGCCTCCTGGTTCCAGAAGTGGCAGCGTTGGCTATGATGAGCACGCTGTGTCCCTGGGCGACACAGGAGACTTTAATGTCTTCCCAGAACGCCTTAAAAAAGATTCGTTTATGTCCGGATCGAAGACATCAGTGGCACTGCCTCGTGGTAGCGCATCCGTGGGCGAGCCAACGATGGGGTCACTCGTGGGATCTGCATCAAGGCAGTCAACCATGGAAGCACCACCGGGAAGCTTTTCTTCAGCTGGAACGGGCCTGCCCAGACAGCCATCTATGCCACGTCAATCAGCAATATCCGCGCCACTTCCAGGTGGTTTTGCTACCCAAGCGGGGTCAGTGAGTTCAGCACCTCGGCCGTCTTCCATACCCAGACAGTCGTCTGTGCCGCGACCGTCATCCATAAGCGCTGTAACTGCTGGAAGCGGTTCTATGGCGATGACCGGTTCAGTCAGTTCTGCTCCCCGACAGTCGGCAATAACAGCAGCCCCGTCCGGCAGTTTCTCAACGCCCCGATCATACACGGCAGCATCACTCGCAACGCCCATGATGGTGGCAAGATCAATGTCCATGGTACAGGATGCTGATGCCCAGTCAAGAGCCAGCGCCGCTCCGTCTCCATCCCTTGGTGGTGGGGACTTCCCAAGGCAGTCGTCAGTCAGCGCTGCTCCTAGAACGAGCGGCCCCGGGCGGGTAGTGGAAACGACAACAGTCACCAGAATTAGTAGTCCAAGTGGAATGGGACAAAGCAGTGGAGTCACTGCAAAAACGTCACCTTCCATGGATCTGTCTCACTCGTCACCGGAACGCGAGTCAAAAACGTCCGGTACAGCAAAAAAGTCAGGCAAGAAAGCCTCATCGGTTAGTGGCGGCAAAAAGAGTGGTGAAAAAAGCAAAGGAGGAAAAGCGAGTGGGAAATCAAAAAAGAGCTCCGGCAAAAAATCAAGTGCCAGTGAGCCGCCAAAAAAGAGTGGTAGTAAGAAAGTGACAAAGAAAAGTGGCAGTAAGAAAAGTGGGAAGGGTTCTAAAGGTGGAAGTAAGGCCGGCAGCGGAAGCAAGAAAGGTAGTAAGGGCAAAAAGAGCAGTGCTTCCAAAAAATCCAGTCGTGACAGTGAATCTCCGAAAGCTAGCAAAAAAAGTTCGACTGGTTCCGGTGGAAAAGGCTCTGGTGGATCGTCAGCAGCATTCGATATGGACGTTTTTGAGCAAGTCAGACAAAATTACGAGGCGGAACATGGAAAAATTTCCGAAGAAGAAACACGCAAGCCTTCTGATGTGGGAGGTAAAAAGGTTTCATACAACACTTTTCCTGATGATGAAATGAGACGGAGTACGCAATGGTATTCGAATCCCAATGGAGAACCGGTAGAGGTCACCACTCAGGAACGGCGAAGTTCGCAGAAGTATATGGACGATGGTGGCAGCGAAGATTACGAACCTTTTGAAGTGGTGCAGGTGCGCAAAAGTACCAGGACGTACTTGGACGAAGGGCTAACGGAGCCGGTAGAGGAGATGGAAATGCGTAAGAGCACCAAGAAGTATATCAATCCAGCTGGATCGCAGTTATTTGAAGTGCAACTACGCAAAAGCACCAGACGCAGTAAGCAGTCGAGTGTTGCCCCGGGGGCACGACCATCGAGCGCTAGCATTGCTCCCAAGGACAGTGTTGCTGGAAGTCGAGAAAGCCTGACGGGGAAGCCTCGTGCAAGTTCGGCGGGAACTGCTGCAAGGAAGAGTACAACAGGACCGAAGAAAAGTTCGGACGCAAAGAAAGGGTCAAAGGCTAGCGCGGGAAAGAAAGGCTCGAAAAAAAGCGGATCCAAAACGGGCTCGAAAGCTGGTTCGAAAGCTGGTTCGAAGGCTGGAAAGGGTTCCAAAGTTTCGGGTGCCAGTAAGAAAGAAAGTGATGCCCACGTCGGTGATGGCGACGGTCCAAAAGCCAGTGGAACGAAGAAAAGTAGTGCTAGCAGAAAAAGTAGCGCAAGCGGTTCCAAATCTAGATCCAAGTCCAAGGGAAAGAGCAGCGGATTTTTTTCTCGTTTATTTGGAAGTAAGACAAGTAAGAAGAGTTCAGTGAAAAAGAGTGGAGCGAAGAAGAGTAGCGTCAGCCGTAAAAGTACCGCTGCGAGTTCGAGGCCTAGCGAAGATATATCACCAGAGAAAGCAACGCTGTCAGTCGTACCTGCGCCCTCCATTGTTCCTGACGTTCCTGTCCGGGAATCTAACGGAGTATGCAGAGATGATTTATTGTTGGCAAAACAGACTGCCGAAGCATCAATACTTCGAGCACAGATTGCGGAAGCTGAACTGCAGCGTGCGCGATCTTCGTCTACCGGCAGCGCCAAAACGTGTGTTACGTGTAGCTCATCTGCTAGTTCAAGGTATTGTACTTGCTGCAGTTGCAGAATCAATGTGATTCACACAAAGCTTTAACTAACTTTCTCGTTCGGTGTTTCGACTGGCATAACGATCACGAAAAGTTTTTCTGCAGAAAGTCTGAACCCAGTCCGAACTCTGTTCCGGATATGCATCACAAAATCATGATGAAACTCAGCGAAATTCAGGCGGTGCGCAATGAAATCTGTTGCTTACGAGAGGAAGCGGAAAATTCGGCTGACATTCTGGAAGAGAAGCGTTGTTGTTTCGCCGAACTACGAGAGAAGCATGCTAATCTGCAAAATACCTTAACGCTGGAATTCGAGCGCGAAAAGCAGGTCAACCACGAAATTGAAGACACGGAACAGCTTGTGCACAGTCTGGAGGAAGAAACCAAAGAACGAGAACCTTTCAGTGAACGCGACCGGCATATGTACCATGTCCAGCAGTTGGCACATGAAGATTTTAGCTATATGGAGGGATACAGTGAAGTGCACAGCGTCCTGATGTTCGATAAGATCGACACCCTGAAAGTGTGGCATGAATTAGCCCAGGACTACATTGAAGAGACAACATGCATGACCGATTCACAGCAAAAAGCCAAACAGGCGTTTACGGCCGCGGCCGCTAAGTATCAGCGGCTGCGCACTAATCGTGACCATCTGTCGTCGGAACTAACAAATCTCCAGGACGAGAGCGAACGGGAGTTGCATGTAGCTACCATGGAGGATCAGGCAGAGAGGCAGATGGATCAACAGATTGTGGCGAAGTACAAAGATCATCTGCAGCGCTGTCTGATTACGCGGGATTTGAAGTACGAAACCGTGTTGGAGTCAAAGGATTTCTTAGTGGCGTCGGTAAAAGAACTGGTCGAAGGACTTTATGATCGTCATGTGGCACTGGATGCTGCTGGGATGGATACGTTAAAGACTCTCGAAGACTTACTGGAGCTGGGAGAGGTTATTATTTAATACTTTTGACTTTGAACAAATATTAACTTCTGTTAAAGGTCATTATTTTAAGCTTAGCGCGAATTGCAAAGTACCGCCTAACCGGTTCACTTGTTACAGAATCAGAGATTCACTCGCGATACAACAAAACTGATAGCAGCGTTGCCAACTGAAGCGGACTATATTGATCATTTAGAGAGGATTCAGAAAGTCCTTCAGGAATATATTTCGTGTATGAAAGAAATTGATAACCAGCGCGAAGATCTGCTAAAAGAGCGTGCGGCGTTGTTGGGTGTGGACGATTACGGTTTACAGCCAGCTGAAAACCCGGACGGTCTTCCTGATGACTACTGCGCTTGTCCGTGCCAATCAGAGTGACCTTACACCGCTTGATGGCAGTGACCGCTATGACGTTACTAGTTGCTGTTTGGCATTGCCCCCATATCTTCGGGATCTATAAAATAGTTGTTACTGGGACGCTGTTACGATTAACTACTGCTGTAGTTAGCGTTTTTATGGTTTTAAAACTTTGTTAAATTTGTTCGCCAAGCTTGCATTAGAATTTTAGTATTTGTTTTCGGGATAGAATTTTGTTTTTTTTTTCTTTAAAGCTTGTTTTATTTTTTATTTGCAACTGCAATTAATTTAGCTGCAATCTCTAAAACTGCAAGCTCATGAGCTGTATTTTGTTTATGTACAATTGTATATGAGGGACCGCGTCACCGCTGTGTTTCTTAGATACAGACGTGTGATGCGTAAGTACTGACTGCATTAAAGAATCAAATATATATTCAAAACATGTGTTGCACATAAAGTACAGTGTAGTATTAAGTACTTCCGTGTTCCACCAACAATATGTATTCACTTTCGTGACTGTGATATTCCCGCCTTCATCCTCTTTATTAGAGGATGTCTTTTGAAAATCCACGGCTTCATATTGGTGAATTGGCCCCGGATTTCACCGCCGTAGCTGTGGTTAATGGAGAGTTTACTGATGTAAAACTATCATCCTTCCATGGAAAATATGTTGTACTTTTATTCTACCCCGCTGATTTTACCTTTGTCTGCCCCACGGAACTAATAGCCTACAGCGAAAAATTAAAGGAATTTAAAAAAATTCACTGTGAACTGCTGGGAATGTCTTGTGATAGTCAATACAGTCACTTAGCTTGGTGAGACCTATTGCGTTGCAAATATCGATTTTTTGAAGATCTTACATTAATTCAGTTGTGCAAACTTCATAAACGCTTGGGTTATTACTTAAAAGTTAAAATGTACTGTTATATATATTTAAGTTAGGCTAAAGGAAAGACCAAATACTTAGAATTTCATTCAACAGTTACGAAAACACGGCTGGTAAGGCTTTGAATATTACATGTATCATTGCGCTGCATGTTTTTTGCAGGCTCAATACACCTCGGAAAGAAGGTGGTCTGGGAGGCGCAGTCAAGTATCCCCTTCTTGCTGACCACAACGCGTCCATAGCAAAAAAATACGGTTGCTACTGCTTTGCTGAGGGAAACGCATTCCGTGCATTGTACATTATTGACGGCAACGGAATGTTGCGCCACATCAGTATTAATGATATGCCTGTTGGGCGGAATGTTGAGGAAACTCTGCGTCTAGTACAGGCTTTCCAGTTTACCGATGAAAACGGCATGGTGTGTCCGGCCGGCTGGAAGCCGGGTGATGACGCAATGGACGCAGATCCAGAGAAGTCCAAAGAATATTTCGCAAGGCACTGACCATTTGTAATGAAACACTCTCTACATTATGGACAAACGATAACCATTTTCCTCTTCTTCCCTTTAGCTTCAGCCTGACGATCTGGTGTGTTTAATAGGGTTTCCACTAAGAACAGCAATCCAAAGATTGTCCACCCACCGTAAGTGCACTGAACATAATAATATTATTTTGCTCGCAAATCTTGTAGAGGCTCACATTTACAGGGATCCAGCATTTGATACGACACTTATTAAGAAACCGAGACCTTCGTATCCCCACACAGCACTGTACGTTGTCCCAATGCCGGCAGACTTTTCTTTGGTACTTTATTAGTATCGGTAATCATTAATTTTTGTTCCCGTATATTTACAGTGTCTATTCAGAAAATAGCGTTCGCTTAACCGAGGATTCCTCTCCTAAGAAAATTTACGAGAGAATGTTAACCAAGTATGTATTTGCTCGTTAATAATGTGGCTTTAGTGCAGTGTATCACTGTATCCTTTATTTTTGGGCTATAATTGTTCCGTTTATTCTAGACTTTCGTTTTAGAATTAATCGCAGCGCAAAGATGAGTTGAAAGCGTAATTCTCCAAAGAATCACGGAAAGCACCCCGCTGATTATGCGTACAGCATTTAATGGAGTTTGTGACGTAAATTGTACGAGAACTCGTTCAGTGAAGATTGCGCAGTGGGTGTACAGTAATCTAAAGTAGTTACAGTACGTACTAACTAAACAAAAGCATTGCAGGTTTAATTTTGGCTACTTCCGCTGTTGATACGGGTTGCAACATAATAATTACTATGTTGTAACCGGTAACCAAATTAAACCTGCAATGCTGCTGTTTAGTTAGCTCTTGCATTAATGCAGTTGTTTGCTTTTTCGCCATTTGGTTGCTGATTCAAAGCCAAAATTTACATTTTTCCAGGCGACAATTGAGTGTACGTTTTATCTTCGCAAAAATAACCAACGGTCAATAAAAAACGGAAAAGTGCACGATTACGTACAGTTAGCTATTTTCGATTGATTTTCGCAGGCCACATGACTTACGATGCCCAGTCACCAGTTATAGTCATGCACTTATCTTCATATTGCAGCATGCAGCTACAGTTTCTACTTTTTGTTATTTTACGCACACATGATACCTGCAGAGTGGCGGAAGTTCGAAACTTCATCGCACACCGATAAAATGCGATTGTTATAGAATACTGTGCTTCGATCCCAAACCTACATCTGTAATTCAAACAATAACGGTAGTTTTGTGCTGAAAAACATTTGCCGAACATGCCTTATCAAATCTCTGGGTTCACTGAAGCCGAAGGTCGCAAACCCTTTGTTGTTTTACCGATCACCCACTTTATTGTATGACCACAATTTGTCAGGATTTTGACGGCTTTGCGAGCGCTACTGTAGTGCCATCGTTACAACACCCAGATACCGACCGATTGTCATTATTTTAACGAAATGGATTTCTTGAACAACACTACGTTAGCGGTTGACAACACAACTTTGCCGTTGGTACCAAAATCCAAGACCTTTGTTCTCGCCACGGCCTGGTTTACCGTCATCGCGTGCGGTCTCAGTTTAACGGGAAACGGACTTGTTCTTTTTCTGTATTTAAGGATTCGTGCTCTGCGGACCAGCTTCAACATCTATATTGCCAATCTAGCTCTAGCCGAAATTCTTTTCGGAATATCAGGCATACCGGTCCAGTTTGCTAATCAGTACTATGATTACTGGCCATACGGGTTTGGTTTGTGCAGCTTTCTGGAAGGCCTGCAAACAGTGGCCGGCGCCGGTATACGTCAGGCACATCTGCTGATGACGATGAACCGTTTATGGGCAATTTTAAAACCGATCTCGTACAATCAAATACACACCTGGAGGGTCGCACTGTTTTTTATCGTGTTAAGCTGGTGTTTCGTCGCGGGATTGTATGTGCCAATTTCCGTTGCCGGACGGATGTATATAAGGCCTGATGAAAAACTATGTATTATCAATGTTAGCTTTCAGTTTACAACGCTGATTGCTGCCCGAGTTGTAGCGTATGATTTCCACTGGTGGCTCATATGATTTGCTTTCCCTTTATATCGTACTGGTTGTACAAGCGGAGTGGACAAAAGGATAGAATCCATGAGGAAGAAAGGTCACAAAACAGTGGTAAGCGATCCGTAAGGGCAAAAAATGCATGATATAAGTAAAATCGTGCTTTGTGTTTTTTATCAGTTCAGATATCGCTTTCACAGTGCGCACTGGGATTACTTTACTGTGATTAACTGTACTTTTGAGAAAGATGTGTTAGCTTGTCCTCACGTTACAGGACGACGTGACCGTAACAGTTATTTCGCTTTTTTTCAGTGTACACTAACGTCGTGAGTACTGCTGGGATTACCGGAACAAATAAAGTGTCACCGACTACTTTGGGTCAACTTTCGAGCAGGAGAAGTAGAACAAGTAGTGGAAGCAACAGAGTCTTCATTTACGTTTCCATTGCGGTGACAATCTGCTGGAGTTCCACTTCGGCTTTTTGGATCTTAGCTGACCATACCGGTTACTGGGATGATACATATTACGGTTTTCAGGCTTGCTTGACTTACGCTAACTCTTTCGTGAACCCTATTCTGTGTTTTATAGCTATGGAAAGATTCCGATCGGGTCTAAAAAAACTTGTGTCCTGTGGCTGACATACGGAAGTACTGTAATTCTAACTTTCATTCCTATAAGTGCACCTTTCATTCCTTTGCTGTTTCACCCTTTGAAAAGATAATCAGGAAAAAATGTTGAAGTGATTCTCTTATTAAAAAATTAAATGGAACTTCGCCACAAGCACACTCATACCTAACATGCTCGTGTACCTTTAAAATGATGTTTCTGATTGAGTTTGCACCAAGAAAATGTTCATGAATCATGATCATGAATACATATCTTAGTTTTGCGGCACTAGTACTAAACCTATCATGCAGTAGCTAAAACAACATTGTAGAAACGGTCGGCCATGTTTAAAACAGAAAAATAACGTACTCACGTGTTATGGTATATTACCTATCGCGACGGGTTGGGCACTGAAAAGTGATCAAATGACAAGTAGACAGACATGTGTATTTAGCCGTTGAAACTTGAAAGTGCAGAAGACACAGCTGCTTTAGGTTCATGAATGAGTAGTTACTTGAAGTTTAAACTGTCTCTCTTCAAAATATTAACTGTTTATCCGCAATTATCCTAATCTGCTATCGTGTCAAACAAGCAGACTATAATTGGCTTACATGTGTTAGTTTGGTATACCGTACGCTTGCGGAAGTTATATTGTTCATTTAAAGGTCGCGCCAGAATTAATAGTTATTCATACACGATTTCCCCATTCCAGTGCCGGATACCTACAACTGGAAAGTTGCTAATTTTGAGGCAGTTTTTATACAACACCTTTATCAATACACTGGAACCCATATGGATAACCACACCACGGTTGCCGGCAACGACACAACGTCAGTAATCCTCACTGTGAAATCAGTTTTTAATTTAGCAACCATTGCCTTCACGATTGCCTCCTGGTTTTTGAGTTTATGTGGCAATGGTCTTGTACTGTTTCTGTTTATCTGGGAAAGGACGCTCCGAACAAGTTTCAACTTCTATCTGGCCAATCTGGCTTTTGCCGACTTATTCTACTGCGTAACGTCGATCCCTGTCTATGTCATTAACCAATATTTTGGCTATTGGCCGTTTGACTCTCTACTATGTAGCGTCTTACATGGCACAACGACAATTCTGACCGTTGTTGTCCGACAGGCGCATTTTCTGCTAATCATCAATCGTTTGTGGGCGGTTTTAAAGCCTGTGTCGTACAGATTGTCTCATACAAGGAAAACCGTATCAGTTTTGATAATTTTCACCTGGATCTTTGGGTTGGCCATGTATTTGCCGATCTGTATTCTGGGGCGAAGATTCGTGACAGTTCATCATAAAAATATGTGTGTTATCGATCTTGACCATCAGATCACTCTAGTTATGGTAGCTCGCGTACTGTTTTACGACGTTCCACTGCTGGTGCACCTGTTTTGTTTTCCTTATATAACCTACCTGCTGTATAAGCGCAACGCTAGGAAAGGAATTGCCAGCACCACAATGTTCGAAAGGCAGTTCTTTATCAGTGTTCAAGAATTTGTTTTCTTGAAATAGTGCGCAACCCGCTAGCTGTTCAAGCCAAAGCCATGCCGTTTTCATCCATTAAAGCCAACAAAGGAGACCACGGGAACAGCCGGGTTTTTGTTTACCTGTCCGTTATGGTTACCGTCTGCTGGGTTGTTAACAACACCTACTGGATTTTAGTCGACCATGCGAGCTACTGGGACGATGTGTTTTACGCGATGGAAGCTTGTTTAGATTACGCAAATGCATGGGTAAATCCCATCCTTTGCTTTATCGCAATCGAAAAATTCAGAATCACATTAAGGGAATTAATGAATTCGAAACAGCATTAATGTTTTCAATATTCCGCAGGATGTCACGTGATTAAACTCACTTTTGGACCATTAGTTTCTCCCTTTGTTTAATACTTTTGATTACTGTATGAAATGAATTAAGTAAACGTGATTATTACACAGCAGCTGTGGAACACCTCTTTTATGAAGAAAAAGAACAATAAGGGCATATTTTTATTCTGATATTAAACACAGCGACAAAACGAAACCACCTGAGTAAATACAGGGCACGTTTTCGGTCCCGAGTATAACCATAGAAAGTACATTTTACCATTTTTTTAAGTAAAGGGACCGTGGTATAGCTGCTGTTAAAAAATGTTAACTGACCGTAAAACTACCGCTAGTTAAAAATCGGAATGCTCAACGTACTAGCGGTAGTTTCACGTTCAGCTAACATCTTTTATATAAGCTGTCTTGTCTTAAACGGGGGTGCATTTCGCCATTGAACAGATCACAATCCATTTTGCAACGCAAAAACAATAGCTACGTAATTATTACTTAACAGTATATTATTATTAACAGCTTTATTAATTTTGTTCGAAAGCTAAGCCGCGCAGCTGGTTAAGTAAACTGAAAATACAATTCCAGTATAGCCACCACATATTATATTTTATACATGTGTCTGTATCAAACCAAGGACAAACTAAAATGTTAAAACGTCACACACAAAAATATCACAGTCAAAGCTTTGTATGAGTATGATTAACTAGAATCAAATCCAGCTACAACAAACGATCCAGTAAAATCCAGGAGACATATCACAGTTACTGTTGCAAAACAAAGTGCCGCCAAAACGCCACAAGCCTAAAATGCATATTTTGGGGTTAATCTTGGTACACTAGAAAATGGACGGTTTTTGGAAGGTAGTGTTTTGACTTACTATGGAGGTCAAAAATAAACTTGTTTCCATATTTTTGGCAGGATAAGTCACTTTACAATTATGCACATCTGGCTCGCCCGGCAAACGGGTATTGCAAATTATTCCCAATCTGTGGCGCGCATTGACATTTTCTTGCTGCTCCGCGAGGAACACAGAGCAAGAAATAATTAAAACAACCGTCCAAAACGCCGAATTAACCAACATCTGTCAACGTAACCGGAACCGATTAAATAATCCGATACAAAATCCGATGCGTAAATGCTGTTTTCTTTCCACTTACTGTATATTTCAGATTTGGACCGCTTAACATGACATCTTCGTGAATGCTCAGTACAGTAATAGTCAAGAAAAATATAAGTAAAACAAAGCTGACGATAAGTGTTCCTTCGTGAAAAAGCAGAGCTTGACTTTTTGGACCTTTCGGCCACACATAAGAACGGGCTCCTTCCATGGTGCACAGGGATAACAATAACAGGACCTCTCAAAAAACAACACATTTTATGTTTGATAATCGCTGAAAATTCAGTAACTTCCTAACATGTGGTGTGATGTGTTTATGACTTAAATTCTTGCTTCCATTAATTTTGGAATTTCTAAGACTTTGTAAATTAACCGATTGTAAATTAACCGCTGTTAAACGGAGTTATGTAAACTCACGAAAGCTGATCCAGAAAACGCTCCGCATAAACTCCACACAAAACCTGAATTGAACCTCATCGGGCTGCTATTATCAGCAGCATGACTGGAATGATTTTATGGATGCTTCTTTTGAAAGTCATCCAACTGGCTCATCCAGGCATGGTGGTTTAACGGCCAGAAAAAACGCCGATTCAGGAGTACAACAAAACAATCAGGAACATCCATGACACTCAATTTTTTTTATGAGAAATAATGATTCCGTACAGTGCGAGTGCTTCTGCACAGTACATTGATTTCGTTAACTTTGTTAAGTACATAATAAATGTTTGGAATACGTAAAACGTGCATCATACTGCGAACAAAACAGACTCCCATATCCCCACTCCCACAAGATCTTTACGTACTTACTGAAAAACCGGCGCGCATACTATTTGACGTTCCGTAGTAACAACTCCGCAAGGTGCAAATGCGGTACGCTTATTAGTTTTATGGCTCGGTTCGATGTGCCAGTGTGCCACGCATGTTGGTTAATCGTGTTTCGTCCTATTAATTATCTGACAACCTAACCGGTCCTAACTGCACACTACCAGCTCGCTCGAGCCCAAGATAAGAACACTGAAAAGCAGAAAAAAACAGCAAAACAGTATCAAGTCATTTTAGCGAGTACTTTACTAATTTATAGTTAATGTTGGCACCTGATATTATCGCTTCCTTAACTAGATAAAACTGCATTAGTGAGTGAACTGTTAATTAAGTACAGTAAATAATTTATGGATTAATGGCTGTTTTTAAGGCGTCTGATTGTCTGTACACTGCTTGGAATATAAAGTGCGGCGGCGGAATAATCACGTTAGGCACCCTGCAGGTCACACAAACCGGGAGGGCATTATGGTTATTTTCTGCTGTGGACTAAACAATGTCGCCTGCATTAATTAGTAAAAAACTTTTGGAGTAATCCTGCGCTAAATGCTATGATTCGCGGTCTGGCAGCACTTCTGTTCGATGGGAATTATTTGATTAGTTCCGTAATTTTACGATCTACAAGCAATATGTGCCATGATAACATGGATTCGCACCCCAACGTTCTCTGCTCCGAGCGAGAATGACGACGACGAGGATGTCCTCTCGGGTACCGAGCCAGGAGATGCTCGGAGAGGCTCCCTTCAAAGTGGAACAGCCCAGTTTAGTCGCATTCAGCGGCTGCGACGCCACTTGGTTGATCCGTACTTGCAAAAACGCGCCAAATATGGAAGCCTTCAGCCATCACTAACCGGGACTGAGTTTGAATTAGTACACTTTTCGGCTGGTGGCCGGCGGTTCGCCAGCCCAGACACGATCTTAGCTAATCATCCTAATACCGTTCTGGGGGATCCAGCCAAAAGATCATTCCATTATTCGTTATCTAGGCATACACATACTTTTTCTACAGTTCTGCCTGATGTGTTCGAAGCAGTTCTTGAATTTTATGAAGGAGCCCCGCTAATACGCCCAGATCGTCTTACTGTTGATTACTTTTTGGAACAGCTGGAAATATTTGAATTTGATGCTTCGGTTATTACGCGATATTTGCGTTCAGAAGGTTTGTCGCCGAAACATGAAATTACTTTGAACAACCACAATGAATTATGAATACATTAGAGGATTTAGTAGTAAAGGGGTTTCCACTTTGTAATTCGGCTGCTGGTGTCATTTTACAAAATATAATATCTGGTATAGAACTTGCGGAGTCATGTATTCAGATATGACGTGAAAATTTCACAGTTTCCGAACTAATAAAGCTTCATTAATTTGTTTCCATTTCGGTTCAGAAATTAATGCTATGGTCAACATCTTCACGTTTTTGCAATCCACGCTGCAGGGGTCAATGGGCCGTGACCTTTTCTTTTTGTATTTAAACGACAAAACTAACTGACATCATTTTACGAAAAATATGAATCGACAGCAGATAACAGCAAGCAAGTGCATTCGTATGTTATTAGGTGTGAAGCTACCCAGGAAGCCCCCGACAAGACGAACTGACATTCAACCCGCTTGGAAAGATCGTATCTGGGATTTCTTTGTTTATCCCGAACTATCTCTGGCATCGCGCGCCTACAACGTCATATCATTAATTTTTACATGCGTTTCCATTGCGATATACGCATTAGAGACTGTTCCGGAGTTGAATGCCTTAATGGGCACGACGCAAACGCTGGGTGATGCCTTCAAAAACCCATTCTTTATTATTAACACCATTTGCTACATATTCTTCACAGTGGAGCTGGTAGGGCGATTTGTGGGCTGTCCCGACAAATTGTGGTTTTTTCGTCGTTGGTATCACTGGGTCGACTTAGTGTCAATCCTGGCGCATGTTATTGTCATGGTGGTGATGGGTACCGGCGGCTACTCAGCTGGTCAGCCTAATGTTGCGCGACAGATCGGTGTGATTCGCGCGATAAGGTTGTTTCGAATCCTGAAACCCATTGGGGCGTCCAAGACCATTGGTTCACCGAGTCAGTACTGGATTGGAATATTATGGCAGACGGTGCGCAACAACGCGTCAACGCTGCTGGTGCTGCTGTTCTTACTGCTGCTCTGCATGGTTTTGTTTGCGGGAATTCAGTATGCCATTGAAGGCGGACCAGGCCAAGCGATTCCATCAATTCCCCATGGCTTCTGGTGGGCCATTATAACAATGACAACTGTCGGGTATTTTAATTGTATGAATCGCAGTATGTGCATAGAACACTTGTAACTTTCAAAAGCGCTTAGCTAGCGAAAATGCCCGTATAAAAAATTCTGCTCTTCCATAATGCCGGTGACAAAATAATCCTCTAATAAATCATTTATGTGTTTTCGTGCCGGGTATTCATTTATGTGTGTATTCATTTTAATATGTGTTTTCGTGCCGGGTACAATGAGAAAATTCTACGTGACGACGTTTGGCGTTGAAAAGCTGAGGTGTATGAGAAAATGTATATCTATTTTTGCGCTAGTGAGTTGCTTTCGAGCATCTTGGCCAACGTGTCCGGCACGAAACATTACAATCACTAGATGACAAAAAACCACAGCAGGTCGCTACAGTGTTTAGCCCTTCGATATAAGTACTCAGACATTTAGGGGCCAACAGTTCCAACCGGCACGGTGTTTCGGGCGGGTACACGCATTTGCTTCTTAAATCAGTTTTTGTGTGCGTTCTTAATGGATGTAAGCCATTGCATAATTATCCTCACTCATCGCATATTCTTATAACCTGCGTTCTCACTTCGATGTTGCTAGTTGTTACTGTATGCTTACGTACTGTGTTTCAGATACGGGGACATTTATCCTCGCTATGCGGCCGGCCAGTTCGTAGCCGTAATATGCGGATCTGTTGGGCTAATTTTCATCGCCTTTCTTCTGCATTCGGTGTCGAGTGGATATCAGCGTTTGATGAAGAACAATGCTGAATACCGGCGCTATCTCATGCGTCAAAAGAAAAGGCGGCTATCGCAGCAGCCCAGAGAAGACTCTTTGTTTGCAAGCACTTCTTCTACGTTGGACGAGGAAAAGGCATCCCAGATGGGGGAACAAATCGTTGTGGTCAACGGAGCGGAATTCATCATTCCGGTAGAGATAGAGTATGCCAGAAATGCGTGGAACGATTAAAAATGTTTTTGTTGCAGGTGAACGAGCTGGCCTTATTCCCCGACACGTTAATAAGCAACCACGAAAAACGCACGTCCCACTTTTTGAAGGACAATAAAACGCTGTACTTTCCACGAAGCGCGAGCATATTCCCGTCATTTGCGTCATTTTATAAATCCGGAGGATTCTTACGGAGGCCTCCATTTGTTCCGATGCGCAAATTTGTAGAGGAACTGGTCTTCTATGAAATGGGCGAGAAAGCTTTAACTGATCTTTTTGCATCCGAAGGAATCAGCTTGGAACGCGAGCTGGAGCCCACAAACCGATTACAGTTGTTCTGGTATCGAGTTTGGGAGCATCCGGAATTTAACTGCATCTCCCGCACAATCGCCATCATCTCCATTCTGATCATTACGACGTCCGTAACGACTTTGATTCTAGAGACGATACCGCAGGTATTAAGCGATGAATGCATTGGGGCACACAATAATGCAAGCGCCACTAATTCGTCCGTTCCTTTATCTAAAAAACTGTTGAATCAAAGCGAGTGTGCTGAAGAATGGACATTTTTTATACTGGAGTCTGTATGCACGTCTTGGTACACGTTAGAATTAGTATCACGCTTCATTGTGGCACCCTCCAAGATCCGCTTCGCTAAAGCCATCATGAACTGGGTGGATGCCTTAACCATATTCCCGTACATATTCACACTGATAGAGATGTTCTCTGATACATCACCATCCAGCATTATTGTCAATTCGTTTGGATTCTTACGCACAATTAGGCTGATTCGTCTCATTGCACTGTTCAAGTTTTCCCGGTTCTCGAAAACCATGCAGATGATCTTAACCATTTTACGATCGGCATGGTTTGAGCTGTGCATGTCATGTTACTTTTCGTTTGTTATGGCCATCATTTTCGGAACCACAGGCTATCTATTTGAGCAAATGAGCGATAAGCCGAATATCAACAGTATTCCGCGAGGAATGTACTGGGCTTGGATTACTATGTTGACCATTGGCTATGGTGACATTGTACCGGTGACTGTTGGAGGATATATTATTGGTGGTCTGTGTGCCATTGCTGGAACACTGTTTTGGTCACTTCCAATGACGCTCGTGGCTGACCATTATGCCAAATATCGAGGATTATATAACGATCAGGAATTCATGATTGCCGTACTGGAGCGACTGGAGCGAGCGAGGAAAAAAAGAGAAGGCTCGTTAGTGCATTCTGAAGGGATCCAGCCGTTGGATTTAAGGAAAATAGAAGCTCTGTAAGCTATTATTTTCTAAACAGAAAACTGAACAGAAGAATTAAAAAATTGCAATTGCAGAACGGAGATGCCGGAAACGATGAGCGGGTTTGTTTCTTTGCCACCGTCTAAAGCTGACGATGAGCGGACTTCAGAACCCCGTATATCGGTCATGGGCGACTCAGTGGCTACCTTGCGGCCTGTTCCACGAAACCGCTCTTTAGAAATGATAATTACTTCCCCTCCAATTCCAGTATTTTCAGAATATCCTATCCCTTCCAAATCACATTTACGCCCTGTAGAGTAGGAAACGTAACGGACTGCTACTAAAATTAAGTGGTGCCAAGTTTTCGGCGGTTATAAGATTGCTTCTTTTCCTGTGGACTTTGAATATTAATGTTTTTTTGTTTGTCAATCAGCTCTTAACTCTCTTTTTTATTCTAGTCTTCTTTTCATATTCAAGCACTTCTAGTTTTTTGATTGCTAAATAGCAGAATAGATACTGTACGAGTAGTGCAGTTGTCAAGGGCTGCAGCTGAATTATGAATGTGATTATCAATATAATTTAATTATTACTATATAAAAATAAATAACCTTTCAAAAAGCTACCGGCTTGCGGCAATTTGGCATGCGACCGTTGCAGATTCCTAATGTAACAGCAGAGCATAATTAAGACGAAGACACTATCTCTGCTCTCTAATCAATCAAATCCGTTATTTATTATTTTCCAATGGGAAAAGAAGCTCCCAAAATAGCACAACAAGCGGAAGCGGCAGAAGTAGTGGAAGAAGCTCAGCCGCTTCGAAAGGGTCATCGGTCAGTGCCTATAGTGCTCGAAAGTCTTCGGAAAACGACCACGAACTGCCTGTAAAATATGGCAGCTCATCAAGTGGCCAGTCTATCGATAGCAAAAAAACAAGCCAGTTGTCGAAACGTTCGTCTGATGATGATTCTGATTTGGATGGTGATGAGGAGGAATTATTTAAAAATTCTACAAGCCATGTAGCGAAGTCCACTTATGGAATGCAATCAGCTACCTCGGATGGCAGTCAGTCTGGAGACTCGACACGAACCGGGACTGTGCAGGAATTTGACAGCCCTACTCCCGAGCGTCTTCAGAAAAGTTCCTTCATGTCTGCAACCGGCAAAATGGCTTCCGTTTCTAGTGGAAGCACTGCGCCGATGTCGCTTACCGGAATCAGCCGAAGCGGTCACTCTTCTGCCTTTACTGGAAAGAGTGACGGCAGTAGTGTTTCTGGCAGTGGAAGTTGGAAATTATCTACTGCGAGTAGGAGTACCGCTCCAAATTCGGTCACGGGGGTTAGCGGAAGTGTTCCTTCAGCGATCACTGGAACAAGTGATGACAGCAGGGCTTTTGGCAGCAAAAGTTGGAAATCCTCGAATGCTAGTAGGGGTACCGCTCCAAACTCAATAACCGGAATTAGCGGAAGCGTTCCTTCTGGGATCACTGGAACGAGTAATGTTAGCGGCAGTAAAACTTGGAAGTCATCGAATGCAAGTAGGAATACGGCTTTAGACGCGGAAACCGGGGTTGGTGGTAGCGGAGCCTCTTCTGCATTTACTAGAGCAAGTGAACGAAGTGGTTCTTTTGGTAGCGGCAGCTCGAAATCTTCGAGGTTGAGCCGGAGTGTTGTTCCAGCTTCGGTGACAGGGGTTAGCGGAAGCTTTGCACCCTCGACATTTACCGGCACTAGCAACACAAGTTCACTGACCAGTGGGGGTACCATGTCTTCAGGCGCCAGTAATCACTCGACGCCGGTTTCGTTTGCTAGCGCCAGCAAAAGGGCCTCTCCATCTTTTGTCAGTGCAAGCGGCGATTCCTCCTTCATCTCGGGCCCGGCAACCAAAAATTCTGTTCGATCGTCGTATACCGGCGGGAGTCAGCAGTCATCAATGGCGACAGCTGCCTCAACGAATATCGGCAAAGGTTCTGTACCATCGTCAGCTGGCGGCAGTAATATTAGTAGAAGTACTGCTCCGGCATCTTTTGCCCAGGGAAGCCAACAGTCCTCTTTTTCTCGAGCAAGGAGCATGCCAGTATCCCTTGCCAGTGGAAGTGGTCAATCGAACTACCTCTCCGGCAGCGCTGCTGCCTCAGATGAGTTCAGTTTCAGAAGCTCCCGTTCATCCCCTTCCAGTGCTGCTCGAGGCAGCACGGCCAAAGATATTGTGGTGGAGAATCCTTGGAACTGGAGCAGAAGCAGTACCCCATTGCGAATGGATATGATTAGACCGACTTTAGGCGGCACACTGATGTTTGAAGAAAGCCTCAAATCCGCTGGTTCTAGACATACCTCTGATGGAAGTAGCAAAATTAAACTGAGATCAAGTAATCGCACGAGTGAACGGTCCAGTGCAGCAGAAAGTACTCCGCGCAGTTCTAACAATAGCTTTCGTGCTTTAGATACTGAAAGAGAATCAGCAGGAAGTGGTTTGAGAAGTTCGGGTACAAGTGCAATGGATAGCAGTTTTAGCAGACCATCATCACTCGCAACCGGTCAGAGATCCACCCAAGCCAGCAATATGTCGTCGCTGAGTTCGGATAGTCAACGCTCTTCATGGGAATCAAGTGCAGTGGACGGGAGTTTCAGCAGGCCCTCATCACTTACAGGCGGTCAGAGATCTACTCACGCAAGCCAGGTGTCACCATTGACTTTCGACGACCAACGCGCTTCACGGTTATCTGGCACTGGATATTCAGAAGTCGATCGAAGGTCGACATTCCCGGACAGTGTAATCAGCGGCAGTATCCCGAAACAAAGCACAAGGAGGAGCATTTCACCACAAACCGGCATTGATCGATCTAGCCTTGGCGATAATTCGTCTGTTCGAGACAGTTCGTTAAGATCTGGTTCATTTCGTTCCACGCAGCACGAATTGGGCAGTATAACTGAAAGCAGCGTCGCAAGTGGTGAGACACATGCAGCTACCATGAGGTCAACGATGGGTTCTGCCAGAACAACCGGTAACTCAACAGAATATTCAGGGTCGAAAATGTCTGGTGACCTATCGGGAACGTCTCAAAGAACAAGCACAAGCAGCGCCATTAGCGAAATAGATCCGAGACATTCTACCTTCGGCACTGGAATAGTCGGCAGCGGAACAGCGGTCCGGTCTGCCGCAACTAGCGGAAGCGCTGTTAGTCGCAATTCGAGATTGTCTAGTCCTAAAGAGTCAGAAGTTATCAATGAAACACGCGACACATCAGCCACCTCAACCGTTGATAATCCTTGGAGATGGAGCAAAACTAGCAGTCCAGTGCACAAAAGCGTGATTCGTGAGACGCTTGGTGGGGAACTAGTACCTGAATACCGAGGCGACTTCCCGCCAAAACGCACATCGGTTTCCGCGGCAGAAGTACAACCTTTGTCTGAAAAAAGGATGAGTCGACAAAGCACCGTCTCGGACCGACAGAGCCGTGTTAGCATGGACACTGTGCCGCGCGGTAGCAGCGCTACTGGGCGGCAAAGTACACAGTCCAGTGGTATGGTCGACAGTCGGCAGCGCAGTTTGTCAAGTGAACATCGCGTTACCAGTGAAACTCGACAATCCAGATTTAGTGGATATGCCGACGTAGGAATGAGTTCTTTGCCAGCGAATTCAGTAGTTAGTGTCATGAACGAACCAGTTAGAGACAAATCTGTCATACCGTCACGAACCAGTACCAGTGGTGCTGGAGATGCAGAAAGCATGCGTTTTAGTGGTTCTGACTCAGCCGGAAGCGATATTTCTAGTTCACAAGAGGCCTCTAAGCTGTCCAGTGAAAGCTTTAAAGATTCATTCAGGAAATCTCATGGCATAGCACCCGCAGGTGATGGAGTAACTGAGCCCGGAAGGCTATTAAGGTATCGCGTGTAAATCAATTCACGATGTTTTCATTACAATGATTAAAATAAAACTGCTCAGGTTCAAATGCTACTTTAAAATTATTGCGATACATAAGTGGTCGACATACTTAAAAAATGCTCTTCAATACAGTACAGATCTAAGCAAAATGTTTTTCCAGCTCCTTTTCCCCTGGAGCTCCACTTAGTGCTTTTGATCAGGCCACCACCATGAGCATCTTCCAGAAAGCAGATGCCACAACAAGTATCGCTCCTTCTATTGAGATGGGGGATAATTTGACCGAAAAATCTACACAACGGTTATCCACAGCAACGGGCGAACCGGTAGAGGTCACAACAGAAGTTCGCCGGACAACGGAAAATTTTATTGATGCCGACGGCCAGATTAATTACAACTATGAGCCGTTAGAAGTGGTGAGAGTTAGAAAACATACTAAAACGTACTCCGATGAGCAATCAACTGAACCTATCGAGGAAATGGAACTTCGTAAAACGTCAAAGAAATATATTAACCCAGCCGGCTCACAGTTATTTGAGATTCAAATAAAGAAGAACGTACGCCGCAGTAAAAGTAGCAATGGCAACGCCTCGTTCACCGCTCTGGGACCCACCCCAGCGAAACCGCGAAGCAAAAGTGTAGGTGAAGAAGATACTGAAGAAGAACCATTACAACGGCGACAGTCCGGCAATGCAAATACCGAAGGGAAACGGGGCACGGATGGCAAGGCGGCTACAGCCGGTAAGAAAAAGAGCAAAAGGAAAACAGATACGGATGCAAAGGGTGACAAAGACGAAACTCCAAAGAAGGGGAAAAAAGGGCGAAAAAGCACGAAGCCGACAGGAAAAGGAAAGGGAGATGGTATGGACTTTGACGATGGTGACGATTGTACTATAAAACCTAAGGAACGGGAGCCTAGTTTCATATCGTGGTTATTGGGAAGAAACAAGAAGAAACCGAAAAACGTCGTGAAGAAGAAGGTGCGAGATGCTGACGGGCAAGCTACTCCTCGTACCGCGCAGGAAAAAGTGGGAACTTCTGGGCCATCGTGTCAACTGGAACTGGCTGAAGTACGAAGAGAAGCTGAGGCAGCTAAGCAGGCAGCCGAAAGGGCACAAGCAGAACTGCACAAGCTGGCCAGTGCCAGAGCGCCGGGATGGCCGACCGCCGGACCGGTATGTAGACTCGGCCAGCGACGAACAGTCGACGAAGTGCATATGCGTGCCGATGACCAGTACGATGCCTGCGCACTGCCGGTTGCCAGATTGAAACCGGATCATCCCACCCTGACCAGACCGATGACTGCGGAAGAACAAAAGTGTGAATTCCGTAGGAGAAGGGAGGAGTGTGAAAGAGCCGGCGGCATGTGGTAAGTGTTGCTATTGATGGTGCTGCAAAAGTTCCGCATGGCTAAGGTGTAGATATCACAGGCTTCCTTTATGTGGCGCAGATGAACCCGTATGCGATGCCCGAGCACAGGTAGCTGAAATAAAGGATCGCATTATGATGAAGTTGAGCGAGATCCAGAGTGTGATGAACGAGACATGCGAACTGCGTATGGAATGCCAACAAATATGTGAGATACTGAGCGAAAAACGCTGTTGTTACGAGGAGCTTGTAGGAAGACATGCAAAGGTCAACGATATTCTATCACGTGAATTCGCACACAAAGATGAGGTTCAGATGGAAATGGATGATTGCGAAACGCTGTTGCTGCGACTTGAAAGCTGTCATCCGGAACTCGAATGCCCACCGAGCTGGCAACGGCAAGAGTTGGATTACCGGGATCGCTATTTGTACCACATGCAGCGGCTGGCACACGAAGGATTCGAATCATTAGAAGGATACGCACAACTTCATGACGCAATGTTATACGACAAAATCAGCATTCTGAAAAACTGGCATCAGCTAGCGCAGGATTACTTAGAAGAAACACAGTGCTTGACAGAATCCCAGAATAAAGCGAAGCAAGCATTTATCGCCGCGACCGCAAAATACAATCGGAATAAAACAGTCCGCGATCAGCTTTCCTCGGATTTGGTATCTTTGCAAGATCAAACGCAACGGGAGATCGCTTTGGCTACTATGGAAGACCAGAACGAACGCCAGGAAGATCAGAACCGGTTGACCAAATACAGAGACCATTTGCAGCGGTGTTTAATCACCCGAGATTTGAAATATGAAGCAGTGCTGGACGCCAAAGACACCTTAGTCACCTGCATGAAGGAGATCATTCAGACTTTGCAGGTATCCCACCTTTCTCTGGACGCGTCAGGAATGGATGCAATGAAAACCTTTGATGACCTCTTGGAACTAGGGAAAGATCGGCGATTGTCACACGGTACAAGCAAACTGCTGGCTGCGTTACCCCCGGAGTCAGATTACGCCGACCATTTAGAGCGGATTCAAAAAGTCTTGACTGATTACGTTGACTGTATGAAAAAGATCGAGGCACGCCGAGAAGAATTGTTAAGGCAACGGACAGAGCTGGTTGGTGACCCGGATCCGTTGGTCCTACGCAGTAGTTCATCCGATTATCAATGTCAATGCCCTTGTCCAGAGGAGTAAACGGTTTGCGCATCAGGTGGACATCTTGCTTACCTATATGTGCACTTTTAACTGTTTTGACTTTTGCTTGCTCGTTTTCTTTGTTTGTTTTTGAAGTTTACGCGTTCATAACTCGATCTGGTTTCATTAGATTTTATTTTAATATTTCTTACTTTTCGTTATATTAAGATAGTTATTAGATACCTTAATGTTTTTTTTCGCATACTCTTTAATGTGTTTTAAGTGACGGGATTGTTTTTGTGAGACAAGATTCGGTATCATGACTGACAATCACTGTATCCTTAGTCTGAAGGTTAAAGTACTTAATGTGCAACTCAAGCATAAAATGCCACGATAGCGGCACTCCGTGCATGCTAAAATGTAAATGCAGATTTTGTGGGTACTAGTTCTACTAAACCGTATTTCCAGGCGGTTATCTATAATTGTACGGGTAGCCAGCCAAAGGCCCAAAGCTGAATACAAAGGTAGACGTGCAGCAACAAAATGTCCGAAATTATTGGGTTGGTTTACTTGAGAGTATCAAGGGCAGATATGCGATCACACACAGCTGGTGTTTCGTTCATAGAACGAATTCTCCCAGCCACAAACATCTGATCCATAATAGCGTACAGTTTCTGGAACTGAAATGTCAGCATAAGATCAGTCGGTGTAGAAAGCAGTTTAAAACAAGCCATAATTGCCGCTATGGATTCATATAAGGCATCCAGATAAACAAAAGGTGACGCTTGAGCATCACTAAGAAGAATAAAAATATTTTCCGGTGTGCACAGATAGACAGCATTGAGAAGAGTTCTAGTCGATTCCATACTGGAGACTTCGTGGTTCAGCACAAAATAGCCTTCGCTTTCTGCAGCTCTTTTCTCCGCAGCATATGTTATGGAGCCCGGTTCTTGTTTGGACGGACTTGCAGGTCGTTGATTTTCTAAAGGTTTACCGGTAGCTCGTGACTGAATTTCTATCAGCAAATTAGCAATCAACTTTCGACGTTCCTCCATTTGGGTCGGCATTATCTTCGTATCAAACCAGCGAATGTATCGCATCTGTCCGTTCCGAAGGCTGCAGATCATTATCATATAAATCATGCTATATCACGGCGTTGCGAAAACTTGGGAAGCCGTTATTCTGCAACATGCCTGGTCTTCATTGTATTCTTTTGGTAATATGAAGATATGTTTTTTTCGCGATGGAACATCTACCGAACAGGGTTGCTACGATTACTGGTGGAATCCTATATTTAATAATACGAATTTATTATTAACATAAGTAATATATGCGCTTATATAGATGTCGGTATCATGCCGGCATCGGCTGAAATACTGTACATCGAATGAATGAATTGGTTACGTACTTGAATGTACATCAAAAGGAAAATTGATTTAAGCAGGAGTTGATAAAGATTAATTTAGTGCTCAAATTTGTCCATAAACGGTCAGATAAGTATTTAATATTTAGCGTTAAATTAATAATAGTAGAAGTATATGCGTTGTTCTAATTCGTAGGGAGTTCATTGCATATCGATCTGGGTAAATGTATTCTCCATCTCGTCAAAGATAACAGAGTGATTTTCGATTCCGTAGACAACTGCAGCATTGCGACACTTTATAGCTGTATCTCTCCTATTAAATTTAACGTTGACCATTGCTAAATATGCCCATACAGCCGAATTCTTATTATCAAGAAAATTAGCTTCTTGCAGTGCAATTTCGCACTCGCTATACATTTCCAGGTGGTAGCATGCCCAGCCTACTCCAAGCCAAGTCTTGCAGCTCGCTTGAAGCCGTGCTGCCGCAAAGTACATTTCGTACGCTTTTTCATAATTCCGATTCCGTTGTGACAATCGGCCGTAGCGAAAATAGAGTGGAAAAGGATCAGATACTTCCGTTGACAACGACAGGGCTCGGTCGTAATTGTCAGCTGCTTCTACGTCATTTTTTTGTAAGTACATGATGTGTCCCATAAATGCAAAGACATCAGCGGTTTCGACATCCTTTGCCATTATACCCATCAAAACACTTTCCGCCTCTGTAAGTTTTTTCTGGGTAATGTTCAGCAACACAGCCGCTCTCCATAACACTGGATCAGCAGTATCACAGGAGCCTGTTAAGTGCTCGCTGATACAAAGTTCAGCAAGTTGATGCAGTTCCAGACCCACCAAACCTCCCAAGGCTGTCCAAAATATATTGTCAACGGGGATGTGCTGCTTAGGTCCCACCGACGCCATGTTGGAGATGGGACTGAAGTTGCTTTCCGGTTTGCTCGGTTCCCGGGTTTTGTCAGAGTCTGCTTGGCTTACGCCCGATAAAAGACCCTTATTGTCTTTCTTGGATCCGCCTTTTGGTGCCGTCGATGGCACGATCTTGGCGTCCATATCTGATTTAGGGCGGCTTGTTGGACTGCTTGGAACCAAGCGGGTTGGATCGCCGGTACCAGTCGCCGCTTCTGTGCTGCGTTGCTCTTCCACTATCCTAAGAAATTCTTGATAGTTTTGGCGCTTTTTGTCGTCTACTCCGAGCTTCTCATTGGCTCGATGATAGGCAAGATCTTGCAAAACACCGCGCATGCCGGAGGAATCTTGACCGCAATATTCGTAGAATAACCCCAAAATCGTCCAGGCCAAGGGGGAATCCGGATACAAAATGGAAATGGATTCGAAGATGATTGAAGCTTCTTTCAGTTGTTCATCGAGGAGCTTCAAGTGACCTAAGCATACGAGCCCTTCGAAGTTCGAGTAGTCATCCAGCAAGCATTCTATGAATGCTTGATCGGCTTTTCTGATGTCCCCATGCCGGCAATAAAACATTCCAAGCTCCTTCCATGCACTGCTGTCTTTTGGGAAGAGTCTGGTTCTCTCTCGCATAAGCTTCTCTGCTTCCTCTAATTCTTCATCCATTTCGGATTCCAGGGCCACCATACGCAGGCCTTCCAGTGTTTTTGTAGTTGTTTCGCTAACCACAGAGCGATAGCCGGAGCGTCTTACCGCCGCAAAAGCCACTCGAGACTGCCGTATGAGATCGCAGTATAGCGTCGACAGAAATCTGTGAAACGATGGTCTGTCATTCGTGATTGATGGCTGCAAATCATACTTGTTTCGTACCAGCTGGATAATATGCAGCTTCAGCTCTTCTTTAAAAGCATGAAAATCCCCGCTTTCGCACATACGTTCCTGAATAAAGCGCACACTCTTGTCGATATCGTTTCTTTTTGCGTCAGAGGTCACACAGCTCTGATAGAATTTAGCAACCTGGTTATGCATCCTCTCCATTTGTGAATGGACCGATAGCTCCGCTAACCGAGCATTTTCTTGTGGACGTTTTATCTCAGCTGATTGTTTCAGTGGCTTGATGAGCTGCTTCAAGCGATCAATTATGGGTTTCTTTGGCGTCTCCAAAATTAGCGGCTTTTCGACTTTCATCTCCAAGTACACATATGTCATACTCTCCTCGTACTTTCTTTGCTCGACATTTTGAGTGCCACCATGAGGCGGTATATCAGGGTTTGATTTGGGATTGTTAGACCCTACGTGTAGTGAAACCAGTGCAAATACATAACATTAAATGAAATCGGTTGTGAAACTGTTTAGTGTACCGTATTTTCAAGTGAGATTGATGTTTATGGTGCGATAGTACGATATTCGTACCTGATTTGTCAGGAGATATATGTAAAACGCCCATGTCACTGCGATTCCTCGAGCCCACACTTAAACGCGTGTCTTTGGTATCCAACGAAATAGTCGTCGATGGTTCTCCAGCAGCTTTCGCAACATCAGCGCCTATGCTGACGCGATGAGTCCTTTCTGCAAACTCATTCGGATCGTAGGCTTTGATCGGAAATGCTCCCTGGATCCGGGTTGCTCCAGGAAACAAAAGCGGTTTTACATCGACATATGCTACACCGTGACGACTGACCACAGGTTCATCGGGATTTGTCGCTTCAACATTGGCTTTCTTTTTTCCTCCGGGATGTTTTTCAGGCAGTGTGAGCTCGAATAGCTCAAATGGCCAGATTTTTCGTGCCATCGCTTTTGCACGAAAAGCTTCTTCTCCATCACTCGGCAGTATGCAGCGAAATTCTGTATTGACAACAATACACGGATTCTGCCGCTCCACCACGTCCCGGTGCAACCAGTCGGTTGAGGCACACATACTGCCTGTTTCTACAGCATAATTTTTCTCGTTAAGCTTCTGAGTCATGTAGATGGCGTCGGTAACAATGAGTGGATGGGATGGCCATTTTTTAAAGACGTTCTTCTGACTCGGTCTCTGAATGATGGTCTTATTGCTGGCGAGCAGTGTACGCTCTACAGCGCCATTTCTGGGAAAAGCCGTCGCAAAAGTGAATCCCGAACTAGAGGCATTAGCAGCGCTCTTTTGCGCCCCATGCGTTGGGACTGGTGGCAGCCATGTTTCTGGTAGCGAATAACACGAATGTACTGTCAAGGTGAGCAGGTTAAACTGCTGCTCGAAGACGGGTGGAATTAGCGGGGTCAAAAGCCTGATTGAGATTTTACACTCCGGACTATCTGGATGCGCAGCATTAGACTCTATTCCACTAGGAGAAAAGATCGTAGTGGTACTTTGAATCTCCTTCACACCGTTGAGAAATGGTAGGGTGTCGATCGAGCACTGACCCAAAAGGTCAAGCTTATCTTCCGTTGGTTTCTTCTTATCTTTTGGTGGAATGGCCGTAATTTCGTAGAAATTTAATAGTAACGGATAATGAACGAAATCATCTAGGTCCTGATAAGACTGGACTGTGACAGGAAGAATGATCTTCTGGTTCAGATTTTCGGTAAGGGAAACGATCTGCAACTTCGGTGTCTCGACCGCAGCATTCCCAATTGTCAGCGCACGAATAACTAAGCTCCAACCGCTATCCTTACACTTTGCACGATTAAGGTTAGACAGTTGCAGCAAACTAATCTCCAGTTCGGATTTCCATGGTTCTGTTGGTGGTGCTTGAGGCACAGTCAAACTCATGCTAGTTAAATGGCAGTTCAGTTGCACTTAAAGCAGGTTCTGGTGTGGACTGGAAAAATTACTGATTGCAGGATCTAGACCGGAGCACAACGCTAAGTGGCATTTGCTGAAAAGCATTCAAAAGCACTGTATTTTATGTTAACTGTTAACATAAGGTCTACTAATTACGCATTTTGTGCAGGAGATTTGCGTAAGTACTTTCTCGTAAGCGAAAGTCAGAATTCTGCCATCGTCATTGCAGTATTAAAATGAATTACTTAGGTATACGTCGTATGCAGATGCTCAATTTAAAAACCTCAGAAAGTGCGAGAACACTTTTACTATGCGAGAATGCTCCAAATGTCTAGGATGATGTCATAATGGTAATCTTGATAACTCACGGCACTGTTCACGAGATTTCCCCAAAAAGCATGAAACGGTTGGCCAGTTCCTTAGTTACCGATTAGTCTGTTTAGCGTTTGAACATCACTCACGCAGGTTCAGTTGTCAGGTTTCGTTTTTGCTAATCTAAAATTGATTTTGAGAAACATTAGCAAGCTTTAAAGCCGACAAACCGACTTTACCATGCAGGCATTTGCCGTGATCTGTGCGTTCGCCATGCTGGTTGCGGGTGCCAGCGCCATCCGATACGCCAACGATTACATTTTTGATCAGCCCCGCCCCATGCCCGGTGGATATCCCATGCCAAATCCAGCCAGCGGATACGCCCAAATGGCTCAGCAGATGGAAGAGCCAGCCATGGCCCGTCAGCAGTACTACGAGCAGAACCTGGATCGCCAGAAGCGAGGTTATAGGCCCAACTGTCAAATCTACCCTGAATTGTGCGTCCAGTATTAATGCGTGCTATGCTGTTACACACTTTTCATTTGAATTAGCGTGCACCGAACCGAGGTCGTGCAAATTACTATTAGTGAAGCTCGGGTATATTCTGTGATTAATTTTGTTGCATTTGTACTTATTTATCTGGGTTTTCTTAATGCTTACAGCAGGAAGCTACCGCTATGTCGTACAAAGTGATCATTTGCAAATTACCGGTTGACAAGACACCGGCAAATAAGCCATTCTTATTATTACAGTATGAAAATCATCTGTTAGTACCGCTCCAAAACGCAAAGAAACTGTTGGGTCGACTAATTGTTAACGTAAACACAATGCCTTCTCAAAACCAAGTGGGTTCCTGTCAAAATTTAAATAGTATGGCATGCTGTAATAATAAACAGGCACCACCAAATTCCGTTTTTTCACAGATGACAGTAAGTACTTTTTAAATTTCTCGAATAAAAACACCAGACAAACGGAAAAAGCATTTGTGCAAAGCAATTCACCTGTATATTGACATTAAAACAGTATATTGACATATACTAGCAATTCACCTGTATATTAACATTGAAACAGCGATGCACCAATAAAACAATTTTTAAATACGAAATGAGAGAGCTGTCAAAGGTCAAGTTTCGGCAGTATGACATAACTAAACGACGCGTGACAAACTCGCGGACACGAAGCAGTATTGTTGCAGCAGATCATGCAAAACAGGAAATCCGCACCATATCTGCAGTCTGTGCGTTGATGGGGAGCCAAAGTTAGTTGATTCCCGTTTAACTTCCAGTTCCCGTCAATTTGGCTGTGGAGACTGCAAAATGAAGACCAACCTTTAATTTTAATTTATAAGCTGTTGCCAAAAAAAACAAACGATGGTAAGTTCTAGTACATAATATCGGCTGGTATAACTACATCGACAATGATTATGACGTCATGGTTTTACCGCACGGAGTGCTGATTGAGCGCGCCTTTTCATACCTGATGAATATGGATGGCTCCACCATAAAGCATATTCAGTAAATCCTGCGCTATAACCTTTTCATGTTTAGTCATGGCTTCGCGGCAGTGATGCTCTACTTTAGCGATAATTTGTTCAGCTGCATCCCTTTCTTCTTTGATTAACAGGAGCTCTTCCCTGAGAAATTTGTTCTGCAAAACACATGTTGAAGTTTCCAGACATACGCCGCTCCTATTCAGAATCAGCACGTGAGCGTCGAAGAAAGCGATTATGACCTTAGCTACTCACAATTTCTAGAAGCGTTTGAGTTTGAGTTTCCATCAGAGTTATTAGTTCTTCGTCATCATCACCGCGTATCGCCCGCAATCTCTTCGTTCGGCTACCGTCGGGAGCTTCTGTCTCTTCCAGAACAGGAAAGATTGTCGTAATAAACGCCACAAGAGGGTTCAACAGGACATGTAGAATCTGCCATCCGTAGTGACACAAAGCCGAGACAATGGCAAAGAGACCATTGGCTATCCAATTAAGGAGACGATTGCGTGTAGCAAAACGGTCAAATTCACTCTTGCCCTCTGCGCCATTGACAAAAAACGGATGAGAATTGGTTCGGTGTAGCGCAGCTTCGCGTAACTTTTGCGGGGAATTCGTATAAGAATCACCGGCCAGCGTATCTTTGCCATGTTTACCCTGACCACCTACCATTTCGAAATCAGTCATTAAACTCGGTGCCGTCAAGGAGCTATCTTTCTGAAGATTCAAGACGGCTTCTAATGATACGCAAAATATTCCCGATTTGTGGACTAAAAAGTAGGCAAGATGAGCCTAATTAAAAGACTACGTTTTAGTACCGGTAGAGGGATTCGCGCTTGCGGACTCCGTGTTTTCCATCGCAGACTAAATAAGTTATTTTTAAACCGGGGATGTTCGACCCGGTATACCAGAATTAAATACTACAGTTTTTTGGCATGTTGTTATAAAATATTTGCGGCTACTTTCTACATATATAACTGTAAGATCAACTTTTTTGTTGTGACCGTATAACGTAAACACAATAATACTGGTATAAATAAAGTTGCTAAGGATGAACAAGGGATATATATCTTACTTGTACACGAACCAACAATGATTAAAAACAATTAACCATAAAACAAGCTTTAAACACTAACAAAAGAACCTCAGGAGGCCAGAAATATGAACAAACTAACGGCAACAACAAGAAAACCGGTGACACGGGGCATGTGTGCACTTAATACCGTGGATCCTCATATCGGCTCAAAATAAGGGTTTGGACAGCAACAACCCGGAGTACTAATCGCATGGGTGGTTCCTTCTGTATTCGGCCTTCATGCGCTCTACAATACCCCGTCGATGATCTTGAACCCATGCAGCGATTCTTGGCCCAAATATAGGCCATGAACTCCATGGCACGTCCCGGTTGGGATCATGGCAGCGGCACGGACAGGACAAGGAAGGACTCCATGGTGATCGGCAGTTGGTGGAGCATGTTGGTAGTTCACCTGTTTTATCAAAAAAGCCGAACTGTGAAGGGTGTACGTTACGAACGAGCAAGCAAAATGGCCTCAGTATCAAGACTGTGCATTTACATTGTGATGTTGATGCTATGTTGGTAGCTGCGTGGCCGTCCTCATCACAGGGTTCCGGTGGTCTGTGCCGACTGCGTTTCCTGCTTCGGCTCCGCGACCTTGAGCAAGAACGTGATCGCCGGCTGCAGCTCCTTCGATCACTGGTGGAAGTGGCTTGTTCCTGTCGTAGCCTACTGACAGAGGCAGAAAGCGCTGGGAGATCACAAGATGTAGCGGTGTCTCGGGAGGGACCGCTTGGTTGGACGCATGGCAGGGAATGGGAAAAGTTGACTTCGGTACCATCCAGAAGATCAATACACTCATTCGACGTCTTCTCACCCGCGATGTCCGTCTCATCCTGGTCATCACATGTGTCGGTCCCCTGATCGTAGCACGTGACAGCTGGCTGTTTGGCGGAATTAAAAACGATTTCCACGCCGGTGGCTAGATCCTTCGCATTAACTGGAACTTCACGGCAGTCTGATGGTGGATCGCCGCCATAAACCCGAGATGCGCTTTTGAGCAGAAGGGAACCGGCGGGCGTTTGCTGTACCACGATCACGGGATGACTAGCATCACCCATGCTTGCCTGCCTATCCCAGCCGCAGACATTAGCAGGCTTTGGCTCCGAAGGGGTTTTCGCCTTAACGCACTGACATAAGTCTTCGTCGCCCTCCGGAGAACTGCATCTACTACCGCGGGGCTCTTCATCAAGACAGACGCTCTTCCGCTTGGAGTTACGGAGTCGGTCTCGGGAATGTCGTTTTCGCCGTTTCTGTCGAGGCGATAAAAGCACTATATTAAAAAAGACAATTTGTCACTGATTGCAGACAAGAGTTACTCGTTCAATATAAGACTAAAATAATGGAAATTCGAAAATTTCGACTATTTTATCTAAGTTACTGCCGTTCAAAAATTTGAAATATATCAACGGTTCGAATAGGGAAGCGCTTGTCTGAACAATGTGCGTCAAAGCAGCGCATCAATTTCTTTAGCCTTAAGCAGTACCCTAATCTTTAGCAGAGGTTACAGTTAAGGGTATCAAATGTTAATTTTGATTCAAAATCACCTTCTGGTAGCCGATTTTGAAAAGCGAGCGTATACTCTGTTGTCAGTACTTCTATTGATGATTCTAATTCTATGTACATGCGTTCGCAATAATTAATATCTTTGCAGGAAGACATCTTACAGGATAATTAAATACCATTGAACGACGTATTACTGTTTACTTTATGAAACATGCCGCATGAGCATTATATGTATAAGTTCGGAATTATTGGCTAGTGCAACCCCAGTTGCCCAACTATGCTTACAGTTTTCGTGCCTTTTGCGGATGGACTATGGGAATCACAGCTCTCGCAATGACAAGTCGACTCGCTGGTGCTACGACCTCGTGATTTTGAATGTTTCTTCGCGGCGGAGGCAATACTTCCTCCGCTAGTGCTTCGGCAGACATTCCGCAAAGAGTTTCTTCTACTTCGTTCCACCGAAGAACAATGCGATCGTCTACCGCCCGGAGATCGGCGTGGCAAATCGATTTTACTCTTTGAGCAAGTGGTTTTGCAAGTATCCTTCGGTGTCTCGCATTGCTGCTGGCGATAGCGGTTCCGAGTGCGGCTGCCATGGGATGAATCAGGAGAACCATTACGGTCGGTACTGTGATCCCGATCACGCGATCTAGCTCTTCGCTTGGACTGGTGATGACGACCAGGGCAGGACGTGGACGAAGAACTCTGGCAAGGTAATTGAGCGAGCTGATCTGGAAGGTTATCGCAGGATGAATGCCGTGAGCGGTGATGTCGATTCGTACTACTCCGTTTATCCTATGACAATAAAGGAATTAAGTATATTCTACTGCAGTTTGATGGGACAGTGACACTTCCGAAAATAAGTCGATAGAAAACTCATTTTCGTCGTTAACAATCGGATTACTGTATACAGTAAAGAGCAGGAAACCCAAACAATTATGTCGAACATCCTTATTCTTTCAAATTTTAAGCAAGCTTCTCTTAGTTTCCTTGGTTTAGAGGCGTTTTTTTTTGTTTTTTCGAAAACTTTTGTGAAATCGAATCCTTTGCATGAAACAAAAAAAACCAAAAAAAAACAGAAGGGTTTAAGCGTTGCATTGCTTACCCTGGAAGATGTTGCCTTTGTACACTTAGTCGCGGTAGTTGCAATATTCCGAGAGCAGCTAGGTTTTCCTCTCCCTAGATTATCATCTGAAGGGAAAACTCATAATAAGATAACAACATAGTGATTATTCGCTATAACATTTTGAGGTCGCCGATAAGCCACTTACGGCGATCATCCATAACAGAAACATATGAGCATTCATAAAAAGCGTCTGCTTTATGGCGGCATGCATTGGTATCAAAATTTTTCGTTTAACTGCATTGAGATGAAAATCCAACAAAGCGAAAAACTTTCAGCGGCTTTAATTATACCAATAGGTAAATAAGTACTTAATTTCGCTGTGCTGATATTGTTTGGGCTTTGATACATATTGTGGAGTACTGTACCATCGGGTTCTCTACCTTGTATCAAAGAGCTGCCTTGCAGGCTCTAGGTTAGCATAGCAAAAGCACGCAATGGTTGCCAAGTAACCCGAATGAATACAAAGCCGTTAGCGCTACAAGTGGTATCAGATGAATATTCTGCTTTGTATGTTGTTTGCCGTTTGCGTCTTTTTGTGATGATGGTGCATCCAGAAAGCACTTAAATGTACGAGATCTTATGTCGTAATTTATACAAGCAAGTCGTGATGGGTCATCCGAATCACCAGACAGAATAACCACTATCACAAGCACCGCATTGTACATTCACCTTCTAGCCGACACTACTAGTAAACATGGTGATTACAGTGAACCATAGACTGAACAGTCAGTAAAAGCGCACCGATTAGGCTAAAATGACCGCTTATCTTTTCCCTTATCTTTGCTCTTTTCCCATCCCGACAATCTGAGCTCTTTTCCATCTGGGAGCACACTGCTCAGCGATTCCCCGCCCACAGTAATGTATTTCTTCATTGGTGCATCCAGCTTCAGGGACGGAGGCACTTTGTCTCTGAAGATCGCTAGCAACCGTTCTGCCTTGGCCACTTGCGCTTTCACATCGATGCCCGGATATTTCGTACTCCTGACCGTTGTTTTCTTTTTGACAACGGGAGCACCTCTGGATTTTGGTTGGACCGTTCCAACGGCTTCCTCTTGGGTTTCGATTTTTCTTAGGTTGGGGCTCAGCTTGAATATCTGCACCGATCCAGACTGATCGCTGATCAGTACATACGGACCCCAGTTGTTAAAGCGTATCCGCTCCAGGTCGGCTTTTTGACGTTACAGCTACCGCCTGAGAACAAATAGGTGTGTACTTGGAATAAGCCAGATCATACATCAGAAACTGCCCATCGGTCAAGAGTGTGGCAAATATCATTGAATTGTAGGGCGCCCACTGAACATCTCGTACACCGACGTCGAAATTCCATTTCAAGATTGGGCCTTCTTTAATGTTTGCCAAATCGTAGATCTGGATCTTGTAATCGTAACCGCAGGTCATGAAAATGTCTTTATGGAAAGGGTTCCATCGGACAGCAGCAACAGGGAGTTCATGTGCCCGCCACGAATGTTGTATGTGTTGAAAGACGTCATAATGGCAAAGATGTACAAACCCGAATAATGTCCCAACCAAAAACAAATGTTTCTGAAGAGGACTGAAAGCGACAGTATGGGGCTGATCTACAGAACGCATGTCAGTTATGCTATAACTGTGGCACACAGAGGAGGTAGAGAATTTAATATTTACCTAGATACCAGTTTGGATTATGGAAAAAGCCTGGCATGTTGGAGGACAGAATCAATCGCAGTGGCAGAATCGTGTGCTAAAAGATTCAGAATAAGTATACTGTAGTGCCATCAAAATAGCACTTTTTTAAAAATATTGGGAGACAGAATTACGGTACCTTCTCAATAGTCCACTCTCTATAGTTTCCTTCCAAACCAACGGTAAAAAACCGCATATCGCCTTCGATATTTTCCGATAGAAATTTAACCTAAATCGCACAAAATTACTCTTAATACAAAAGGTCGGATTAATTTCTCGGATAAAACACTGCGATCCCGTACAGCGACAATTGTCCGAGTATGAATTTCGTCAAAGGAATTTGTCTCCGCTACGGGACCGTCGCTGCGTATGCCCATGTTGAAGTACATGATGTTCCCGTCGTTTGTACCGGCCGCCATTATATATCCTTTCGGATGAATATCGAAGGTCATCACCGGCTTTGCCACGTACTGAAGGTATTCGGGATAAATGGGATTGCGAAGTGAGAACCAACAAACAAAACCCACAGTCTGCCCAGGCCCAACCAATGGATCCCACACTGCAAGGAGGACTCCTGTCTTTAGAATATTCAGCTCTTAAACCGGTTGAAATGTTTACCCTCGTCTCTTCCGCCGCTGCACACAAACATGTCCGGGTAACGTGGATGCCATACAGCGAATTCCAGCTTAACATCCTTCAGTCGGGGATGGTGGATGTTCCACAACGGCATCAGTGATCCTGTCTTCCGACCGTTATCCAGTAAGTCCTCAAAATAACGGTAATCAACAGAAATAGGCCGATGGAAAGCTTGAAGAATAATCTTCTCCACCAGTTTCAACCCACGGAAGATGTGCTGTATACTTCGCTGCTTTTGCAACCCAATCAGCTTCGTTGGCGCAATGTGTACCGGCCATTCTGCTCCGTCGGCCACCTTTCGTTTCGTATCCTCAATATCGTGATGCATCGGAACAAGAACTAATTTATACGCGGCCTGGTAATCGCTCTTGGCCTTTTCCAATCTTTCCGCATCGGACAAAGTAACCATTGCGATACTGGACTGCTGTGTGGGATCGCCCTTTCCGTGTTCCGTATCACCGGTTTTCTTACGCTTCAGGTCAGCTGCGTAGAGATCGTTGATAGCATACGTGCGTACTTTAACACGAAAACTGCCAATCGGCATTGATTCCGTTTGGCTGGCGATTTCCTGCAATACTGCTATTACTTAATGACGACTACACTGTTCATAACGACAAAACATTATCCCTTACATAATTGTGGCGCGGCCAGATTTGCTGGGGACGGAAAATGGATTCAATGAAATTGTACCGACGCTTCGGTCCCGACGTGGGCAGTCCATCGACTCCTGGCGGATATCGTTGCGCTCTTTCCTCTATTAAATGTGCACCTTTTGTTGACGTCTTGTGAATTTTCGATCCTTTTTGATAGAATACTATTTCCGATTGGCTGATATCGTACAATTCCACTACGACACCTGCCTAAATAAAGAGCGAGAGTTTTTACTTCAGTGACTGACATTACATTAAAAATGTCACCTACCTTGGCAGTAAACTTGAGTACATTGACTGGCGAGTTCGGATTGTGATCCTCAACAGCAACATTCACCATGTCTCTTAAAATCTGCTGGTTCTCAACCACCAGCTGATCTACAGGAGCGACTTTCTTCCCCCGTGGAACTTGCCCGAACCCTACCGAGCGAATTCTTTTCTGATCGAGATTTCTGGTGCTGGGTGCCTTCTGGGGAAGCGACAGGCGACGCTGGCCAGTGCCAAATATTGATAGGCGGGGCTTCTGTGGGGGAGTTGGCTGAGCGGTAAAGGCTTTCGCAGGAAGTCGTTGCAAGGCTCGGGTGTAGTAGATCTCGGCGCTGAGGATCTGGCGAGCGTATACGCGAATGCATTTTGTAAGGTCCTCGAACTGGTTGGCAGTGCACGTCCGCTTTTTCGCGGCTGGTGCACGAACAGTCAGACGTTCGACAAACTCAGAACCAAATATTTGTTCGAGGATTCGCTTAGGCAGTGAGGGAGCAGTGCGTTCTCGCCGATAAAAGAATTCCACTGCCTCACGCTCAGCACTGAACGGAGGTAACCCGGGTTTGACTGATACGGCGTGCAGACGGCCTGGAATCACGACTCTTAGCTGCCAAAGACTACAAATTCCAATCTTTTATTTCAAAATGTTGCAAATTTTCTAAAGTCGAGCTGGTTCTATAGCAGAACGGGACCTACATGTCGTCTTATTTGCTCCGCCATCTTTTAACAGAACTGCACGACTGCGTACAGCATTAAGAGCAGAAGGCTATTCCAGAGAGGGAATTGCCCATAGATATCATTTCTCCCAATCGCAACCTCACAATCGCAAAACCTCACAATCGCAAAACAAGTGGGTGATCATTCTTGGGGATTGGTTTCGTATCGTGCTATTCCATTAACATTTGGCTGCGAAGATTTGACACATCATGATTGTCCAGTCTGCTGTGCTTGCGGATTAGGCATGTGTATGGTACGTACTGTACAGCTCCTTAACAACACACTGACGATGACAGCAGGGCGATTGTACCGCAGCAGTACTAGTAATATCTCTGCGCTTGTTGCTGTATTGTGACTTCCTCCTTAAGAGTACAACACGAGCGAAACTGTAAAAAGCGGCTATGGTTAATAATGGTTATCATCCCCGTTGGGCGTGTGTCACATGGCAAAGTAGCGGTGAATTAATAATAAGTGCTACCTAGTACTAGCAGCTTTCCCTGGTCGGCATGTAAGACGAGCTCTCGTTGGCTCTGGTAATCTAACTTAGGTATAGTTTGTTTTACTGAAAACTCCAAAAGTTTCTCTCTTAACTGTGTAATTCAAGTAATAAACAAATACGGAATCAGCCGAATCACCAGTGTGGAGCTTTGAAAAACACATCAATGCGGAAAGTGACCTGGTCAACCCATCCCAGCGATGAGAAGAGATTATCAAACGCTGCAAGCAACCCAACCAATAAAAATGAAACGAACAAATCAGGAAAAAAAGGCTAAGGAAAGCCTGACCCAGCAGATCACGAAGAATGCGGATCCCAGCATCCCTACGGACACCGGAGAAATGGCCGTCCAAAAGTCCTCCGTTCCGGCAAGCCGAAGGAGTTCGTCCAAACGCCGAGTGCGTAAATTTCTGTCATTCCCTTTACGGAGAAAAGTCGACTTTTTTTATTTAATTGTGGAAGCTAACCTGTATTTTATTTAATCTGTATTTTATTTTTCTTATTTACGTTTAGTCAACTACCGCAAAAAGGAGCAGTGTAAAGGAAATTGAAAAGGTCATGCCGGAAACAATCCAGGTATGTATAAAACATTGTACGGTGTACGCACACCCCTAAACCTATTATACGTAATACGTCCATTTTAAAAAAGTGTAAAACAAAAAACAAATTTCGATATTATGCTCATTTTCAGGGAGCGGCATCAGTTAACGAGGCGGCGCGGTATCGTACATATACGCTGGTGCAGGACCCAATGAGAAACCACGAACAGTACCTGAAGACCCATTACGATCGTATTCGGCGAATACATGCGGTACACAAAAAAGGTAAGTTTTTCGTGAACAGAACTGCTTACCCTTTGGATAAGGGCTTTTCGTGTAGGTACGGTGGACTGTGGACCGCCATACAGTATGGGTAAATACCTTAGGTAGGCTTACGCGGATGTCATATTATATGGAACTCGCGAACAACTTATACGGGCACAGCAGCACTTAATATTATTATGATATTGTAACCAGTCAAACATACCGCAAAATTACATTGTAATCTGATCGTTTTCCAGCCGCTTCGAAGTTTTACAACGATGGGCGAAGGTCAACTTAGACAGAGCAAATTACACTCTTTTTGAGCTGTTCTCGACAGCGGAATCTCATTATGATGTTCGGGAGTGGATGCGCTCGTACAATGTCGGTCTTGGCTTCTATTCTGTGGCATTCGTGCCGTACGCTGTTTTCGTGTAAACAGTATCCAACGAATAAACCTTTTTCAGATGCGCCGAGCTGCAATGGATGAAAAGGTCAAACACGCCAAAATATACCCCAGGAATCGCCAAGATCATGCTAAACACCATTCACTACGCCCAAAAGCTCGACAAGCAGAAGAGTTTTACCGTAGCCGTCGAAACGGACTGAATTAAACAAGGTGTTTCCCATTTGTGATATAACTACGCATGATATTACTAAACCTTAAGGTTTAGTAATACTAGAGTATGGATTATGTTACTTATTATCGCGCTTGATGCTGTCATCAGATACGTAATTGCTGATATCAGTTAAATAGTACGAGTACTGTACATTAGGCGCATCAGATTGTTGTAGGAAGACATTACTTACTTAATTCACAGCCAAAACCGTGGAAATTTACACTACGCAGTGTCTTTTATGCAAGCTTAAGGTCGTCTGACCGTAAGAGCTGTACAACTTCACCTTGGCATTCTTTTCAGACTGAAATTTATGTTGGAGTTTACTCTGTTCTAGCTCTACATGAAGTAAATCAAAGTTATTTTTACCACACAACTTGTTACTGACCTACAGTAACATACCGTAAAATCGTAGCTCGTTTACGATCTGATTCCGAAAAACAGTCTTACTACAGAACTACGCGTATTCCCAGCTCTTTTTGAATAAGGCTTTTGCATTACCCAGATGGTTAACGTTGTCGTTACCTAACTGTTCCGATGGCAGGATTCGACTCCGCTTTTGTTAGATCTCCAACCGGGATCACTTTAATTGCTGCTACGGTAAGCCAGGTCATAGCATTCCTTTAAATGCCAGAAAATCTATAGTTACTGACGAGTACGTACCGCAAATTGCAGATATTGGCTCTCATATCCTTTGTACTATTTCAAATCGGAGTTGCAGCATACACAACATATGTCTTTTATCATTTCGCGACTTGTGCCAGTTGGTTGATCAGCTTAATACTTCTTCTCTGTTCTGCCTTTGGGTTGTGGAATAATTGCGCTCCTGGAGGCAGGTCGTACCTCTTCGTAAGTAATCTGAAATGACTGCAGTACATTACGAGTTGTGATTTCCCGTTTGTTTGCTCCCTAGCGTTAGCGTTTCAACGAATTTCTAACGACTATGACATAAAACATAAATAAGCAGCTTAAATAAGCGTAACGCTTTCATCTTCCATATCTCTGAAACAAGACAAACTACAACGGAATAAAGTTAATTGGTTGGTTAGTTGTGATTTCCCGTTTGTTTGCTCCCTAGCGTTTCAACGAATTTCTAACGACTATGACATAAAACATAAATAAGCAGCTTAAACAAGCGTAACGCTTTCATCTTCCATATCTCTGAAACAAGACAAACTACAACGGAATAAAGTTAATTGGTTGGGTCTTCTGTAGCTGGCAATAAATGGATTCCTTTGGGGAATTTTGCTTATCATCTCAGCCGCAATGTTGATCAAATTTTTCATCTACGTTAATAGCGTCACCGCTGTACCGCAGTCAAGAGTTCCGCAACAACGACTGCAAGTGCCATTTTTTCCGGATGTGTGGCCTGCATCCACGGTAAAGTCATTTAACGGTTTTCTATAAGTGCAGCATGGAGAAAACACCGTGTGTTAACTAATCTGTGCAAAGTTAATGCCAGCATGGCCATTCAGCATAAAAGTTTGGTAGTAGCCGTTTGTAAACCTTAGCTATGCTTTTTTTCATAGGCGGTTGCGCTGTTGGCGGCATTGCTGTTCTTTATTCACGCTATCCTGGCCTATAAAAGCATGAAAGCCGTGACAGCAACACCCGTTATTATAACCCCTTTGCAGCCTGCAGGGCCAGCCCCAAGCAGTCCTGCGTATTTTACTGGAAGATAACTGCCATGTCGGCTTTATTGCGCACACGAATTGCAAAAGAAATGCTGTCGAGAACTGATATTAAAGTAGCTGTGGCAAAGCTAATAAAGGCACCGACAGCCCACGCGCACAGCACTGATCCCTGCTTCGGAAAGTAATATATTATCAAACTGAAGGTTTTGGAATAGCTGTCGATGTTCTTGGGTATAGGTAACAATAACACGAAACAATACAGCAGCTTAAAAAAACCATCCTAGATGAAGCTCTATACAGCACTGAATATCAGACGCTACTTTAGTGCCACTGTCACTGCCACATACGTTTGTTTCAATCTTCAGACTCCATTTTTTAACAATCCAACTTCTGCTCACCCGTCGGAGTGAAATACAAACATGAAAAAAAATTTTCGATTGCTATAAATATGGAGAAGGCGATTGCAGAGTACGAGGTAAAACCCGGACTCCGGTTGTGGTAGTATGGCCTTTCGGTATGGATAAGAGGTCACAAACACCAAACAGGTACGGTGGTCTCACTTATGTAGGCTGCTTATAAAGAGTGGGCCGAGACTGCGGAAAGGAATCTAGGAATTCAATCCCTTGTGGCTGCGTACTACCAGGCATGGGTTAGTACTAATAATCACCTGCATTCTATGGGGAAAACAATCTAATTCTCATTATTGCAACCATCAGGAAACTCCGGCCGCATCTGCGGATGGCGGCACTTCATCGAAGCATCGGACGAGTTACGGCGTGGAGGCAGAAAGACAGCACTATCAGGAACAATTAGGTACGGCAATCCTGACTTGAAGCATGTCTGACAGTTTCCTGCATAATTATATCTGTGGTTAATCATACATTCTTCTTTAGAGAAGCTGATTCAAATCAAAGTCGTTAAGCAAACTGCCAAAGAGGAAGCGCAAAAGCTGTACCAGGTTACTCAAACTCAGACGGAGCAAATGGAGAAATCTGCCGTTAAGGCGTGGGATAAATTTGAAAGACTGCAGATCGACACAGCGCAAAAAGCTCTCAGCAGAAATAAAGAACCGTTTGACGAAGCAGTCAGCAGTACAAATACTGAATTAAAAGTTATGCAAGTTATAAAGAGCTGCTTAAAAATGCATTAACTACAGGTTCTGCAAGAGGTTCTACGAAATGTGAAAGCGAAATTAGAAACATGGAGGAATGAAAAATTCGCAAGCATTAAAGCCAAGTACAAAAAAGAACGGCTGCATAGCCAACTGGAAAGGCAGGTACGTCATAAAAAACCTTCCTCTGCGTGCTATCAACAATTCGTGAGTTAGAGATGATTGGTAGATGATTATGGCTGGAAATCTGGATGCTACGTTACCATTCGACGAATATCGCACAAATTTGCGAAACTATCAAGCCAAACTACAAGAAAAAGAACGGCACAGCAACATGCTGTTCGATAAACAAAAGGTCACAGTCAATGAACTAGCTCACATGCGCGAGAAACTCGAATACCTCCAAAGTCTGGGACTGCAACTTCACGATAAAGTACAAGAAGCAACCAACAAAACGGCACAAAAAAAAGAAGAGCTCCATCAAGCCAATTTACGACGAGTTGTGATTAAAAAACAAAATATGTCGCTGAAGAAGCGAGCTGGAATGTTGTCGAGAACTGCGCTATTGGACGATATGGCCAACAAAATCATATGTAGAAATGACCTTCTTCGACAAATAATGGCAGCTAAAGAACAGTTCCAGAAATCAGCTCCCAAAATCACAGAGAATGATCTGTGGCTTATCCAAAGAAATGCGTTTCCTTTGCTACCCGAAAGCTTCGTGGATGAAAGAACCATTCAAGCTATTGTCGACTACGCTGACCACAAAGACCAGGATTTAGAAGGTCATGCTCCAGCTATGGGCATGGACTACTGCAAGAATCGCAGACACTGGCATTATGATTAAGAAAGCAATTTTTTTCTGGTCATTGCGGTTTGCAGTTTCGCCGTCTTAGTTAGATCTTCTATCCCTGTGTTTAATAGAAATTCGGCATGAAGGATGCTGTGGATTGATCAAAATTAGCATGCTGTTGCTACGTATGGTTACATCTTCATGGCGTGAAACAGTCCCGCTTGGGTGCTTTTCTTTAAGACGACGTACTGGTGTTCCACGAAAATTTCCACGTATTCCCGCCTTACTGGATAGTTTCTCATCACATGTGTGACTTGTAACACGTACTCAATGACTTTACATCTATCGGGCCGAAAATGGTAGCTGTCGCCAAAGAAAAGATTCTTTGCATCGTCGGAGTGGGCGTTATATTACCCATCGCCACGGTATAATCTTGTTGTAGTTGTAGAAAGGACTAACGGTAAACCCAAAAAACTATAGATTGTTTGTTTGTTTTGTAGATCACAGCATTGATCTCTTTGGCGACCTACGAAGCGGCACTCTCAGATTTATTTCCAGGAGAAGATAAAGCCAAGATTAGCGCCAAATTACCAGCGTCAATGGTGTTTCACGAAGTGGCCACAGCCATGTCTTTTACACTTTCTTTGGCGCTCTGCCTAATTAATCTTGTAGCAGACAAGATACAGCAGTTTGTTACCCAGGAAAAATTAAGGCTAGCGGTAAGGTCTGCTGATCCTTTATCGAAAGTTACTTACTCGTATTTTACGAGCCCAGTACACTGTACAGATACTTAACTGATTCCGTGGGAACTATGCAGTCCTCTGGTTGGGTAGATGTTGCTATGTGGATGCTCGTGGACTGTTCTGCTACTGGCATCGTCAGCGGCCGTAACAGCCGAGCCGTCTGTAAAACAACATTTACGAAACCTCAAGGATCCACAGCTCGTTGACCCTGTTACAGCTTATGGAGAACAGGAACTGCTAATTACGGTGGTGAGCAGCTATTCAAAAATTATTGCAGAAACGCAAATAATGCAAACTTTTCAGGTCTGTGGTTTTTTGTCAGCTTTCTTTTTTGCACTACACGCCATTATCGTGTGGAACTGGAATTCAAACCCCACGGCATCACAGGCAGCCCCTGCTTCGACCTCTAAGCCAGAACAGAAAACAGAAAAGGGTGGTGGGGGATTGGCATCCCTTTTTACAAATAAATCTGGGAAAGATCCCACCGCGAAGTAACTGTGAGAGAAGGAACGAGATTAAAGCTGCTTATTCTATCAGTTTAGCTAGGTTGCTCCAGAGGGTAATCTGACTGCCCTCTGCGTACTCCACGCAGATAACGTTCAAAGACATATTTTGGCCATGAGAACAGAAATCCGTCAAAGCGCAACAACAGCTGATTCACTGGGCTAAACATCAGCACCAGTTTCGACATCAGAAATAAAACTAGTTGTGATAAAATGATAAGCTTCGTCTTGATAGTCCGAGTACCGATATGAAATGGTAGAAGGAAACTGAAAAGCGTTTTCTGAATACTGGTTGCGGACTTCCGGGGTCGCTAGTTCACCTCCTTCGGGTGTTTGCGGGATGTTTCCTTGGACATTTTCGTTTTCAAGAATCTCGTTGGCCGTCGTCTCTGGTAGGTTACTCTGTTGAGCGGTTAAACCCACATTACCATTATCATCTTTCTCTAGTGATTTTGGTTCGATAACTTTGGTCTGTTTGCTTTGTTGCAAAAGATATTCAGCAAGGAAATCAACAGGGTCGGCCGGTACGATTCTGGCGCACTTGAGCAATCCGACATGAACCGTCGGCAGGACATACTTGAGTAAATACGTATGAGCCGGCATGGCAAGTAGTTCCCGTCGGCCGTAATCTTCTAGTTGTAGTACCTCCAGCAATTCTGCCCACTTCTTTTCTTCTTGCTGCCTTTGTGGTTTGGTTTCTTCGTCCACCAGTAATTTCCGTTTCCGTTCATCTGCATCCTTCCGACTTTGTTCGACCGCTTTCTTCTCGGCTTCGAGCTGCTTCTCAACGTCAGAAAGTCCGTAGTTGTGGGGCTTCCCGACTTTTCTCAAAGTTGCAGAAAACGCACTGTCCAGCTGTGGCACTTCATCAGCGGTAATTTTTAGCCACTGCGCATGATTGCCAATATCATCGAAAAAATTGAGAACATTTTCTTCTTCGCTGGTCTGACGATTGTAGTCCACATATCGCTGCATAAAAATATCTTCCAGTGAGTCACGGCTGCCGGCAATTTCGGTTTCGGCCATTTTATGCTAAAGGAAAACGTCTGTAAAGCAAACATTTACGGTTCGTCAAATATCGAAACAAAGATTCTATTTTGTAGCCAGCCCCATTAAGCTAGAAGATAACATTAAAACGAATACGCGGCGTGGATTACGCAGCACCGTATTACGGTATTACAGTACTGGTAAGAACTGACCGGCTAAAGCCGATCTCATGTTAAAGACTTACTCTTTTTGCCATATCCACCGAAATATCCAAATAAAAAACATAATCTAAAAACAGCAGCAACACACAAGGGTTCAGTTTACTGTGTGTGATTTGCATCTGAGGGAAGCGTGGTACATAACGAAGAAACTTAATAGTCTAACCTGGAGCAATGTTTTTATTGGTTAGTACTTTTTCGGCGTCGTCCTCATCCTTCTCCACTGGCTCGGTCTCGTTATTTTCACCCTCCTCGTCATCTTGCTCATGGCCATCCTCCGCTTGTGCGAACAACTGTTTTGCTTCTTGGTAGACTGTCGGATATCCATCCAATACATATCCTTGATTTTGACACGGTTTACTCAATAATTTTTCACGCATTAAACGGAGTAAAAGTTCAGAAGAAATCTGGCCAGCGTTCTGGGTTTTACTGGTATTGATATCAGCAAGTAACTGTTCAGCATCTGCAATACTGTTCCGTGCCTTTTCCTCGGCCTCGCCCTCGTTTCCTTCGTCCTCACCATTTTCCGTTGCCGGTTTATCTTCTTTTGGTGTGGTGCGCGTAATTCTATCCGAAAGTTCTTGTTCTTTCTCCAAGACAGTTTGTGATGCTTCCACGTAATGCAGTTTGTAGAATGCAGCTATACGTTTTGCTAGAGTGGTTTTGCCCGAGAACGACGGACCAGTGATGATGACCTTTATAGGAAACAGATTCCTCAAAACCCGATATTCTTTAATTACGCCTGTTATTGCGCTTTTAAAGCCTTCTTCAGCTGTCCACTCAATTTTCATGCCTTCTTTGACGGTGGTCCTTGAAATCGTAGATCACTGACTAAGACGTCGATCGCCAATTGATCAAGAGAATACGAACGCACAACATCATCCACAGGGGATTTCGTAACTCCACCGCCGCTTAGTACTTTACTGATTTCCGATGCGATCTGCTGAAGCGTCATGTTTCCATCATCCACGGCTACAATGTATCGCGATGTCGGTTTATTTTCAAACACGTTTTGTACAACTTGACAAAGATCTTTAGCATGAATCATGGGGATAACGTTCTTTCCATCACTTGGTATTTGCAGCGCTGATGAATTATGCCAAGCCTCTTTGAACATCCAGTGCAAACTGCTTTCACCACAGCCATAAATCAAGCCTGCCCCGATTACAGTTGCAGTGATGCGCCGCTTCGATTCTTTTGCCGCCTGGATCAACAGCTTTTCAAGATCGTAATGCTTTTTGAAATCTGGGTGGGGTTTGCGTCTTCGAAACGTATCTTCTGTGAAGATTTTCTTTTCTTCCTCTTCATCCTCTTCCGCATCTTTGGGCTTTTTTGGCCTGCCTAGTCTTGGTTGCTGCCCACGTCATTAAGCTTGAGACCAGTACAACCGTCTTTTTCTGCTTGCTAACCTTTGATCTGGATTGAATCAGACCTATAAGTTGTTCGGTTTGACTAAATAATTGGTTGGTGCCATCGTCGTCCACCAAATGCAGCACATAAATGTCGGCAGCATCTAAGGCATTATTTACGTCATCTGGGTTATCCGATGGATACAAATTATCCACCACAGGAACTTTAGGCAAGATTGCGGGATAGTCATACTTCTCTGCTAGTGCTGGTCGCGGCCAGTATGTGCCGATGATCCGGTAAAAATCTTTCGATTTTACAGCCTGAAGAAATGCTGTATCAAAGCGTCTGCTTGGAGCTTTAGTTCCACCAGAATCAGGAAATAAGCTCTGTCCAAGATGTTGAGCCAAAACTTTTCCAAGAAAGGTGTCGACCCGATGAACAAATACCGTTGGAGCGGGAACCTCAACCGATTCGTTCACCTCCATCTACGATGGTACTGTCTGAAGCGGAACTAATCAGTGCAGTGGTGTTCACGTTATGCGGTTGATACTGACAAATTTGTAGGCATCAAGCATTATTATGTGGTCGTGGTCATGCCTGATAAAGGGCGAACGCAATGAAATGAATTTATATTAAGCATAATAGAAAACGTTATTTCTTAGAAAAGATTCATTCAGTTAATAAATATAATATAACTGAAACAGCTAAAAAAAATGGTAAATGCAAAATTTTAAAAACACGTGGGCAGTTTTAAGTTAACAAGAAAGACAATAAAATGAAATACTGTAAGTAATTACATAATTTGTGTCTGGTCCTTTTCTAAACAACAGTTTTCTTTGCTTAGCAACAAAAACGAGTGTAAAACGTTTGAACGTATTAATTCATAATATCAGAACTGCATAAAGAAAATCCAACGACGTGTGTTAACTAGGGCAAGGCTACTTTTGACGGCCATAACTCAGTGTGTTTTCACCAACATTAAAAATTGAGTAAAGTGGTGCACACAGTACCACTGTTAAGTGCTAACCATGAAAAACTTTTGTTTCTTTGGTTATATCACGGTCCTTCCTGTATATAACCTGTCCTTCTAAGTAGTCCTTCTTCTTCTTCTAGTCCTTCTTCTTCTTCGGCTTGTACTTTCTGTGGTTATATAATGCATTCCGTTTATTAGAAAATTTTCCTTTCGTTACAGCTATCATAAATGCCACCGAAGGATGCAGCCAAAAAAGGCAAGGCAGGAAAAGGCAAAGGAGCTGACCAATCAGCAGAATCTGCTCCACCGTTCGTTATTCTCAAAGAGAAACTCCCCAATGCAAACTGGTGGCCAACACTGCATCTTGTGGTTGAAAACAGCCCGGTTGAAACTTTGTTGGTAGACTTGATGGCTGAAGGCTTAGCAGGCAACGGTGTAGTGACTATACAGAAACATGACCTTATTCGGGAGACTGAGCTGCTTGTGAACGAGCACAGAAATGTTCGGCAGGAGCCCAAGCTTAGCAGAAGAGAAAAAGACAAAATTGCAAAAAAGAAAGCGGAAGAAGAAGAGCAACGGAGAAAAGAAGCCGAGGAACGCGAGAAGGAAATGGAGCGACAGCGACAAGCGGCAGAAAAGGAAGCACAAGAAAAGGGAACGACGGGGAAAGCGAGCACAGCGCTGCTGAAACAGTCAAAAATTACTGTCCGGCTGAGCAGCGAAAAAACCGGTATTAAGCCAGATTCCACGCCCGTCACAGAAGCTCCGCCACCACAGCCGCGTACTTTGCTGCACGAGTTGATTGATGAGCTGCAGTTTCTCAATAAAGATGTCCCACTCAGCCAAGTCTTTAAGAACCCGACAATGCCTAGCTTGGTCTTGATGGTGAAGTACAAAGTTATGATGTTAAAGCGATCGGACATTGATCTTTTCAAGATTTCGTATCCAAAGCACATAAAACTGGAATCTGTCAAACCAGCACCGGAACCGCTGGCTTCTACGGATCACAAGAAGGGCAAAACGAAAGAACCGCAATCTAAGGTGGGAGATACAACGAGTAAAGCCCCTGTCGAAAAGGCATCAGTCATGCCAAAAGATCAGAAAGCGAACAACACTTCCTTGCCTAAAGGAAAACCTGGTGGAGGAAAAGGTAAAGGTCAAGCTGACGATGCTTCCGATAGTCCGGAACCGCCGCCACTGAAAAACGGCGAAAAGGTTGTAGTGCCGTTTCACATTAAATGCGTTCAGCCAGCTGATCCAATCGGGAATGCCCAGGAACGGGTGCGGGAAGAAATTCCAGACAACATTCAGCGTATCGTACGAAAAATTCAAGAAGGCGAGAAACAGACGGACGGTGAGGGACAAGAAAGCCAGGATCCAGAGTTGGTGCCGAATGCAACGCCTCATGACATGAATGATGATACTGGAGGTGTTACAAGCTTTTTCCGGGAGCTTTTTGTGTGCAGTGCGATAGGAACGGAAGGACTGCCGGTTCTGAATCACTCGAAAAGTCTGCTGTACGCGTAAGTAACAATTCTGTGGCATTGTGTGCAGTCATGTTTCGCAATCCTGTAAGTGGCCTTTGTAGATTGCGCAAATTGCAGAACATATGGAACCCCGGCTTTTCCAGTCACCAAGTACCAAATGGTTCGCTATATTGTTTTGTTCGGGATCAAAGATGTTTCATTTCTGTCTGAAGCTGAACGACAGAAGCTGCCTGTCACCAGTGTCATCAGCGTGCATTGCCTTCGTCATCGAAATCTACCTCCCGTAAGGGCTAGTGACCTTTCATGGATAAAACAACCCAGCGCGCTCCTCGAAAATTTGGACATGTTTTGGCAAAACACTCGCGATCTGATCCAACAGAAGCTTGCTAAGCCTGAATCGGGCGCTTCTGGCTTGGTTGTGGCCGTGAAGCATGACGTTAAGCCATGTACTACATCGGCGGAGTACAAGGAAACGGCGATGGCAGCTGGATGTCTGTTAGTTGAACTGCTGCACCGCCTGGTTCATGCCAAAGTACTTTTCAAGATGTATAATGAAAGCCTCGATCTGCAACACATACCCAAATGCAAGATGAGGCGGACGGATAACCACGAGAATTTTCGAGCAAAGGAAGGTGCAGAGTTCTTAGACAAAGTGCAAAAACGATTGCTGGAGCAAAGAAATACTAATCCCGAAGAAAGTCTAGCACTGCAGAATTTGACAAAAAATTTCATAGAAGACCTTAGGCTGGATTTGCAGATTACAGGTGTGATCAGCGAAACGAAATTCATAGATCCAGCCCCGGAAGACGACATGAGTTCTTGGTAAATTTTCACAACGTAGCAGCGGTGGAATCGATTCTTGAGAGCGGAGTGCTTTGTTTGATTATCTTTTACCAATAAACTGGCTTAAAACGCATCTCGTTATGCTTTCCAGGCAGGCGATGGAAGTTTTATCAAGGCTGTCGAAGCCGGCTATTCCTGAAGAGTTTCCCTTCACAGGGTCTTTGAAGACCCTGCTCAAACAGAAAGCGTTTGCACTCCAGTATAATAAGCGCTGGATTGAAACTATCTTGCACAGACTGGAAGCTGACGCTCGCCAAGATAGGAGAAACTCACTGGCGAATCAAACTCCGAATTCCCTTGCCGAAAGTATGAAAGCCTGGAATTTAGGTACCGCAAAGGAAATCAAGATCCCTCTAAAAGCTGTATGTATTTTATTGACATTTGCAGTATTTTCCCGGAACGTTACAACATCGCTTGGGAGTGGTGTAAATTTGTCAGTTTCGTTTAACCCGTTTTTTACGACATTTTAGAGGACGAGTGGAGGTTTATCGCCCCGGCGTACAGTGCAGAGCACGACGAGGATACAGAATTGTCAGACAACGAGAACTTCACCGAACTTTGCAAGATGCGGAATTTTTATGCTGTTGTGTCTTATTCCCAAAAGCAGCTGTCGACAGAATTGGCGCTCGCCAATGAACAGTATTTCCATCACTGTGTCCGCAGAGATACGGTGACCGGCAATGTATTTATCATATTTTACGCTGTCAGCAACGGATATCCTGCCACACACATCAGAATCTCCGAAACACGTCTACACTGCACGGTAGATTTTCCAACGTTCTGCTGCAACATCATGGATGAAGTACAAAGTGAGATGGAGAAGCATGTAGACCAAACATACCGCTGTTCAGGGCAACCGGCCATAAATCAGCGTTTCCCCTACGGCTGTCAAACACAATTTGCTTATGATGCGGACTGTGCCGAAAAGCTGGGCACTGAAACGGTTGATCACTTATCGAATTATGAACGTAAAGGCTGTCTGAAGGCTTTCATACGTTCGAATAAAGAGCACTTCGCTAGACGCCAAGGATGGAAGCTGAAGCCCGAAGAGACCGTTGTGATGCCTCCAACTATACCGCTTATACCGACACCGGAACCACAGACTACCTTACTGACACCGGATGTGAAACGAAAGGGGCAAAACCGTCTGCGAAGAAAACTCCCGCCGCTGGTCAGAAGCATGAAACCGACAAACTACCTCCTTGTCCGGTCCCAAAGAAAACACCTCAAGACGAGCCATTTATATGGAACAGGGCGCTGGCACCACCAAAACCATCGTGTGAATTTGCGCATCCTTCAAAAATTCCCGCTTACCTTTTATCAAATTCGCTATCGAAAATTAAAAGAGAGGAACGTCGCATATACTGCTGCAACACCGTCGTCTCGATTGATCGTCATGAATTTCACGATGGAAAGAGTGCCCTTTATATTTCCGCTAGTAATATTTATGGAATGAATGCTTTTGTGTGCATATCGGAACAGGAAAGGTCGCTGCACTTGGAGTACGAGGATAAAACTAGGATTTCCGTTACCATTGTGAATGACAAACCACAATTGCAGATTCTTGATCCGCTTGGAACGAAGACAGTTATTGGGGAGAACGACCGTTGGTACTGTACAATGAGCTCCTGCGTAAAAGACGCCGAAGATGCAGTTTCTGTTACTTTGTTTGAAAACAAGGCTGTTGGACTGATTGGCGGAAAACGTGAAGAAGCGGTATTTCTGTCACCGAATGGAAATTTGATTACTCATATAGATCAGCCAGAGGACGAAATTACAAAATCGATGCCGGACACTAGCAAAAGATTCCACACGAAATTCGATCATCTTGGGCACCGTATCGGTGTCACCATTGACGAGAATGCGACTGTCCTGGTACGTGACGAATCACCAAGATCTTTGACAAAGTGTACGCAGCTGCGTTCGGGGTTGCGGATGCAGACATCGCATCTGCTGGAGGGCAACGGTGAAGACAGAATGACTTCGCACACATATGAATACCCTGGGTTTCCTCGTGTGTACTGCAATAGTTCGCAGTTCGAAACGTGGTCGTTACATAATGGGATTCTTGTGTCAACCATGGACTACATGAATTATGTAATCCTGGCGGGGGTCAACGTGGTTATTGTTGACGCGAGTGGCGCTGTTTCGCTTACAACTCTGCCGGAGTGTTCTCAAGCGTTCCATTTGGAAGGTCGGTATTTCTTTGCGGATTTGTGCATATTGAACTTCATTGATTTTTTTTAAAGGCAGATATCCTAAGCCTAAAGGGAAATTGATTAATGCATCAGTATACCTATGCAGGACCAGAAAAATGTCCATCTGACCATAAAAGTATATATGAAGTTTGAGTGAAATGTCTTTCCAGGTGGTCCGGGCCTGATTGGTTATCCATCGCACAGTCAGATTTCTTTTGCAAAACAAGTTTGTGCGGCAATAAAGGAAAATCTGAACTGGCATAGGACGTGCTCGTGGACGAGATTTATTTGTTGTGGCGAACGAGTGGCTGAGGTTTGGGATCTTTCTGGTGCAAAATATACGGTTTCTGAAAGCGGTGAAACGAAAACAGAGTCCGCGCAAAACACGAAAGACGGAAACGATCTACCGGCTCCGAGAATGTTTATTGTGAGTGAAGCAAACCGATCTGGGAGTGAATTCGTTTTTGGAGAGGAAGCAATAAGCCTCAAATACAAAGTCCTGCATCTTAATTCTGGGGACAGGGTCAGAGTTTCTGGTAATGCTACCCAGAATATCCAAGGCAGTTTTGAATGTGAGATAACGGACGAAGTACAAACGGAATGGGAATACGAGAAACCGCATCTGTTGCCGGAAGAATTGTTGTCCGATGTCAGAGCGCTGGCTGGCGCATGGAAGAAAAATGTAGCGGAATCGAAGGATGTACGTTTTCGATTTCATACTACGAAGTCTAGTGCGCGGTCCGAGCAATGGAAGAAAGTTTTATTTGTTTCAGAAGCCGCAAACTCTAATCAAAAGTCGTAAATTCTTTAGTATTACTTGCGCAATGCTCATATCGAAAAAATCCCGTGTAACTAACATAATAGAGTGCAGATAAAAAATATAAAGGTCGCAAACTATTTATAATTTAAGGTTTTTGCTTTGTCGACGTAAGCAATTGATCTTTGTAAAGTGGTGTTATATGCACGTATTAAATATGACCGACTAGTTTGACCGGACACATGGTAATCTTCGGTCTGTCTACAGACCATTTATGTGCGTATATTCACTCACATGGTATTCCGCTCATAATTATTATATAGGCTCTGTAATAGTAGTTATTGCCTCAGCAACTTGCCGATCGTTGAGTTGACACACTTCATTAGCACATTCACACAGGCCACACAAAAGCCTCGTACGCATCGTACAGATATTCGACTACGCGTGCTAGGTTTAGGAAAGTAGTAATGACAGAGAGCTGTTATCTTCTGCTGAAAAGCATTGGAGCCATGTGGGCTGACGAAATGGCTGGATGCATCACAAAATGCTCCTCGTGCGCATGTTGGGTGGTTTCGTGCTGACGATTACCTGGCCAGTGCTGATTGGGGTGGGCGTTGTGATGTCCATAGTGGAATCCATTCTGATGATGGTTGTAACGGTGACCATGGTGTCTGCGTCGCCAGTGGTGATTGTTATGGCCATAAGGCCAGTACGCGTTCCGGCGGCTACGCAACTGCGAGTGGGGTGGTAGAGCAACAATCACACCACCGGATCCACTTCCGCCTCCTCCGAACGCTTCTTCACATAGTAGTAGACACGGTTAAAATTTTTTACGACAAGGCAAATGGTTTTAAACATATCGAGCTTAAAAGGCAGTTGAATATTTAACTGTTATTAACGCAAGCTGAATTATAGTAATTTAAAACAACATTATAAAGGCGTGAGTTTAAATGGGGCGTGCTATGATGAGACTAGCACACGAGTAAGTAACAGGTTGCTTACAACTGGTAACCTTTATACCATGGTCCGTACCTGCAAGATGGAGAGAGACAATGCCGGTCAGCGCCAACAGGCAACAAACTGTGCCGAACATTTTCGGGTTCATTGTATAAATTATAGATATCAGAAATGGACGGACACAGAGTTGGTGTTTGTGTAAACAATGCACAATGGTTGGTCTGATTAAAACTTGGACCAACTCGATATCGAATATTGTGCGGTATGTCTCTCATTAAATTCTGCGTTATATAGGTGACGATCGTAAAAACATTTTCCAGATGTGCCATTGCTGGAAATCAGCGTTTCACCTACGGTTACTGCAAAACCGGAAGAACGTTTACAAAGGCACGTCAGTACATGCTTGTACTCAACTTGCTGCTGTATAACTGCATGGAGGTCGCAGAATGAATACATGCTTTGAAAAGCGGTGTGCGTGGGTAGCTAATTAACAAAACTACGGGCACACTTCTCATGAAACGATCAACTTCCTGGTAGATAACTGTCTTCGCCGGTGGTAAACCAAGGGAATAAACCGGATGTGAACTTCTTTGAATGCGACATGTCACATGCCGAATAAAAGTCAGTTAAGACAGTTAATGAATCCATGTTTTTCCATCATGGTCTATTCAAAGAAAACAAGTTTTCATGCTGTATGGATATTTGTGCTTTTAGAAGCACCAGGTAAAACAACCAAAATTGAAGCAGCAAAGCCGTCCGTTAGCACGACTTGAACGCAAATTTCAACTCAATACGGTTATTCTCACGGATGTGGTTCCGTGGAAGCGATTGGTGATCATGCGATCCCATGGTCACTTCGTTGCTGAGAAATGTTTACAAGTGACATACAACGTAGTGATCACCTGCTCTTTTCAATACCGGTAAAATCTATGGGAATACCAAATATATGTCGGTTACGCTTACCTTTGGGTACAGTACTTATCTGCCTTAATTACTGTAGTTTGGTTCACTAGTATTCACTCCAAAAAAAAATCGTCACACATGTTGGCCTCGATCAAGTCTGTCGATTACTTTTGTCAAGTTTTGCCGTAACAGTTTTCTGGGTGACATAATTTCGCCAGCTAGTTCATGCAGACTCGCGCAGAATCGACATACGGAACATACAGAAATCCAGTTACCCCTGGTCTACCTGTGAGGGGAAATTGTTGTATCACTGCTTCACACAAAAGTTGAACCTACAGTATTTGTTATCAGCCACCGTCGCTCTTTGGACACGACGGATGAATACTTCGCCTGGTTCCGCTGTCATCATTCCGGGCGGTTTGGCAACCATTTCTGCCACCGTATCTATAGAATGTCGTTCTCCGTTAGGAATAAAGCGAATAACAGTCTACAGAAAACGGGATCAGCCGACCGCAGAAAAGAGTCTGGGCCGCTTAACCTTACAAAGAATGGCAGAAAGATACCCATGTGACGCTGTCAGCAGGTGCTGTCCCTACCACCATGTGCGCCACATCGCGACAAAAGGCAGTTTTGGCAAGTGCTGTGCACAATCCATTACATGTTTTCCCCATCTTGTTCACAATACTCATCCTTCTCACAGAAGCATTGTAAAATGGCACTTCTAGCTATTGCGATCAAAGAAAGGTGATAAATGAATCGGATAGTAATCTCACAATTCTTAGTGACCTTTCAAACGCGATACTCGAAGAACCGTTGATTAATCAAATTACGTTAAACAAAACAGGTGGTCCGTGGTGATGATGCTGCTTTGATCTGCAACGCGATAACTAAGCATATCAATGTTGTTGTCAACGCCACATTACGGGATTCCGGCCCAAGGTAAGCAAATAAGTGCTACGCTGCAAAACAACGGCAAGTTTTGAAAATTCCAAATTTCTTTCATTATAATCGAGGGCGGTGGAAAAAGCCGTTAAGGGAAAGGAGTTTTCATAAAGAAGCTTCAAGACGACGGCCCGTAATGATAAGTACTCGTATCGAAAACTAAGTGAGCAACGGCCCACGTGGCGCATCTCCAAGCAACATCCTTTTTGACCTCTTCATACTAACAGTTTTGACACTTGCCAAATTCACGGTACAACGATGGCCCGTGAATGTAGTATGTGACTGGACATTAATCAAGTATTCCTTAAACACCGCAACTATCTGACGGTGATTGGCAAATCCAACACAAACCATGACGAGTTTCGGGAGCGGAACACCTGCAGCTCCGAGCGGAGATGATAATTTTGTCTGTGCATTACCGTCAAAGGGGATCAGTCGGCGGTTTCGGTGGCCGAGAGCATGCGATCGACGGCCGGAGGTAATGTGGCACAATTCGTGCGTGCACTTCCGCAGAACGCTGACTTTACGCGTTGACCAGGTGTAGTTGTTCCTAACCGACTAACGGATACGGAAACCCAGCTGAAGATCTCCGAAGGACTTCCCTTATGGTTCAATCAGAAAAAGAGAAAGTATCTCAAGCACATGTTGCACCTCTTCAATACGGGAATTGCGATGTTTGTAAGTTTGAACATGTAGCAATCGTTACTCCAGTCTTTGCTTATAGATGATTGTTGCCGCTTTTGCGCTCTGTTATTCCGATAGCTATTGCCTACTAAATTTATTTTGTAAGAGGCATAAGGTATTCGCCTTTCACGGAAACCATACAGCGCAAAATTACGAAAATATGTCTGTAGGGTGCTAAGTAGTTTTGCGCGGTAATTTTTTGCGCTGTTTGATGTTTCCAGCTAGATGAGACGTTTGCGATACATTTCCCATTTTACATCCTTTAACAATTATATAATTTCTAGTTAGCCTCCGCTATAGGCTAGATAGGCGTTTTTTTTGCTAGCTCAAGCTCATAATTTCTTTGGTTGACAAAATAGCTAACAGCTAGCTCATAGCTAACGACGGATGCATTTCCTCTTGGTGACCCTTTAGTAACAGTATCAATAGAATCGTTGTTAAAGCCCTGGGAATGTTTTTTATAGGTTGGCGATACTCATGCATACCTCATAAAGATTAAAACAGTGGAAATAGGCGAAACACCAAAGCACATTGAAATGAGGTATCTTTCGTCAATGATAGTGAAACTGGATGCCGAGCAGGAGGGCGGGATTACGTACTTCAGCTCGGACGAAGGGTTGAGTATGCTAAAAACCGGCAATAAAGGGGAGACACACGTACTGCTGGATCATTTTGCAAATCAAAAACTCCAACCACAGAACTGCAAATGCCAGGAGAAGGTGTCGCCTTGTAAGTGCTACATGGAGCCGCGGAAACTGCTCATGGCGGATCCTTCGGTGTTCCAGCAGTTCACCGGGACAACGGGCGGCTGCTAGAACAGCAGCGCACCAATCGCTGTATGGTTGTGTACAGGACGGTATGACTGCACACTGGTTGTTTTCCTCGCTGTTCTTGGATGCGCACATATTTGTTCTTACCGTTTTACATGTTTTCTTCGCTGGTTGCCGTTTGCTCTGCTTTCTGGCTGGCACGCTAGAAACCTGAGTGAGCTTTACTTCTTCCTGCTAATAAACAAAATGATTATCACACCCGTGTTATTGATTACATACGATTAGTTAACTATCTACATAATATCTAATAACCACTCTTCGGTTACACGTTGTTGTGCATGGTACGCTGTCCCACACAAAAAAACCAGCAAACAAATACACAGGTATGCTAGCTTAAATGTATGACACACTGAGAAGTGCGTGGTGTCATTCATTTAATAATTTAACTTCTGAAAATTTGTATAACTTTGTTTAATTTGTATAAATTTGTATAACAATTTTTGCTGGTGCATGTGCTTTATGATAGCCAGTCTAACAGGCCTTACAAACCATAAACATTACACATTCACGTGCGAAACAGGAATAATGTTGGAACAGATAGTTTTAATTTAATTTAAGTTCAACGGAGTTAAAGCAGATAGAACTCGTTTCCGGCAAGAGTGAAACTGCTAAAATTACTCGGGACATGGCGCAGCATGATGCATGTTACGAGTACAGTACAAAACATAAAAATCACAAGCAAGATAACAACACGTTATAGCACGATACAAATGATGCAGTTTACACTTTACAAGCCAGTAATAAGTAGTATGTAGCCAGATAATCAATGATCCACTTGCAATGGTCTATTAACTAGCTCAGTAGAAAATCTAATAATACTCGTATTATTATTGGCGAAGCATCGAGTGCCGGCGTAGCCACCTGTGCTTATTTGCTTGTTTCGTTACTTCCGTTCTGACTTGGGAGATGAATTGCTCAAATAATGGGATTTGTAACTATTATAGTGCACATTTAGTTTGGATGGCAATAAGCTGCACCAGGTGCAACGTGACCCGAAAACTAACTTGGAAACTACTGCTGAACGTGAATTCACTGGAGATGAACTGATTACGGTAATAAATCTGACGATAAGTTGCTAGAGGGTCTGTTTGCGAACTTTCTCGAAATTTTGCTGACTTCCAAATTATCATTTGCAGACTTTGCGCGCCGGAGACGTTACTAGTGTGCGCAAATACAAGAAAGTGGTACCGTAATAAGGAATTTGATCGAGCGTGTGTTCCGCTGATCTGTGCCGGTTCTGTTGGATTAACAGCTGTGATGGAACTGCAAGACTTCCCGAACGATTTAATCTTCCAAAAATACTTGATGTTTTCTTTGTTATTATTGTGAAGCTGTAATGGTTTTCATAATGCTTTGGATGTTTGGACTTAACGCATTTTTTTGGTTTGATCCTGTCTCACCATTTCATCCGTACCCGGTCTAAACCTTTACGCCGGTTTTGTTAAATTGTTTTAATTTGCGTGTGTTGTTTTTATTGGGTTTGCTAATGAATAATTAATTACACGTTACGGGGTGCCAGAATAACCATACTACCAAGTCCATTTTAGTTATATCATGCTTTAATTTGTTTTTGAGCAACTTAAATTTACATAATTACTACCAAGTATTAGTCATCGTCCCATTCTCCCTTCGGTGATGTACCATTGTACAGTGTAACAGATTTTCGTTTGGAATGAATATAGATATGATGCTCAATACGACAGAATGTGCCAGAAACATAAGGTATACGTACTCACATTTTTTAATAATTTATTGAACTATTAAGATTATTAACATCAAAGGTTTTATACGTGATCCAAGATGACACGCGAAACTTTGCCGGGTTAGTGCCTTAACTATAAAGAGCTCACAACTATGCAAAAGTGCAAAACTATTGCTGGATTTCTTAAAACTTGCAAGATACATGTACAGACAAGCTGTAGTGCATAGATCAGTGCCATTGTGCCTTATGGTAGTGTTATGGGCTTATGGTAGTGTTGATGTTGACATACCACTTTATTTTCATTCAGCCTGCGTATAGCTGGGGACTGCGCCCGAAAAATGCTGTTGACAAAATAAACTTTTCCTATTTCTGTTGAAATTCTTCTCTATTCTCTCCAAAAGCGTGAAATCCCTTTTATATAACTTCCGGTATCAAAAAGCCACCCGCCCAGAAGCAACATTACGTTGGAATGGTTGAATTTTCTACGAGATAGGCTGCTGGTACACAAGCTGCACCAACAAAAATAAAAAGTATACATGAAAACTCAAAACGTTTCACATTCTTCATCAATATTTTCCAAGGGTCCTTTCTTAAACTAGAAAATTTGTTACCTGTGGATGGTTGCCTTTTTCCCCGGAGTATTTGTTTACCATTTTGATTTCGTGTTGAATTCTTCGCTAGATGGCAACTTTTCAGTAAATAACGATTGTCTCGGATTGTGGCTGCAAAATGTGAAGGGATCATGCGCGCGTAGTTCTGCCCAGGTTGAAGTCTGTACGATTGCACCCTGTGCTGATATTTTAATAATCATGTCGCGGACCCGAAACACCCCTCGCGAAACACTGAAACTAATCGGGACGGTGGAAAATCTTTCCGCGGTGTGGGATGCCTTGGGATTCAGTACTGCAACACGGGTCTCTTCTCCGAAACCCTTCCCAGTTCCCCTTCGCGGGGTATGTTGCATTTTCTTCACTTTCTTCCTGGATTTATCTTTTCGATGCCTGATTTATGCTAATTTATATAATTAATCGAATTTCTTCTTTATTCAATTTTTGTATATTATTTTGTGGCTAAAGTGTTGCTGCAAAAGTAGCAAAACATGAAAACAAATTTAGTTTCTATTTAATCTGTTAATACGAGTATGATTATAGTAGTTGTATGTATGTATACATACTTTGCGATTTTTTACAGTAATTTTTATCCCCAAAATAAAACAAATTATGCATAAATAATAAATAATCGCATATAATTAGTATAAGCAGTTATTTTTGAATAATCATGTTATTGTTGTGTGATTGATTAATTGATTGTTTATTGAGTGGCTAAAAATTCGTAAACGGGCGCTCTGACATATCCGAAATCACGAAGAACATCCTATGCTAAAACATTTATTCGACGCACTTAATGTACTGTAATTGTACTCTGCAGACCAGTCGCCCCTGAAGAATCCCTCCAAGCAGTCGGACGACGAAGCCACCTCCACCGACGAGTCAGAGGAACAGCGGCGTCTGTGGACGCAGCATGTGCTGGCCGACATCAGCTGCGATGGCAAGTTTCTGGTGCTGGCGTCGCAACGGGAAATCTCCATTCTGACGTCCAAGTGGCGGAGCGATAAGTTGGTCTTCACCAAGCTGTGGAACGGACAGCTGGCAGGGGCCGGTGAGTGAGATTTGCGACAAGTGAGGTAACATTGGCGAGTTTTTCACTGTGTCGACTTGAAAACATCTAATTTCCCTGTATTTTTGTTCCTCTCATATTATTTTTCTTGGATGTTTATTTTGCTTCGTGTATGATTTTTGATAGTGCGTTCTGAGGAAAATATTTTTAAAAAGACCCATTACTTTACCTGCCACCTTGAAAGCATTTGTGACTTTTTTGGATGTTTAGTTTCCGGAATGTAATTAATTTTCTGTTGATTTTCGTTTTTGAAATTGTTTTTATATAGCTGTCGTTTCAAAAACGCGATCAACGATTTTTTCCTAAATGATTGGCGTGTTTCGTAGATACGGATGCCGAGGTGCTCACTTGTTGCATCGCACTGCCGCTCAGCTCCCGGCAGCGCACTTCCGATGGGCTTCCGGACTGGACCTGTGTGATTTACGGTTTCAGGAGCGGTTATGTGGCATTCCACACGGAAAGCGGCTACACGGTGCACCGGCAGAAGTTCGATGCCAGTCCCGTGCGACTGATCAAAATCCATTCTCCGCAGTATACACGTGTCGGGGATGCGCAGAGTGTGCAGGAGTTGATCATCTTGTACGAGAACGGCGCTGTGGTTTTTATTAACGGGCTGCATTTGTATTCGTCCCTCCAGGTGAGAGTGGGTTTTATCCGCATGTTATTCATTTCCGCGGTTGAAGATCACAATTATTGCGCAATAGACATCTGTCCGAATTTTCTGCTGATTTTTTTATTTTAATTGTTAAATTTTAACTGTGGAGTAGAGAGTCCGCGTTTGCAGTTTACACTTTACACTACTTTTTACCTGATGGCTATTGCTTGGTAAAATTTTTTTGTTTTTGATTTTAGATTTTTCACATGCTTGAACTACTGTTTCAAACGGATATGTGTAGACTTTACTTTGTTAGCGCCTCAAAGTCTGCTACACAATTATTGTATTGTAGAAATCCCGTTCCTATACATAACGCCATAATTTCATATTTTTAATTTCGTAGAATTTTAAATTGGCGGCGGCGAATGCTACCGCAAAGGGCAAGGGTGAAGACGATGATCTGGACTTCAACTCCATTCCCCATGAGAAATTCCAGCTGGATTCCCAGCAAGATATTCGTGATATCATTTCGCTGGGATCCGTGCGGATTAACCTGTTTGATCAGCTGCTCAACGCGTCTGTAATGGGCGGCAGCTCGGCAGCGATCAAGACGCCGCTGCCCACTTACCGCCGCTTCATATCCGTTGGGACGAAGCCGTTTTATGCCAGTTACTTCGTGATGGAAGGCGAAACGCCACTGGTTATCGGTCAGATGGCCAGAGATATCGCTGGCCGAGTGTCGCAGGCAGTTACGTCACGCATCACTGCCACGGCAAACCGGTTCGGATTAGGGGTAAAAAAAAGCAGAAATAATTCATTTTCCATTAATACTGATTGTCAAATTCAGTGTGAACGTTGTACATTGCTGGGACACTCCGTGCCATTTTTTGTTTGGTATTATTTAATGATTCGAATATTTCAGGGCTTGCTGAGTCGAGCGATGCCCGCGGCCAAGGAGACTGTCGAGAAAAAGACCATTTTTGTGCCAAAAGCCGGAAGAGATGTGGATGCAAGATTTTCTTTATTAGACGCTCGTCGTATCGCGACGAATGTCGTGTTGTCGGATAAGAGCAGGCTAGCCGCTCTAACGGACAACTTTGGACGGGTTCTGTTGATGGACTGCTCGACCGGTGTCATCATCCGAATGTGGAAGGGTTATCGTGCCGCCGAAGTGGCTTGGATAACTGTCGCTGATCCCAAGAGTTCTGCCGACTCCAAGTGCGTATTAATAACGGTATTATCACTTATTCGTCTCGTAAAACGCACCAATTATCCTTAAATATTTGTAACCGGTTTTTATTAAAACTAGAATTGAAAATTTTGTTTAAAAGATTAACACCAGTCTCGTTTTCACCGATTTTAGCACAGACGTAATCGGTCTTTTTTCTAAGTATGTGTCACTGTAGGGGTAAACTAGGTAATGAAAGTTTTTGTGTAGCATATTTAAGCCACACCAGTTAAATTTCAAAAATATTAAAATTCTATAATGTCTTTCGTCTTTTGCGTTACATAGAGGTTATTTAGGTACGTGGAGTGTCTCGTGATATACGCTCCCCGGCGGCACTTGCTGGAGGTGTGGTCCCCTCTGTCATTCCGCCGTTTAATCGCCATCCATGTCAGCCAAGGTCTGCGCTTGCTCCCCGTGGGAACCGGAACGCTGTCGCCCACGTTCGAAGTCTTCCATCGGCCCAGTGAATGCTACTTTCTGGATCTGACGGGCAATGTGTACATTCTCAACGTTCCCTTCTATCTGACTGAAGAGGGGATCGATGAGGCCAACGCCCAGGATCTGCAGACTGTGCAGCAAGCCAAGGAAATGGTGATGTATGGGAAGAATGTCAGTACGGAGAAAATTGTGGAGTTGTTCGGGGAGATTGCGTCCATTGAGGTCAAAGATCAGCTGGTGCAGTTTTTCTGTATGGAGGGCATTGCCGGTAAACAGGATGGCCTGATGCGAGTGTTAAGATCAGCGTTAGAGGATAGTGGTAAAGTGAAATTAGACGAAAAGGAGAAAAACATTGTGAGAGAGTGGAAAGTCAACCTGCGCGTTCTGGAGTGGTACGAGCAGATGATTGGACAGTGGATGGAATATGATGACGCAAATCCTTTGACTACCGGTAAGTGTACCACTGTGTACTGCGTGTCTGTTGGAATAAGGATTTCTTCTTGCAATTGTTTTTGTGAAATTAAATTTCATAATTTCGTGATTGTGTTTATCGAATCGCTTATTATTTATCAATTTTAATCATTTAATTCAGAATTGTATTCCCCAGATATAAACTTATGTACGAGTAATATTTTCATCGACCTTCTTTCGCACTTTTTCATAATGCTTCTAACATGACGCAGTGTAAAATAATGTAAAATCAGAATGAAATTATCTGTAAAACGGAATAAGTAAAGCAGAGTGGTCAAACTTATCCAAAACATCCTGGGTGTGGCTGGGTTAGAACTTAGAAGTAAGCATGTGTAAGGACTTCAGAAACTTGATTTCTGTCTTTTTTTGATTTTGTTTTATAAACTTATCCGGAGATTGGGGTTTTCTCAGGTGAGGGCGATACCTCGAATATCTTTGGTGATCTGGATACCAGCAACCTGTTCTCCCTGATGCACGCGGTTAGTGCGTCAGCGTTATGGAAAAGCAGCATACAGAGTCGCCATTGGGACTACGACTGGCGCACTGTGTTGTATCTGCTGGATCCTCTCCCTGGTGACAGTGGAGCCCAGCTGCATTTTACCGTCAACCCGGAAGCGATCCAGGATGAGCGTTTGTTTCTAGCGGATATTCTATACCGCCTCTATTTCCTGGGTAAAATGCCTTTGTCGGAACTTATGGAGAAAGTCGGTATCCTCCACGAAGACGATCTTTCCAAACTTCTGCTGGAATACTGGCTCGTTTTTGCCAGCGAACATTTCGGTAATCTTCTTTCTTACTTTCTTATGCGTTTTCTGACTTTAAACTTTAAGTGTGTTTCTTTCTTTGTAGAAATTCGCATCAGTGGTTTGCGCATGCTGGCGGAATTATTCCATACATTGCTGGCTAAACGCCAACCAAGTGAACTGCGCTCGTTCCGGCACACCGTTGAGGATTCGACTAAGCTGGCCGCTGCCATAACCGCTTGCTTGGCGATTCTAAACACCAGTTTTCCCGGACCGACGGAGGACCTGACGGAAGTGGACGATTGGGAAACTGTGTGTAAAGAAAAGATCGAATGGGCGCGATTGTCCCAGCGTCTGGAAAGTCTTCTTGCCTTACAAGTACGCACCATCGTATCGTAGGAGACCGTGGTTATTATTAATAATGTCATCTTATTTTAATAAGTATTTCAGCAGTGGTTATTACACTGCTGAAATGTATATATCTAGACCGGTTGTTATTTATTTTTAACTTTATTTATTATCTTTATTAAATGTTTTAACTGTAATGTAGTGTATCTGCGTTTGATTTTATTGCCTGATAATTGTTGCCTAAAAAAACATTATTCAAATATAACTCAATTTCAGGCTTTTATTTGCCGATTTGCCACTGTTGATAACACTCAAAGCAGCCATCCGGAGTTTCCTAACACATCCGTGACGTCCTTCCTCCAACACGGCAAATCCGCGGCAGCGGAATATCTCTCCGGGGCGGCGGCAGCCAGCATCCTGTCTCTCCCTCCGGCGGTTATACTGAAAGCATTCTATCACACTGATGTGGAGATGCATTTTGCCTCCACGGAGCTGGAGGAGAACAACGATCGCCCATTGCGATTTCTGCACATTCCGGACGTCGCCTTGGAAGAACAGGAGATAACCGACGCGTTGAAGTCCATCCAGACGGTGTTCCCTAAAAGTCTGACGGCGGATATGCTGCTGGCCAATTGTGCCTGGGAGATGGCGGTCGCATGGAATAAGCACCCGGAAAATTGTCGCGCACTGGAGCAGTCGGTGGAGTATTTGAAAGATGTTGTCCGTCCGGAATTACGGCACGGTATCAAATTTTCTGACCAAATATTCCGCTGAAAATCAGTTTTGCCTTCTTACATTTTTTGTTTTTATGCAGGCGTGGCTGTGCTAATGTGGAAGACATTTCTCGTGGAAAAAATTAATTCCTGCACGAATTTGCTGGAAAAGGTGGGAAAGGCCCCAAAAGAACGTGCGTATTTGAAAGAAATCGGAATGGAGGAGAGCGATGTTGAGCTCCTTCTATTGTTGACACACAGGATTTTATCCGTCATTTTCACGTAAGTCTTCGTGTTGACTGTTTGTACAGTTAACAAGTTCATCAAATTTTGATTTTAATTTAAAGAAATTCATCAAATTTTTATTTTAATATTTGCAGGCTGAATTTGATAGCACGGTAGCGACTGTCACGTGCGATGAGTTGTGGATGAACGAGAACACCGCTGCGTCTAAAAGCTCTTTAGCGGAACTGGCGCTCTGCCAACCCATGTCCAATGCGGCGTTGGTTCAGCATCACATGATCCTAGTGACGGTTCTGCAGGCCATTATCCGCTACAACGTGAAAACCATTAAGCCGATGGCGTTGTTCGATTTCAAGGCGCAGGAAGCCTTTTACAAGGAACTGACGCAGTTCCCGTTATTGTCCGTCGTGGCGATTGACCAGAACATCGTAAAAGCGCGAAATCAGGTGAGCCGAAATGTGTACAAAAATGAAGTATACATTTTTAAATGAAATTGTATTTGTTTCGGCTTGTTTAGTTTCTGATTCGCTGTTTATCGGCGATGGTGCGAACAGCGGCTGACCATGTGACCCGACCGGATGTGGCGTGGTTAGAGCGCATTCTGGAGGTGGCACATTACTGGGGCCTGTCCGGGGATACGGTGCGCACGCTTTACGTCTGTGAACTGTATTCGCATGGGCTGGATGAACTGGGGGAGGAGGCGTACAAGACCGTCACCGATAAAGGCCCGCTGCAGTCCAAATTGCTGTCTTTAGCGGGACAACGACTGAAAAGCTTACTGGCTAACACGCTATCGCAGACCGATTATGCCAACTATCTGTCGTCAATGTCGCCGTTTTTGATGTCCTGGATTAAATCTTTGGTACGGGAAGTATATTGAGAATTTTTATTCTGCTACTATCCTTTCATTTATACACGAATTATCAACATTAGTGTTTTGAAATCGACGGTTAACAGTGATGTTGCGCATAGGTAGCATCGATGTAGAAATTACTTGCACCAAGAACTATAGTAAGTACTTGCTTCGCAGTTCGCACTATACTTACTGTAGTAAGTACTCTCTTATACATACCTATTTTGGAATTTTAAGAAAATTTTGTGCGCTTAATTGATTTGTTTTTTCTTAGTCAGTTTTATTTATGTACTCTCTGGTTATTGCTGCGGTTATGGTTAACCGAACTTTTGTTCAACCATTTAAAAGCTGAATATTCATGCGCATTGCCCGATTAAGCTGTCGCATATTCCCAGCGTTCATAGAAATCTGAATTGTTTTGCGTTGTCTGTATAATTTGTCTGTTGCAGGAGGGACGGAATATTTCGGATTCCAGCGTTGACTGGGAGAAATGCCAGCTGCTTCTGCGAAATATCAGCCACGATCTGCGCTCGAATCATCCTGACAGTAAAATATGCGTGGAGGCACTGGAATGGATGCAGAATCATAGACCACAAAGCCAGAGTTGATGGAGCTTGCCGTGATCGGTTATTTATCTGTGATAAGAGTTTTTCTAACGATCAGTCAGCTTGTATCTTCAGTACCTGTACAGATACTTGCCGAAAAGTTGATTTTCCCAGTGTTTCTTGTGCAATTGTCAGGAGCCATATAGTGTTTTCCTCGCAGTTGTTTTGGGTCTGGGGGTTGCAGAGAGCTATACCTATTTTAGGATTTGGCATAGAAAATTTTAGTTGTAATAAAATTTTTCGTTCACTAATGTCGAGAACTCAAAATACCGGTAAATACAGTAAATTAAACAATTTATATCGTGGAGTGCAAAATCATTGTACGCAGAAACCCTTTCTGTGTATAACCATTGCTGTGTACACATACAACAGCCAGAATGCGGCTTTCCGATTATTTCTACCTGGATTTTAGTCACCAGACCAAAACAGCCTACCGAACATGTAGATGTCTAAACAATATTAATAACATCACTGTGAAATCGTCATTATTTATCAAAAACTTTGTACTTCCTCCACGTTACATTTTTGCCTTGGCGGAACAATATTTGCACTTCATCATCATCGGGTTCATCAACGCGTTCCGGCAGTTCAACCAGGTGAAAGTGCTTGCCAAACTTCATTTTGATGTACTTCCCGGATGCTTGGCACGGGTCGGGTATGCGATGCTCCATCACCGGATCCGCTGCTTTCCGGCAGTCGGGCTTCGGGGAACAATGCGGCTGCCGCCACGTCACCTTCCGCGGGGGTGGTCGGCAGGGTGAGCGAGCCTTCCGGGGCGGCGTCGACCGGCAGCTGTCACCGTCCTTGTTGTCCCGTTTCCCGCCCACGAACGTCGGCTCCGTGGCTTCGAACATGGTTTGCCAAATCTTTTTGCCGACTTCCGAATAGTCTGTCTTCCCGGGGTCGTTGTTCATCGGATTGCCATGCTTTCTATTAGGATACCTGTCTAAAATTATGCTGATGCCATATCGCTGAAAATGCTGAAAAGATGCTGTGCGCTATTATGTTAACCTTTGGAGCACGAGGAGTCTTCTGATTGGGACCGGTTTTCATGATTGGGCGCACACGGACTAACGCTGGATGCGCCCTTTTTCGGGTTTCCACAAGGAATTCGTATCACGTGCCGATGACGTGCGTGCTTTCGACAAGGACTGGAGGTCATACTTTGGACGGATCTTCGCCGTTGTTTCTGGGAACAGGGCTCCAGAACCAGGCTGACCTTTTTGTTGAGGGCATCAATAGCCAGTTCACACTGTACTTTGGTGTCATTGCGGCGATTTTGATGGTGACAGTGCTTAGAACATTGCGTCACTTTGTCACACTGTTGCAAACAACACCGAAATGTACTTTTGCTTTCGGAATATCTTTTTTCGAACGCATATATTACAGAGAAGGTTGGTAAATGTGATTACGTATAACGAAAAGACAGTTTACCGTTTCTTCGTGTGCAACTGCAGGTTTACGTGGTGGCTGTATGTTCGGTTCCCGGCATTTTTTTGTGTAGTCGGTAAATTCATCTCTCGGACATGCCGTGGTGTTTGGAAAACTGTCAGTAACAAAATCACCGCAATTCTGTATTGGATTTCCGCGCTCTTCCGCTTCTGCAATTAGACGCTTCCGTTTTCCGCACTATGAAACAGCTAAACGATTATGCGCCTTGTAACAACGTTTTTAATTGATCATTGTGTAATTCGTATTACGGTCAGTACGAGTACAATTACCAAGTGCCCTGTATATTCCGAACACTGCTCGACAGAAGCGGATCGTGTAAAAATGCGTAGGAATACCTTGGAACAACAGGTCGCTGACCGTTTAATTTTGGCGGTATTGCTTCGTGGATCCTCGCAAGGTATAGCGCTCTTGGACTGTGCGGGCACGCGGTAATGCCTGCCAAGTCTGTCCAGATTTTCAAAACAGGGCTCGTCCGTTCTGGCCATTAGGTTGGAAAAAAGTAGCCAATGGAGATGGAGTCATTTCCTGCTCCAGCCACAGTAATATTATACAATTTTGTCTATGACTGACTGTGAATGTGATCACGTTATCGCTGTATTCTTGCGAATTTAGGTACGGATTCTGGCAAGGGAAAGAATATTCGAAAAACTAGCACGTAATACCACTGTAGCGCCTGAAAACTGCTAACTGCTGTATTGTACTTCTTTGTACGGGATAATGTTTCGCCTTTAGCTACGTAGTAACCAGGATACATGCAGATAGATCTGATCTAAAGACGCCACAATTTGCACAAAAAGGATTATGAGGCAAGTGGAAGCGTTGATGCAGGAAGAGCAATTTCCATCAAGAAACCATGTTCTACCTGACCGGTGAATACTGGAAGACGTGTCCTGGGCCAAGCATAACTACATGGAATCCGTTTTACAGGACATCAGCATGTTTCTTTGTTCTGTGCATATTAAGTCATGAGAAAAAAGACGTTTCGCACCTACAGAATATAGCGCGACTTTTGACGATAGACACTGATTGGCATGCGATTCAACATGGTTTACTCGAAAAAAAAGAAAATGGCCGTTGCGTTTTAGTGTGTTACATTCAAGCAAGCAAACTGTTGATTGCTTTGTGAGCAAGTACTAACCCGACCAACGTTCACTTGCAACTTTTTACTGTGAAGATTGTTTTATGCATTGGTGCGTTCCACTTAAGACAACACAATTAAATTTTATCGTTAATAGGTTAGTTGTACCTATTATGAGCACTACCTCCCACAAGACCCATATTGTACTACATTAAAGGCAAAATCACAGAACTGTGCTATCTGAATAACCATTCAGGTAATTCATAAATGCACTGCCCAGCACAGCAAGAGCACGTCATCCTGCAAGGGTTTCATTTAGGCTTGTCCTTATCGTAAGTTCCTGCGCCCTTGTAATTCCCAACATAGCCATCATTCTTTGCAACTTCTTCTCTTCCAGCAATTCCTTTGCCTTTTCCTTCGGCATCAAATCGCTCCTTGTGACTGCCGGTGTACTTGCTCGTATCGGTCATGCGATCAACACCGCCGACGTCACTTACGGTCTGTAAAAGAGTTCATACGTACTTGCTGTATAAAAAGTGTGTAACGAAATCATTTGAGCAACAAATAAAAAATATTCCTTGTTGCTCAATTGCTAACGCATCAGCTGACGCACAGTAGTATTAGTGGTTCCCGGACTCGAACGGCTCTGGAGCTTTCCGACGATCTTTTGCAGTTCACCAGTAGGATCGTCTTTGTTAGCGGTTTCTGCCAGTATTCCAAGAAACTGCTTGAATTTGTCAAAGGTCATCGTTTTTTCAGAGTTCCTAGGAAAAACTTTCGTTAAGACAAGCAGTAAAGCAGTCGTTTCGACTTAAAATCAGTCACGAAACAATTCGTACAATTATGAATCTTTAAAAAGCGGTGAACTCGATCCAACTGTGTCATGTGATTTACAATTACCACAGTCATTTACCCAACAACTTTTTTAAACGTTATACTGGTATCGGTTGTCGTGATTTTCTTTCCCAAAACATCAGCTTCCTTCAACCATTTATCCGCATTTTTTAGAGCCATATTGTTTCCGCTGAAATTCTTGTCTCCAAATTTTCCATACGCATCAAAACCGGGTTTAAGGGCCCCGTCGTCTATCTTAGACAGATCAGCTGGCATTTCTTAATCGCTGAACACGACGAGCTGAATAACTGAAAAACAGACGTCGAGAGTAGTTTAGTACAGACTGCACATTACATCATACTTTGGTTTTCAGTAATTATACGCACTGAGTACAAACGATTCAGTACTGGATTTATCTCTGAACACTCGCTAAACAAAACTTTGAAGTCTATTTTACTACTTATTTTTCCATTTTTTACCTATAGTTATAAGTGGTCGCTGTTACGATGGCGACATTTTGGCGGGAAGTTGGCAAAGATATCAAACAACAACCAACCTGTCACTGGTTCAAATGAAATTTAAAAAAAACAAAGCCAAGAAGTTTTTAACATTTTTTAACGTTATTTTTATCTCTGACTCTAGTACAAAACCGGCAACAGGTAAGAAAAAGGTGGTTAACTTTGTAGATGCAGCTTCTGTCATTTTATGGCAAGCCGCATTTTCGTATCATTCTGACTTGACTCGTCAATTTTCTGACTGCGGTCGCATCGCTCTTACGTTTTTGTTAAATGAGAATAACCGTGCGAATTTACAGAAATTGGAACTGCCAACGCATTTTTGTACGCCAATAAAGCATGTATATCACTCCAGTCAGTAGTGGTAGGTTACAGTTGAGCTGATGGTTATTATAAATGCAAAGTTAGACCTGGATTGCTTTTAAAAGTTTCAATCATAGTTCGAAACGCGAACTTCGTATTTGCGCACATAAACCACTTTATGCTATGCATGTTTTCTTGTAAGCAGAGAAATATAGTTGTCAAAACATCGCTTCTGTATCTTATAAATATGGCAACCAAGAAAAAAGAGGTTCCTGTAACGAGGAAGCCATCAGGTAACAACAAAGCACGCTGCGCAGGAGATTCTTGCCAATCTGAATCCGCTATAAACTCCAAAGCAGCCGGAGCCGTACCTAAAGGTCATGATGAAAGCCTTTCGCCTGGACAAATTCGGGTTTCTCGAAGGACGGAAATCGATGACACGTACTCGTCCAAAACCGATACTCTTCATGCTGCGGAAGAGTCTCTGCGAAGACTACGAGCTTTAGAAGATGCCGTGAACAAGGCTAGCAAAATCGTGCCTCTTCGTGTTTTTCCCACACGCACTGCGCGTGCTGGGAAAAGATCGGAAGCATTTTGCATTCCTCAGAGCCCGCTTGGCCGACTACACAAAGTTCAAAGACTGCTGAACAATAGTATGCAGGAGTATACTCTCGCAGTCTTTGCAGAACAAGCAAAGTTTCACAAAGCAGCCGCAAAACTGTTTCAAGCGCGATTTTTACTGATCTCGGAGAACCCCAATCCAGAAGCCATCACAATGGACAGTAATTGGGAAGACAATATACTGTGCCACTACTGGTTGAAAATTCTTTTCCAAAATGACCAGCTCAGAAATATGATCCAGAAGCACGACATTACCCCTTTGTCATACCTGAATGACATTCGCTGTGTCCATGAAAACACTGGATTCGTATTAGAATTTTATTTTTCTCCGAATCCCTGCTTCGTAAACTCCGTCCTAAGAAAGTCTTATTGTTTGGGAAACGATTTGCCGAGCGAACGTCCAGAGCTCAGCCTGTCTGCATTTGTACTGAGCTGTTCGGGAAGCGAAATTTGCTGGACGTCAGAATTCTTGAAGAAGCAGGCAGATCGACGAGTGGCTTCGTTTTTCCGCTTCTTTACACCGTGTGTCACAAGCAGGCAGCAAATACGCTCGTGTAAAGATTCAGACCAAAGCGCACTGACTGCAATTCTGCTGGCGGATTTTGAAATCGGGCAGTTACTCCGCATGGACGTTATTCCCAATGCGATCCATATCTTCGATGAGTGGCGTTGTCAAGCAGAATTTGCACGGAATCATGACTACTGCGACAGGGTAACGCTTCTAATCAACAGATCAAAAACAGCGGTTGACAAATTGAAAAGACCCAAATCCAAGCTAAGAGCTAAAGGTTCAAAGAAATCGGTAAACGACGAAGTCAACCTGCATGTACGTCTCGCACTGAAGAAAGCCGGTTATAAAGTGCGGCATGGGCGTGCCTACCCTGCAGGCGACGGTACGACGAGTGGGGACAGTACAACCGATTCGCACAGCGCAGCGGATGGTGATGACGACCATACAGCTGCACGCAAAAGCTTTCGTGGATTGCTGGAGACTAATACTGTGCCGCGGCATCGAAAGCATCGCGGTATTCGGCTGAAGGAACTGCGGGCGGTAGCCGATCAACCGGACAGTGGCGATGATGTAGCTGCTCTGTTCGATCTACAAAGTGAAAGCGAGAGTGGTTCACTGGCGTCACTTTTAGATGCGGATAACGAAGTTCACCTTCCTACTAAGATCACAAAAAAGGCAGCGCCGAAGGCAACCCTAAAAACCAAGAAACCACCCGACAAATGACGCTCACCGATCGACACTGTAAAACGCACCTGCGCAATAAGAACATTTCGATATGCAAACACTAATGAACTAACGCCCCTGTAGCGACCATAAGGGACCCAAGGCATTTTACACTACGCCGTGCTCTAGGTGCTGGGATAATGCGAAGCACATGTCTCTGGCACAGTGAAAAGTAGTTGCACTTCGCCGGCAAAATTGCTTTTTACTGGCGATCAGCACGCGTTACCAAAACTTTGGTAGCGGCAACAAATAAAATGTGTAAAAAGTAAAACAAAACATTAACCCGTTTCAGCGTTTGTTATCATTTCTTCTTTTTTGTGTTTGGTTTGGCTGGCTTTGGCTTATTTCCCGACGTTTTGCTCGATCCTGATGTCTTGCTTTTGCTTTTTCCCGGCTTATCTGTTACTGCGGAGGAACCTGATTTCTTGGATTTGCCCGTTTTGCCAGTGGACGTGCCAGATTTCTTTGGCTTATCCGAGCCAGTGGTTTTTGTGGGCTTCTTAGATCCTGATCCAGATTCTAATAAAATTTCATCGTAAGATAATAAATCGTAAACGAACCAGTAATCCGGACCGTTGCCGGAGTATTAAAGCATTTTATGATTTTGTAAAGGTGAAACAATTACTCGTGGACTGCAATAATTAGTGCACAAATAGTGCGAACGATAAAATAAGAAAATCACAAGTTATTTATCAGTATTATCTCGTTAAGTACAGAGTATGTATTCCTTTGTCACGGTTAGAGATGCGACACCTTAGCCGTGACGGTGCATGTAAAATAGTTCTATGCGAAGGAATTACGCATACATTTAGACGGTAAATGTTGGGCAGTGACTATGCCGCTTACTTTTACTGGACTTCCCTGATGATCCAGAAGACTTGCTAGGCTTTTTGGATGGCTTGTCCTTGGAGGGTGCCTTACTCACCTTATCAGAGGATTTCTTTTTCGGTTTATCTGTACCGCTAGGCTTCTTGCTAGCCTTATCTTTCTTCGAAGAACCGCCTGTTTTACTGGGCTTCTTCTTTGAATCGCCTTTGGAAACCGACGATCCACTTGATTTACTTGGCTTCTTTGAAGGTTTGTCTTTAGAGGAGCCTTTGCCAGAGCTGCCACCCGATTTTGAAGGTTTTTTAGACGCTGAACCTCCTTTGCTTGCAGGTTTTTTGGACTTGTCACCGGACCCCTTGGAAGACGATCCACTGGGCTTCTTAGTGGGCTTTTTGCTTGAACCTGAATTGGTGTCTTTTGCGAATAAAAGCGTTGGTGGCGGTTGGTTGGTTAACGACCATATCAAGGTCTGCACGCATCGCGGCGACAACTGTGGACATAAATCACCCGTAGGCGGTAGGAAATATCTCAATGGGAACTGCAGTGGAGGCGGAATGGGTCCCGAACGCCATCCCTGTGGGTATGTGCAAAATTTTCCTGCAATGTAGCAACAAGTTCATGAATAAACGGAACCAGTTATCGAATTGCTAATGTGGTTCCACTCTCCATGGAACAAATAAACCCCTGAATCGGAGTTTAAAATTTAACCAGCACTGACCTTTCGGTGGTCTTATCAATAACGGGATCGCGCGAGTCTGGAGTACGGCGGAAAGAGTTCTATGCATTACGCTTATTCCAAAGTAGGGTTGGCCAAAATAGTACTACTGTCATCTTTCGGGACTTTCGTTCAATGAAAGCACATGTTAGGAAATGCGCGGTACAAGCGGTGCCGGTTACCAAGCAAATGACTGTAGATCTTAAGCTTAGTCAAGAGAAAAATTGGCTCGGACGGTCTCCCGATGTGTTGGCACCCACGGTATTCGATGCTGTAGCATTCCCAACTTGCTAATGTTTTGTTAAATATTACGTTCGCAGTACAATACTCGATTTTTCACGATTGCAACTGCAGCTGTTTCAAGTAAATCGAATTATTGCAGTTCACTAAACTAGTTCGCAAAGTTCTTTACGCAATGACAGATTTTTCCAATATTCGTTCGCTGTATGAAATCGAGCCCGTCGATAATCTCCCAAGTGTCGATAATCAGAATGTCGATCAATCAGCATACAACATGTATTCTGAGCTATTTCGCGCGAAAATCTATCAGCATTTTCTGCTGCTGGAAGCCAGTGGTACGGGCGGCTTGGCCGGTGGTCTCGTCGAAAATCCTAAATGTTCCCCTATGGATTTTGAGGATTCTGAGAAACGGCGAATAGTAATGCGGGAGAAGCCCTTTGCGATTGTTACCAGTGATCCTTTCCCTGAAGACAAGCAAGACTTATTATTCCAGACATACGGGGACGTCAGAGTTCGCATCCGCCGCAATCTGCGCGCGCGCATCAGTCGCATCCCGTCTCTGGACGTTTTTTCCAGATGGCTTGTGGAGAACGAGACATTTCAGAAATTTATCCTGTTGGTAATAGCGTACAACTGCGTGACCTTAGGCCTACAGGCAGAATACGGAGACCGGCCGGGAGCGAATGCCGCTTTTGTGCGCTCCATTCTGGATTGTTTAGATATTTTAGCGCTGACAATCTTTATGTTTGAAATCTTGCTGAAATGGATGGTCAGTTTCCGGGATTTTTGGGATAACCCATGGAATACGTTCGACTTTGCCATAACGCTGTTTACCTTCGTTACGACGGTGATCGGTATTATAGGGCATTTGGATCCGTCTAATAAGCAGTTGTCGCAAGTGGAGAAAACGATGCGGGCATTTCAGGTGCTGCGAGTGATGCGGGTGCTGACCCGGAGTCAGGGCATCAAAGTAATCGTTTTTACTGTCACCAAATCCTTGTCGGATATGGGTTCCATTTTGGTTCTATTTATTCTATTTATGTATATCTTCCTTATTGCCGGCGTAATTTGTATGAGCGATTTGAAAAATATTGCCAGTCAAATGAGCAGCAAAAATATTACGGATCCAACTGTGCTTTTGTACGGATATCGATTTCAGTAAGTACGGTAAAGTACGCAATTATTGGAGCGGCGAAACATTATGAACAAACAATCTTTTTCAGGAATCTGTACTGGGGATTTTTAACGCTTTATCAAATCTTCACAATTGATCATTGGTATGCAATGCTACATGGTTCATGGTGTCAATTGCTGCCGGACTGCACCTTTGCCACAATTTACATGATGTTATGGTTGCTGATTGGATCGCTGATTTTCCGTAATATTTTTGCTGGAGTAGTGGTCAACACGTTCCAGAATTTACGCAAAACGGTTTCCAGCGAAGAAGAAGAAGAGCAGAAAGAAGTTCCCGATACCGCCCTCAGCGAATTTAAGGAGTTCATTGACGTAAAGATCACGGAGGAGACTGACCAACTGACTTCCAGTAAGTCCGTTTCTAAAGCAGGCGAATTCGCGATGTGGAGCAGTGGATGCATAACTTTCTTGTTTGCAGGAGAGAATCTCGTAATCCATACAATGGAAGGTGCAGATACCGGAGAAGATCATCACAGCGCAGACGATCCGCTTGTGAAGCTTAACCGCGACGGAGCGCGGTTTCTGTCGGACTACAAGAAGCAGTTACGTTTGCTGGACAAACTGGTGCAGATGAAGTCGACAGAGTGGACGAAGGAATTAATGTTTCGCTATTTTGAACTTATGGAAAAACTGCAGGAAAATGTGCATGCCAGACAGGAGATCATTAAATTAATGGATGAATGGCTGATGGGACTATTAAATAAGAGCGATCCGGAGGAAGAGCCAAGTATGAATGACCGCACGAAACAGCTGAAGCAAATGCTACGAAATCGACTGCATGGAAAAGAAAAATCTTCGTGATAACAGCCGAGGTGTTTTGGTAAACTCCAGGATGCAAATCAAATTCCAGACGCCAGGCAAAGGACCAATAATTGTTAAACACAGCAACACAGTTATTGGCACTCGTATCCCTGCCTTTGGAATCAGCTGTGAGTGGATACAGCACTTTTGGGAAATGACTGGCTGTACACTGCGTGCACTTTTGCCAGAATGTAGAGGACAAAATGTTCAGATACACCACACCTGCCTGAGAAAACATTTCAGAAATACAGAGTACAGTAGGAAAAGATTGGTTGCGCTGGAAGGAGCTTGTTGTAGTTATGCTTACTGCACCCGATCGTGAAGCCGGCAGTGGACATTGTGGTTGCGGTTAGTCTGGAGCAATTCGGATCAAATAGCGGTTGTCCGTCTACAACTACGAAACCACTAACCAGGATTTTGTTGTTTAGTATCTCTGGTTGAAAATTAGATTTTGTGCTCAACCAGAACGGTGTGAATGTTGTTTTGTGCTGTCCGGCTACGTTTCCTTGGCAACTTTCATTAACTTAATGTACAGTAGTTATACTGTGTTTATGTACTGTGTATTACCTACTTAACTAACAAACAAGGATGCACGAATGCTTTGATTGGAAAGCCCCTTTCTAATATTGCTGAATAATGATATTCCAACGCTGCTAGTGTTGGCTTGAACCGGTTGCAGAATTGTCAGAGTTCGTATGGCTTCGAACACCGTCAATGCTGACGATTCAGTGTCGAATTTGAGTGATATACCTTCTTCGAGCAGATCAGAAAATAAAATCAAAAAGTCTGTACGCTTTCGAGATCCATCTGATCAAAACAGCGGTGCTCACACTCCCAGTGATCTAAGCGGTGATGTCGGTGACAAATCTGCGCAAATGGAACGGGCAGCGAAAGAGGCTGCGTACAAGGACTCCAAAACCAAATTTCCACAAAAAGGTTCAGCTATATCGGTTAGAATGGAGGATCTTGAATTGGATAACGAAACAGAAGATGATCTGTCGGATACCCAAGAAAAAACTGGAAAGGAATTCGAAAGGGATTTGTTGGGCGAACAGCCGAAATCTGGTGAGTTATTAACGTTTGTGAAGGCCAAAATCACGAAATGCTTGTTAATTCTGTGCTAAGAGTCCGAGACAAATTCTCCAGAATACGCGTAAACTGTCAGATAAAGTGTTATTTAAACGAGGCAACCGTACTGTATTATGGTCGAGGTGACAATGCTTCCATTTGCTGTTTCCTTGTTATCTACACAGTATCTCTTGGTTGTGCATGAAAATGTCGTGGTCTTTTGCAGATTCCGCAGAGCATTCTCTTACTAAGAGAAGTGAAAGTCAGTTTGCAAGGCCAGTGCAGCCACTGCAACATGCATCGAAATTAGTTGAGAAACCTAGCACGAACGACAGCAAGAAACAGCTAAGCGATGCAAAGCCGAGTTCACCATTAAACTTCCGCGATGGCTCCAAGACCAAAGACTCTGAGAGGCAGAAGCCAAAAGCCGATAATACGGAGAAGACTTGTTACATTGATAAACGGCGTCTGTCGGAAGTACGTCCCGCAGATGAAATTCGCTGCACCTGTGAAGACTTTGAAAAGTATCCTGAGCACATTCGAAGCGAGAGTCGAGAGAAAAAAGAGCGCCCAACTGAAAATGGAACCAAACCGTCGGAAGCGAAACCGCAAGTGTCCGACAAACAAGATATACAAGAGTCAAAGCCGCCGGCACGGGAAAAACCGCAATCGCTCCAACCGAAACCGGAGCAGACCGAAAAGCCGGAAACACCGGTGTCAAAACCGGAGACCAGTAAATCCTCGCAACAGAAAACCGAAAAAGATGAATATGACAGATTAAATGTCACGAAAAAGGATTCATCTACGCTGGGAAAGTTATGGGATAACCTCAAGAGTGCAACCAATAATTTGGCCAAAAAGCCTTCAACGGATATTCAACAGCTACCACAGCAAAAACCAACTGCATTCAGGGACACTCAGTCGTTGAGTTCTGTTCCCGCCAGTGGGTTACCGGACTTCATTCAGCGGTTTTCATCGGCTTCGAAACTTGCCGATCTGGTGAAACCAGAAAGCGTGCAAAAAGCGGCACCTATCAGCACTGCTTATCAGACGAATCCTCACATTAAAATACATGCCAAAATTGACGTTGGAACTGGCAAAATCGAAAAGATAGTGCTTGAGAATACCGAAAGCGATAACGTTACCGGTACGAAAGAACCTAAATTCGAATTCTTGCCGGTTGAGCAAGCTGCGGCCACAAATGCAGGAACGCCCAACGAAGGTGCCCCAAGCAGTTCACAAAATAAACAGCAAGAGCAACAAAAGCTTGCTGACGAGCCTGTAGAAGATACGCAAATGCCGACTTCAAATTCACAAGCAAGCGCGTCACATGATGCGAACGATGTACCGGAAGCGCTTAACTCTCCACCAGCACCATACAATGCCAACACCGTCAGCGAGTTTCTCATGGAGAGACCTATCACCGATGCTTTGTTCAGCCGACCGGCTGTGGGACGGAAAAAGTCACAAGGTCGAGCCAGTGAGAAGCGGCTTCACATGAAATCCAATCCAGTTCCGTTCAATAAAAGCCACGAAAGCCTTTCGGACAATGAATCGAAAAGGAAGCGCAAGCGGGTGAGGTTTGCTGATTCCGACGAACTGATTGACGTAAAGGTGTCGGAGCTTTCGGACAGCGCAAGCGAAAATGAAGATACAGGAACAGGGGAAACATCCAGCGGTATCAAGGATAAAATTATGGACCAGGCAAAGCAGTTGTGCGATTCGGCGAAAGACACGATTGTGTCGTTTGTCCATCCAACAGCCAACTCAAATAAACAAAACCAACAGCAAGAAATCAACCCACAAAACGATGTTGCAAGTGAAAACAGTTCAGACATGAAGAGCCAGAAAACGTCGGACAAAGAGTCAGAAAGCTCGGATCATGAGAATGCATCCGGATTTCAGATTATATCTAAACTGGAGGCTACCAAAAACGTACTGGAAGAAAAGGCTAAGAGTGTTACTGGAACAGTGATAGAGAAAGTGAATGATCTGGTGCCCTCGCTTCGAACAGCCAATGCAGAAGCAGAGGCCGGAAATACTGAAACAGAAAAAACCCAGGATAATGCAGTTAACAAGGCTAAGCTGATTTATGATAAAGTAAAAACGGGATTATTGAACCAATCGAACAACCTGGTCGGCGCAGCGAAAGACACAGCTTCCAGTTTTTTCGAAGACTCACAGAAACACAACGATGCCACAAATGCCGGTTCCACGCATTCTCTGGAAAAGCCGAATGATTCTGGGCAAAACGATAGTGCAAGCCTAATTGATAACATTCGAACCGATGGCTTCGGGAAAGCTGTAAAGGATGCTGTTGCTAATGTGTTTTCTTCCGGCGAGAACGTGTCCAAGGAAGAAACGCGGGAGGATATACCGTCGCAAGATATAAAATCGGAAGCACGAGTGGGGAAAGCTAGTGAATCAACAAAACAAGCATCGAATCCACAGGAAAGCCAAATATCTGACACCGAAAATGTCCTAGACAAACCTGACGAAAACTTGTCGTTTCTCGGAAAAGTAAAGGACCAGATATTGGACCAAGCTGGACATGCGTACGACTCGGCTAAAGAGGTTGCTGGAAAAACTGTTGGGACCGCAAGCGACCCTGCAGCAGATACTCGCTCTCTTGTCGAACCTAGTGAAAACTCCGGTTCACAGCAGAAAGGCGCTTCACAAACTGGTAAAACCATCGGGAGCATTGTAGAAAAAGTAAAAGACCAGTTGCTGAATCAAGCGGAGCATACGTATGATTCTGTAAAGAACGTTGCTGGGAAGATTGTTGGAACAACCACTGAGGAGGCTTCCGCTTCTAGTCCTCCGGACATATCTGACAAAAAGGAAGATCTTTCGGAAGACGAAAAGAAATCTGCAGAAACTACCGATAAGGCCACTGCAAACGTTTTGGTAAAAGCCAAGGATCAACTCGTTCATCAAGCTGAACAAGTTTACGACTCAGCAAAAGAGACTGCTGGGAAAATTGTAGGCGCGGCAACCGAAAAGCTTTCACTGATTAGTCACCAGTCTCCTGAGCCACAAAAGGCCAAAGCTCCTGATACCAGCAGTGCGCATGAAAACGCGCGCGATACAGTGGAATCCTCAAATAAATCGGGGTACAAAGAGTCTGAGAAAGCCCAGGCTCGCGGCAAAGGCTCGTTTATTGATCTGTTAAAATCTGAGGGATTAGGCCCGGCTCTCAGATCAATAGTATCCAACACCTTTGTCGGCTCATCTGATTCTGAAAAGAAAAACGAAGCTACCGAAAAAGGCGACGACCTTCCGACCCACGCACTAAACGTAAAAAGTAAGAAAGCCGATGCCGACAAAGAAAATGACACAGAAATACTGCAGAACTCCGACATCCTTACTGAGGAAAGCGAGGACGAACTATCTTCCAAAGGTATATACATTTTAAGCCATCGGGCAGCAAATATCTACACGAACTGAGTTGTACATAGGTGCACTAATATGTGTTACCCTTTAATGTACTGTTTCTTTGCAAAATTGGCACAACTTGCAGTTGCAGTTTTTGTAGCGAGCCATCGTTCATCCAGTATTTATTTCCCTGCATCGGAATATTTTTGGTTGCAGACTTGAAAAATCGCCGATTAAGCCCTACTGACAGTGACGAAATGGATGCCCAACCCAATCCTATACATGCCACCAGAAGTCTGACCGACTTAAAGGATGACCACAGTAGTCGCACATTAGAGCAACAGCAGCAGAAGGCGGACGAGGATGATAGCAGCACAAAATTAGCAGATGAGTCGCCAGCGCAACACCAAGACCACCCACAAGAACATGAGGGGCTTTTCGACCGGTTCAAGCATATGATCTTGCATGCGCTCGAACACCATCCCGAGCAACAGACGCCGAATCCCGCAGTTCCTCAAACCAAAGCCAGTTTGCCTTCTTCTTGCAACGAGAATTGTGTGGATTATTGTGTCAAGCATTCGGGAGAGTTCCTTATTGCCGACCCAGATCGGCATATGACCCGATCACGAACTAACCTCACTTCACAACACGACCTGTCGGAGCCGGTGAGGGAAACGGAGAACAACACGAAAGAAATTAACCAGTCACGAGAAGCCTCCAGCGCGGAACACGGAATGCTGAACAATGTTTATGGAACAGTAAAGGAAATGCTGAGCTTTATTTTTGTCGCGGAACACGGGGAATCACCGAATGAAGGAACTACCAAAGACGTACAGAATTCAGAGGAATCAAATGGAGAAAACAAAAACAGCAAAACGTTCCACAATACAGATCAAAATACGTCCGAAAGCGAAGGTATGCTTTACACGATATCACCAGCTAAATAAATTCTGGGCATTTTAATGTAGCGCGAACTGTAGCTGTTCTATTGTAATTGCAGATGCGGAAGACGAAGTACAACAGAGACAAGCCAATAACGAGCAGGCCAGAAACGAAGCGACCCTCGACGAAAGTATCCTTCGAACGCGTCGTGCACGTCGGAAGAAGCCGCCCAGTGGCATCGAGACAGGCACCTTCTCCATGCCGTACTCTTTCAACCAACAGGGCCCTCCCATATCCGTTGATCTGAATGATGATTCGGAAAGTGATGCACACACTTTACCCGACCACATGTTCCGCCCACCCGGAGCTGTGCGATACGCTGCATACATCATTGGCGGCTGTATGGTGTCCATGGTGCTGTTGGCTCTGCAGGAACGCGTTACCGAATCAGTGTGGATACGACCGGAAGTGTGGATACCGCGGCTAGCAGTGACGGTGTTGGTGACCTTAATGATTGGTTTGGTATATGGATTCGTCACCAAAACGGACTTTGTGCGGAAACCAAATAGTAATAGTCGTTTGAATTCAGACAGTGACCGTGTTAAAAATAAAACTTGATCTAATTTTAGTCATTATTTTTATTGGTTGACGAGATTCAGGGCAGGTACAGTGCACACTTGATCAGTACAACTGCAGTCTGTTTGTCTATAGTGTTTTGTGGTAATTGCCACGACACTTGTATCGCTGGCGTTTTAACTGTTTGAATTATGTCGCTGACATTTTGCGCATATCGCAAGCCGTGCTTTTTTAAATTAAACATTGAAGTGAAAACCAAACGGACCAATGAGGTTTTTCACCAAAAGCTAAGGTTGCGTTTTCGTAGCCATTTCTGAATACCATCACTGTTCCATATCTTGCTGCCGTGGTCTCTAAGCGTTGGATAATCATCCAGAATTCCTTTCTTAAATCTTTCTAAAGTGTAGAAATAGTACGCCACTGAGATATCCACCAGGCTTGTTTGGGTGCCCACTAAAACCCCGTGCTTGGTAGCAGCCAAAATTTCTTCCAACTTCTTCAGGGTAAGCGGGGCTTGGTCAATGTAGTCTGCCTTTGCCTGAGCGGCCATTTCCGGTTGGTTCTCAAAAAATACCGCTTGGACATATCGCGGATATGCTGCTCTGCGATCTATAAGCATACCTTTCGTTAACCAGCTATTGCCTTCACTTCCGGTTTGCACTGTTATCAGTGTTACTTGCGTTACCTTTAACGAAGTCCATTATCTCATCGATCCTTGCTTCTTCCCATGGATTTTGCCCATACAAGTTAAATCTTCGGGCTAAAAAGCGCAGTATGGTGCCTAATTCGCCTAGCACTTGTCCGTCTACTTCAACGTATGGTAGCGTGCCGAACGGTGTTTTAGGCTTCATTAATGGCCATTCTCTGAGTTCAATGCGGTTATCCACGAAATCTTGGCCGGCATAAGCAAACAACCACCGAATGGGTTCACCTCGGCCTCCACCATCAAAATAGTGGAGAATATACGTAGAACTCATTTTATAATATTTTCTTATTTTGTAATAAACGCAAATCGAGTTCTGCTGCAGTGCTGTTCAGAGTACGACAACTGAATACGGCATGCTGAGTTCTTAGCAATGAAAATCGTGGAGGACTACTCTAGTCAGATTCCACCGTATGGTATATCATTCAGTTACTCTAAGTAAAACGTCGCATTACTTAAATTATAAATGCACATTACTACAAGTATTAATCGAAGCCGGTTTTCTAACGGCAGAGTGTAAAGAACATACAAGAATAATATCTATTGTTCGAATTCTTTGCATTAAAATTTCTATTCAAAAGCACCGGTAGTTTACAGAGCGTTTTTACATGCTAGTAGACCGAATGATTTTAACTCCCTCACTGCACAGTGCAAACTTCGAAAACCAGTTTCTCGGTCAACGTATTCCTCGGTTCTGTGGCAATAACTTCGAATGAAAAAGGTATGGAGCATTATCGGCAGAAATTAACAGACCTGAGCCAGCGTATTAGACGGTAGACATTTATTTGGACTTTGCAGTGGAGATCATAGTGCACACTGCACGGTTGTACGGTAACAACGCTCTAAATCCGGTTCCGGGTTATACCACTCCGGACTTTCATGTACACGTACAAAGAATTTTATGCGATTGACAGGTAATTACAGTCGAGTCTAAGCGTTCACTTTATATGGCAGCAACTAACATCTGTTGGCAGTCTGCTATAAACAGATTAAGAGTTTTCCAACCATGGCTACCAAGTATGTGTATCATTATTTTAATGGACAGGGTCGTGGGGAAGCTGTCCGTTGGATCTTCGCTTTAGCCGGTGAGGATTTTGTGGATCATCGTATTGACGCAGCCGAATGGCCCGAGTTCAGATCGCAAACTCCTTTCGGAACATTACCGTTCTTGGAAGTGGATGGTAAAATTCTGGGAGAAAGTCTGACCATTCAGCGTTTTCTTGCACGCCGATTTGGCCTGGTTGGGAGCAACGAATGGGAGCACGCCAGAGTTGATGAACTGGTCGATTATGTTACCGGTATGTTGGCCACCTTTAATACTACTAACTTGCTCGAAATTATGAGAATTATTGCTGTATCACGGCTTAGTGTATATATACACGTATATAAGTACCTACTGTATGCTGTATACATACATACATTAACAGTATGCGTACTTCTATATATACAGTACTAATATATGGTTGTCCATGCAGTACTACGTATTCTGTAATTACGCGCCCACTTTTGAACAGATTGTCGAAAGACATATCCGGATTGGGTTTACGCTCGCTTTTTCCACAATGACATGCAAAAGCGGAGCAGGTGCGGGAACATTACTTGAAAGCCGCTGAAACGCCATTAACGAAATTGCAAGACATGTTAGCGCAGAATGACAAAGGAGAAGGGTATTTTGTCGGACAAGCACCAACTTGGGCGGATATTGCGATCACCTGCTATCTGGACACCATTGAAAACTTTGAGCAAGGCTTCCTGGCGAAATATCCAACACTGAAAGCCTATCGAGAACGTGTTCGCAATTATAAAGGAATTAAAGACTGGATAGCAAAGCGACCAAAAACAGCGTGGTGATCTTTTTTTCTCTGTTTAGACTGCAATTAAGAGTATAACCGTACGTATCTTGCCGCATATTGTCGACATTTCTTGCTTGTTTACCGTGTATCTTTGAGAATAACTGAGATTTATGCTCTGACATTTTTAGAGTAATTCAATATCTTAAAGTTAAATTTAACAAAGTTTTGAATGTAGTGATTTGCTGCAGTTATTTTAGTTTTCCGGGATCGATGTAACACATCGTAAAATGTACTCTGTAGTGACCGTAGTTTCATAATATGGTTGTAATGAGTGTTTTATCATAAGTTTCTCACATATTCTGTGCTTCTAGTTTTGTCGAAAACTGCGGTCACCAAAATAGCACTGGAGGACAAAACCAGAAGGAATAGCTTGAAGAATTTCTTTTTGATGCAGACTGATTAAATAAAGATAAAGCATATCGATGACCGTCACAAACGCATGATCGATTATCAATTTTTTCTTGTTATGCATCCATACTTGGGCCACAATATGAAAGTAGCGGGTAATTTTGCGATATTGCATCCGTTTGCTCAATAACTCAATGAAAAGCGGGGTCGGGTGGTTTGTTAGTTGTTCAAGGCAGCGCAATTTTGACAGGATTGAATTTTATCAAGCCAAGTGGCTACAAGGACCCTCCACACTACAAGCTGTTCGTATGTTGTTGCTTTTTGTTATCACGTTTCTTTTGTACTACGGGTGAGCAGACCCTTGAGTTGAATGAGCGAAGCACGGCCCACAGCGCCCGCTACTGCATCTGCAGACCGGCATAGCCGAGCCATAGCAGCGGAAAGGATCGGAGCATCCGATGCTGACCGGATCGTTTATCGTTTCTGGTCTGCAGATTAAAATGGATGGAATTAGATTTGCGCCGGATGGAATGGATATCGGATGGAATTGTTAGCCTCCGGGAGGCCTTTTACGGTGGGATCGATTGACTCTAGACGCCCTTGCACAGGCGAAAACGGCATAATGTGTAAAGTGTGGAAATGTCCGTTTGCTAACACGGAACATCGTAGATAGTACTAGATAGTGATACGGTTCATTACAGTACATGTTACAGTAAACATTATGCAGCCTGCGCGCGGAAGCTAACGAACGCTTGCTACAGTGCAACACATAAAATTAAAACCAACAGTACAAATGTTCTATGTACACGGAACACTCCACGTGTTAGTATAAATGAATGTATTATAAAACAATCATATTAAACGTAATTATTATAGAACATTCTGTTTATTATGTATTTTACAAAATTAAATTATTACTGAGCGCGGTGTACTTTATAGGCAGATTGAATCCACAGTACCGCTGCCAGAGTAGAAAAACGATTTACACACAACTATGCAATTATTATGTGACTTAAGTGCACGGGTACTAATTATTCATGAGTTAGTAATAATTTTATGGTGCACACTTCTGCACTGCAGCAACGGAGTAATCTTCCATATAATGACGTGAGCAGCATAAGCAATTCCGTTGTTTCTAATTAATGTTCGGTTACACTGGAGTTCCACGAGCTTTTTTCCCTTGTCCATTATCGAATCAATAATGCAAGTGATTTTGCCGGTTCAGACTGGGTTGCAGTATGTGCTGACTGAAGGATCGATAGCAAAGTGAGTTAGCAAAGTCCCTATTCTGTAAACGGTTACCAGTTGGGTTAGTGAAAGAGACAGCATAATCTGACACCAGTGACACTTTAAGGCCTGTTCTATCAAACAACGGCGCTAACTAAATTTATGATCCCCTTATACGGACCCCGCTGCGGGCGATGGGCACAAGGCACTGCAGCAGCAGCTCCGGAAACAGGCACTTAGATACGCTGAGCTGTCTTTTACGCTCCACAGAGCTGTTAGAAATGCCGAATAGGTGCACCGCCACTCTGTAAGATGACAACTGAAGCAGATGTGCTTCAGATGGAGGAAGTGCAGAAAAGTTGCCAACCATTTCTGTGGGTCAGTACTGAGATGAGGAAAATGGAAATGGCGTTGTCGGCAAGTTGGCAGCCCATTGACAGGGCGTTATTGTAACGGCTCCAGGCAGTTATCGCCGCAATAAAAAAGGCGCTAGTTTCCGGCCATTGATTTGCGCCTGTCTTGCCATTCATGCCTGGGACCGGGAGTTGTTAGTAAATTAAAGATCCTGCCATATTGCTGTTGCTCCACACAAAGAAAACACGTCATGTTACTGCGCTGGACAGTCGATGTCTGCTAGTGTTTCCTTTTTGTACCAAGAATGCGGGATAAGCACTGTTGAGTCGCAATTGGTTGCAGTGCGCCAGCCACAGCCCCATTTGGCGGATGTGTGTGCATACATGCTCCTGCGTGTACTGCACATATGTGTGTGCGTCGTGGATAAAAAGCAATCAGTCAGCAACTGTCAGGGCATTGATTGCACACTACTCATGGAAGATGGCAGATAATTACAAAGATTTAACACGCAAACTGGATGTCCCGCTGTACAATGCCGGCAATGTTGTGTAATCGATTTTGGTCACATTGGGCTTGGTGTGTGTATGTGTGCTTGTGTGAAATGGTGTGAAAGTTATAATTTGTGACGGGACTAACATGTTCGTTGTGTTGTGGAGATCAGCCGCGAAAGTGCTACGTTATGGCGTATGGGATGTGTAATAACATAGTACTGTGATAATACCGCAACTTGCCACAAATGATGCTGTTTTTAGCGTGTCTTGACCTCACATTTGCCTTTGTTTTGACCTTAAACATGTTCCCGCCGGCGGTCAAGCCCAACATCAGCAAACCGCATAAGATCCGTCTGCATACCATGGAACAATGTAATGAGCAATTCGGCACGTGCTTCGCACTTTTATCCAAAGACGGCGGATTTCTGGGTCAAGTTCTGTACGGAAGAGGCGATCTACCGGGGAACGTAAGGACACGCTTCCCCGAGACCATTAACCTGTATTGCAAGTATGTACTTATGGATTAATTATAAGTTTTAATTTTCACACCTCATGGTACAATCCACGACCAAAATAGCAGCCACATTTAGGTACATCGTACTGGGCATTGTAAAAATCCAGAGTAGTATGTTCAAATCTTCAACATGTTACTTAATGTTACAGAATTTGAAGCGTGCAGCGTTTTATGATAGCTTCCTGTTATGTTCGGTACAAAGAGTTACTGTAAATTACCACCTGTCTCCCGTGACAAGAATGCTCGCAAAAATCACAAATATAAAAACTAGAAGCCGCCGCAATTTCCGGTACTATTTGCGTAAGGGACCTGTCAATACTTTCTGTAGTGATTGGACAACGAACATGTAATTTTGTCCAAGTAATCAAAAACTGCTCACCTGCTTCCCCGATAGGAAAGGTGTAACGGTACCAAATTACAGTGTCATGTAAGTCACTTTTGACCGCACTTTGATACTAGCGGTGAGAGCTTCGAAATATGCGGCCATAAACTACGAGTATGGTCATATTGTGCATAATTATATAATACGGCTAAACAATTCCTGTCCTATGCACAGTATTAAAATTTCACATTGTGAAGTGGATAGCTTTGCTTGCAGTTACTAGAGAATTACAATACCAGTTTTGCGATAAATGATCAACGGGGACAAAATTTTGAGATAGGTTCTACCGGTGTAAGAGACTACGTTTACTCGGATAGGTATATATGAAAGCATTGTATTAAATTCTTTAAATAACAGTAGCAGTGTTACGCAGTGCTCACTGTGGAACAAAAACTTGAATTGACTATTCATATATTTTCATTATTATTAAACTTAAACATAAAGCTTACTTAAAATGGAGTTTGATTTCGATTATACAAACAAAATGCAAATTATTAGAAACGAACTGAGAGAGTAATGCAGAACCCTAAGGTTATAAGCGAATTAGCAGATGAAGTAACGAGCTAGAGCAGGATTTTAGCAGGACAAGTAACGTTACAAGTTAACTTAAATCGCTGTAATAAAGTTTTGCGGTTATATTATTTAACCTCTAAAGTTTACGATGAGACAAGTCACAAAAGGGTTAAATCTGCAGACGTCTTCACAGCGTAAAGGTATTTGAGCGAATACTTATTGATTATTGTGTAAACTGCTTAGCACCATTTTAATTTTCTACAGGTCACTCGGAGCCGGTTTAAGTTGCGTGGATGATGCACTACGTGGGTGCTCGTCCTTAATTGAGAAGCCAGTTATCAAGAAAGTACGCGCATTTATGCGCTCCTTTCGCCAGATCGATCTATGTACGAAGGATACTTATCGGGAAGGTAAGGTCAATAATATTATAATCAGCGATAGTGCTGCACTGTCAAGTTGAAGAAGTCAGCATTGAATATCTATGCCGTATGTGTAACTAGCAATTTTTCATGTGTATTGGGCGCGGTCACTAGGGAAATATTGCACCTCGCAAAACTTACGCTGTTGGGGTATCAGATTTCATGGCATAAATGGATGATTTAATCGCAGCGAATCAATAATCGATTGATGGAAATTGCCTAGATTAAGTGTTTCTAATACTCTCAACCGATCTTTTATCGTATACAATCACAGTACTGCCATGGATTACTTTTAGTCAAGGGTTTTTTGCCCGAGCGGTTTTCTAAGCTCTGCAGTGGCCGATAGTTAGAGCCTCATTACGCAAAACAAAAACGTAAAGCGGTGCATCTTTAAAAATAATCACGACGCTTTAACCAATAAAAACAGCACTTACTAGGCCAATAATTAATGCATTACACAAAGGTGCTTCATAGTAATAATTATATGCTTTAATATGCAAAATAACTTATGACATTTATTTTCTCTAATATGACGTTAACTATTGTTTGACAGCCTTTATTGACCAAGATGAATGTTTCTTTGGGCTCCGGAGTGATCCCGTTCGTTCCCAGTGCGTGCACGCACTCGTGTCTAAAATGAATGCCGCCCAACAAAATGTTCTAGCGGTAGACGGAAATGTGGACTCGTTATTTGGAGAATATTGCCGGTTAGTATTGTAAATACATTTACCCAGCTAATATTCTGAAAGTGCTCCTGTACGTGAAAATTTTCCAAATGGTGCACTCAGCACTCAGCACTGCCTTGTTTGCTGTTATTGTTTCAAAAACCCTGAGCAGTGACATAAAAAATTTTGTTTATATTTTTTCATATAGCGCTTATCAGATATTCACTGACTGCATCTCCGATGACTTGCGCCATGACTGCGGACTGCGTGGGCGGGACATAATATTGCACAATTTCTACCAAGTAATGGGATTTCAAGGGCGGAAGCGAGTTTGCAATGCCCCAGTGCGCTCCAATGAGGTGCCTATCATGAACAATGATGTCTACCTGAATTCCGCCTTTTCGCATAATTATATTTTATAACGAAATCAAATATAATGCATTCACACGTATTTATTGATTAGTCATAATTTTTCGTAAATACCTATAGAAAATCACAGAAAAATCATAGATAAAGCCTGATTGGAAGCAATAACGAAAGTTCTGGGAATGAATGTTGTGAATAAACGATTGTCAAATAATGCTGAACGTGCGCAATCAGTAACCATTCAGTAGTGTGCTTTAAATGATTACCAACTATAACGTCACGTGGGAATTAACGTGGACGTTTTAGACAAACCAAGAACTGCAAGCAGCTGCTCAATACTAATTGCTAGCGACGGTCACAGAAAAAATAATTATCCTGCGCCAGAACCGCCGTACTGCACTGCAACTGCCAGTAGTGCTAAAAGTACATATTCATCTCTTTTCAAACTGTCCACTGGTCATTCGAATTGATGATTAATAACTTCTGGTTAATCCATTTAATTTGGTGAGTTGTTGTTGTTGTTGCATAAACATACAGCGCAGTCCTTTCAAGGACCATTGCTCCAACAAATATAAAATTATTAGAATTGCGAAGGTAACAGAATAAGCATATGACAGTAAAAACTAGTCGCTTATCATTGGATCACCGAAATCTGTTTGAGAACTCCAAAACTTTAGAAAGCAGCGGCAACATCCACTTTATTTTAAGAAAACCCAATTCTGTAAAGCCAGCATGTTATAGGAAAGTTCGCAATACAGTAAACGAGGGGTGCTTATAAATAGCGCAATGATAGAAAAAGTGATGTTGTTTCCGGCGCATAACCACGAGAGCACAAAGATGGATTCCCATATATCTGAGAAGGTCGAGACCCGTTTAGTCTAGAATGATCCATTCGAAGTTGGGTCAGAAATGCTTGAATATTTCGTGTGACCGGTACTGGCTTTCTCCATATCGAGTAAGACACATTCGGTTGGACATTGTATAGTGCTCTCCCTTTTTGAGATGCTGACCAATTTTTCTGCCATTCGGCAGAAATGGTAGTGCTTAAAAGTTGTTTGGTTTGAACGACGCTTTTGACAACGGCAGTTGCAAACCTTCGTTTTCCGGTACTTGAAGGGGCTAAATGAGCGTGCAAGAGCGATGTTATAGTGCAATTAAACTGGGCTCCCTTTTTTGCCGCCAAATTGGTGAGTACATTTACGAAGTAAGTGCAGTATACAGGTTATTTAAAAAGTGACCTTCCGTTGCTTAGCAACTAAAAGGGGCACAGTAGCATGGTCATCAGCGTAGTGTTAGAAAGGATCACTTCGCCCTCTAGCATCTTAACTTGTATAGTATGAACTGTATTATGGAGGCTCGTGTGGTGTTGGATTTTGCTGGTGCACAGTAAACATGAACAGTAAAAGATATGAAAATTTTACTGAATGCTTAAGCCATGTTACATGGAAGTCCATTCGCACTTCGCCCACGAATACGTTTTTTGCCTTCGTTAAAAATTATGCCTTGAGGAAATTTTATTTTATTCGACTGGGTACTGGCCCATATTATAACATTCCAAAACAAACACCTGCGAGCTTACATTGTAGAATGGTAAGAGAAACAAAGGTCTTCCCGTTCGCGAGCAATGGGGCATCGAATCAGAAACTTTTTCCACCGTAACCGAATAGCTCCGGAGCATCAAGGAACGTCAGCTGATGAAAAGGTAATGAGTAGTATTTTAAACTGGTCCCTTCAAATGAATTTTTTTATTACGTTGCAACGGTTCGATTTTTTAATGCGCTTTATGCCTTAGGGCAGAGCCTGCACCGGTGAATCCGTAGAATGTCAGGAGGAGCCAGGTGTGCCATTTCGCCACTCCAGTCTTCATATTTTATACGTCGCGGATGAGCAGATCAGCAAATTTTCTGCGACGATTTTCAATTTATTTTTGAAGTACTTTAAAACTTCGTGGCTCTTTAATCATGTACGCTGGACAAATCTTGCGGTTCCACCAGTGCTTCCGCGTAAAAAGCCGTTAATGGAACTTCCAACGGCTGTGCTTTTAATCATCAACAATATCGGCGATCTCGATAACAAGAGACTGTTGGTTATGCGGAAGCTGCTTTTGCAGATTCATTCAAAGTGCCCGTTTCTGATCTTGCTTAATCTGCCACGGGTTCAGCGACTGCTTCCACAGCGGCTTTTTAAAGGTCAGCGGTTGCAGATTGAACAGATGCACAAGGAATTTTTCATGGATTTCCTTCCGGCGAACGTTAAGGATTTATTGAATGTCCGGGTATGGGCATGCCCTAAATGCACTGGAAAAAAAGTGGTAAAAAAGTGCATCGAGTGGTTGAAAATGTACAACCATCCGCTGGCCCCACTGCCACCCCTTCCATTCGGACCCGCACCCGCAAAACCAGTCCGGTCTGTTACCATTCCGAGAGCTGTGCCAAAAAGGCGGGCTCAAGAGTTCGAAGATCTTCCTCAGTATTCCCCTGTCAAACGCATTATGAGACTGACGCAATCATTAAGCGATACAAAACTCACCGCGATGCTTGCAAAGAATCCCCAGCACCGTCCCGAGGAACCGCGATACGATGCCGAATACGAGGATTTCCGATCCCGCCGGGAAATGCGCCGGTTTGTTCGGCGATTGCGGGAGGCCCTGCGACTGCGACAGCTGGATGCTGCACGTTCGCCCACGGATGTCGCCGATTCCGCGTACCATATTGAGATAACGTCGGTATCCGGCCTGACGTCCGTTACCAATGTGGACGCCAGAAGCGAAGACTACGACGGGGACGAGGAAGACACAGACGAGGAAACCAGTGGTCTAACGGGTTACACCATCATTAACGGACACGTCAGTGCGATCGGTCAGCCACCCAGCGAAGTGGAACCAGTTGTACTTAGGATGGGAGCGGAACCGACAAACATGGTAGCAGCAGCGGTGCACGCAGAACGGATAAGGCCACCGCTGCCCGTTGACAGTTTTGAGACGATGTTCCACAGTCCTACCTTTATGGCGCGTCCGGCGCAACACAACGACGACACTGTACGCTTAATTAGTGCTCGGACGACTACGGATGATAACTGATCTGTTTTCTGGACGTGTAGCAGGTCTCTTACTACATATGGCGCTGTTCTTGTATTATTATTTAAAAGATTAAAATGTAAGAATACTGTAATTCAAACACAACAATACATTCTGATTTACGGGAATGCTTCGTATCTGGCTTACGTCAGATTTTGGCTGGACTTAGATAAACTGAAGTTGTTGCTGCGTAAATAAGTTGTTGTTGCCGTAGTTTATGAATTTTTCAACCACGGCCGTTAGAACTTACGTAAAATCAGGTAGAGTAGAATCAGGTAGGTTAAATCATCAAGAATAATTAAAAATACCCATAGCGCTCAATACTGGTGCGGTGGCTGTATCACAGCTCAGTACTTCCCGAAAGGCACATTGATCTGTGTCTGTACCAAAAAGGCCTTTACATAAGTAATTAATTTATGCAGCACAACCTTTGAAGTAGTTTTTATAAAGTGCACTGTACGTATAATGCCGATGCTAATGTACGTATGATGTACACTGTACGTATGATGCCGATGTTATGTTATATCATAACTCCCCACTATTGGGGGAAAACTAATTAGCATAAAGGCAAAATTTTAAGAATCTATGCTTCCGAAACACGAATGACAGATAAGCTTTGCTTCCAAACGTCCGCAGAGGATGCCAAAACATGTGGAGCCACTGCTACATGCAGGTCATTGACCACTACTCTACATGTTTGGGCATCTTCTGCGGACGTTTGGATAGCAAATAAGCTAGAAAAGGCAATACACATGCCTGAGCGGCCATCCAGGAAAGCGCGTTACCCTCCACATTTGCTTACCGATCGCTGCAAAAAGATTAGCCAATTTTAGTACCTACACTGCGATGAACAACATTTTTTGAATATCAGTTACTAGAGCACAATGAATATCTGCATCGTCACAAACACGTAGCAACGTAATATTTTCAACAACGCTCACCTTCTTCGATCCACAACGTGGACGTGATCGGCTTTTGGCCTTGCACGAAGACTTCTTTGGACGGCTGGACGACTTTTTGGGGCGGCACGAAGATTTCTTGGATGACTTTCGCTTTTTCATGCCACAAGAAGATCGCTTGGATGACTTTCGCTTTTTCATGCCGCAAGAAGATCGCTTGGATGACTTTCGCTTTTTCATGCCGCAAGAAGATCGCTTGGATGACCTTCGCTTTTTCATGCCACAAGAAGATCTTTTGGAAGACTTTCGGTTTTTCATGCCACAAGAAGATCTTTTGGATGACTTTCGCTTTTTCATTCCGCAAGAAGATCTCTTGGATGACTTTCGCTTTTTCATGCCGCAAGAAGATCTCTTGGATGACTTTCGCTTTTTCATGCCGCAAGAAGATTTCTTGGAGGACCTCCGCTTTTTCATGCCGCATTTAGACTTTGATTTCTTCTTCAAACCGCATCGGTTCTGGACATGATCAGATCCAGAGATTATACAGCAGCAGCTAGTATGCCTAACTGGTGGCTTTCTATTGCAGTACCAAACCGCTTACCTTTTTCTTCTTGCAGCCTCCGCCCTTTGGTCTGGCAAAGAATGATACCATCTCGCCTTTGCATGTCCGGAAGCATACGAGTTTCTTTCCGCCAACTACTTGTTTACTTAGTACCATTGTGTCTCAGAAAAAGTACAGCAAAGCTAATAATCAGGAGTTTGACATAATACAGAAAGTCGCTCAACAAAAATTACAAAAACTAAATTTAGAAAAGCTAACTAAGACTCCAGATCATCCTACATTTCGTACCGCTAAGCAACCGGTTGCATCGCAAACATTTTCTCGTGACCTCGTTGACCTTTTTTGTAACAAGTGCCAAGTGGAACCGTATTCCTTTGTCTACCGTTTACAGCGTAACATATTAAACAGTACAGTACCTGTTTTACAATTTGCTACGATTTGCACTGTACTCTATCGTAGTAATGTACTTTACTTTAGTTTAGCGTGTTTAAATCACGCGCAGCTTTACTGTACATACAACATATTTAATTTTTATGGCTGCAAGAATACCGGACGTACAGATATTAAATACAAAATCATACTTACGTATTCCTGTCACGTAATAAACATTAATAATCATTTTATTATTATTACCTAATTTTGTTGCCGTAATTTATTTTCAGCGGTTTCTTATTCTGTCATTCATGCCGGCTGTAGAAAAAAATTTTAAATCTCGTTAAATACATGAACTACATACATACTCAATACATGAACTGTAAAGCTAGTTTACCACTGCTTAAAGTATTAACTGAACTGCATAAAAATCGGAAGTTTTCGCGCATTTTTGTTCAAAATAACAATTTCCTTCGAAAATCGAAAATTGCAGCTCCATATACAATTCTCGAACAGAAATGATAACTAACAAAATTCTAAGGATGGATTTAAGTCATGCCATTTTAAAAAGAAACGATGGCCTTTTAACAACGGCAGTTTTCATGGGATTATGTATGGCAAAAAGCTCGAGCACTGCATCCATAGAACCATGTAACCAATATCCATCAATGTGCCTGTCCTTGTACGGTATGGGACCACGATGTTCTACCACAAAATCGCTACGCTGCAGTAACTCTCTCGTATATCCGCTGATCTGAATTCCAGGATCTGCATTAATTAATGCATAATTATCTTTGTTTCGTCCCGAATCTTACTGTGACATAAATGTTTGAGGTACGTAGACTTCGCGCTTACAGTTGCCAATGGAGTGCAGCATTCTAAGAGCAATCAGCACTGCTTCGCCGTAAATAAAGAACCTTGGTATTTTTGTGCTCAGAACGCCTCCAACCACTGCACCTAAAAATTTAAGAGAAACAAAAAATGTTTTTATTCAGTAGTGATGGACTCCAAGTCATGATACATATGCTATGTAGATCTACCTGAACTAATTCCCACTCGCGGCTTGAACCGGTAGTCCGGTTTGTAAGGAATAACGAAGCTCTCCAGGGCGGATACCAGGCGCAACGCGTACTTTACGGCATCTGTTGCGTGGTTTGACGATTCCACTGGAACGCCAGAAGCAGCCTGTTAGAAGAGTTTTCCAACCGTTTTACAACACCTTTTACTGAACAAAAGCGAGATAAAATTTCACAGCAAGCCTCCACACAAAAGATGTTTTGTGTGGACACCCCCTACATATTTTATCGTGGAATTCAGCTGTCTATAATCTATGTTCTACAGTTTTATAATGTCTTCCATATCCGGAAGTTAAGTGCACAGACAGCATAGTTATTTGATTTATGCTACCAATCGCACCGAAAGTAGCAACAGTTAATAAAACGTTCACTGAACTTGAGAAAATTTTTGAAAAACAATCATGGCCAAGATTAGGTAAAAAGTAAAAAGTTGTCTAATTTTTGCTCGCGAGTAAAGTAGGGAGCGGAAAGAGAAGTAAAGAGAATTTTAGAACTGAAGCCGAACTACAGAGTAGCCATGGTCTTAAAGGTTCACCCAGTGAAAAGTTATGCACGAAGTGGCTCCCAGTAATGTACTGGTATCTAAGGTAATTTGGCGATTGCTCACCGACTGTCCAGCAATCAAATCTGCATGCGGTAAAGAGTAAAAGTGTGACTTGCATAGAAAAGTTAGGGCTACTTACGATGACTGTGTCCTGAAAATGCGATACTCTGCTCATCCCAGATGTTTCCAGTACATCGCCCACTAATTGTCCAAGCTTTTCCAAACAGTCGATCACTTGAACTGGTGAACTTTGAGCTCGGATAACAGACGGTGTTAAGACATCGGAACAAACTACTGTTACGTGGTCGTAAACTTTGGTGCACGAAGTGGACATATTGTCGCCGTAGCCCGCAACAGCCCTGCAATGTTTCAGCTAGCTTTACGTATGTTACCACCAGGTAGCTGAATCCCCGCATCAAATAATAAAATTGTTGATGCAATGATGCTGAATTCGCTTTTACCTGGGTATGTACACATATAACATGGCATTCTTTTTCTGTTGGTCAACGTAGGCTTGAAAGTCCAGTTTATGTACGACATTTTCGAGGCTGTTTGTCAGATTTTCCATCTGAGCCATCAGCGCATCGGCCAGACTACCGCCTGATTTTGTACACCTGCAAGTATAAGTTGTGCGCCCCATCTCGTAACATATTTGCTGCTTCAAGTACTTACTATAGTGTGATTGTAACAGCTAGTACTAGAAATACCAGCTAGTACCAGAAGCCTATACTACTGTAGAGCGGCACTGGTACAGCTAAAGTATATTAAGCTGCCAGCCTTCCACAACCACTTACTACAGCTACAGTAAATTGTTGGCTACAAGTATCGACGAAGCCTACATTTTTGTCGCTACACGAGAAATCTCCCCTCTGACAAAACTCCAGTCAGGTCTTTCGTGCTGAGATTCATTCCAGCATATTTGCACCAGTTCCAGTAACTGTGTATCGCAGTCCACATCCAATGTGAACTTTGGTCGCATTGGTATGCCTTCAGGCGTTTGTCCATAACGAACATACGAAACGATTTCTGTACATATAACGAAGAACAGCTCGCATATTATTATTTCAAACAATGCTTATTTAAACTGCCCAATATTTAAAAGCACTAACCAGTCGGCGTGTAATCGAACATGCAGTACGGACGATCCCATAAAATAAGTTCTTGCATGATTATGCCATAACTGTAAATGTCCACTGACCGATTCATCAAATTGGCACTTCTTTGGTTGCTGTCGTTGCTGCGTAAAACCTCAGGTGATGTCCACAAAAGTGATTGACTGAATCCAGGGCACTTTTTGGCAAACCAGTATTCCACCATGTTCAAATCCAGAAAACTTGGCAGACCGTAATCACTGATTTTGACGACGAATTTTTCATCAATCCACAGACAAAACGAGGTCAACCGACCATGGCATTGCAGCCATTTGAAATACAGATGCAGCAGACCGTGAATGATGTCACTGGCGAAGGAGAATCGAACTTCCCAGTCCATCTTCGGCTTCATATGTATAAGATCCTAAAACAAAGCACATTATTTTGAGCTAATTATACAGATTGCTTCTTGACTGGTTTCTCACAATCAAGCGTCCCCGATTTCCAATTTCCTCATACAACACGGCAACATGGTTAATGTCGATTGAAGCACCAAGGAATTTCAGCACATTATCATGGTCAATCTTTCTTGCCCATTCTACTTCCTGAAGAAGCCGGAAATGCTTGACAACGTATTTTTTGTAGCAATGTCTAACAGCCGTCATTTTTCGCTTCCATCTACCCAAGACGGTAGATATCTCTGGCATTAGCGGTTCAGGAAAAACGTCCTCCGATTGCCATCCCTTCATAAACAAACTCAATTAACCAAGTACACGCAGAATTTACGTTACGATAAACGGATACCTGATGGCGAGCGTTTAAACTTGGTTCCTGTAGAAGAAAAACAGGTACAGAAACAGCAAAAACAGTTTCTTTTTCGGGAGAGCTTACTATGCTGGCATTGTCTTCTATATCAATGGGCACGGCGCTGTTGGGCCATGATACTCGCACATCACTGGGGTGTACAATCCAGTTCCAAGCCGAACGATAATATCTGAAGCCCTTCCAAGTAGCAATGGCGCAGCCAATAAGAATAATGGGAAGGAAGAAGGCACCGATTCCAATCATAATGTAAGTGGGTAAGTAATCTGCAAGCAGTTCGAAACAAAAAAGCTTACATTTCACTACTGCAGGTACTTCCGGGAGGGATTTTTTTGCTTGCTTACCGTACGGAGGACACTTTTCATCGAGATATCCACAAACGGGTTCGTTAACTGGTGGTGTGTTATTTGCATTGGGCCAGACGATCGCTCGTATAACGCTGGGTGTCGTGGGACAAAGCTCAACCGTTGTGTCGGTAATGTTCGGATCACTAGAAGCGTTATACGCTCGCAGCAGTTGAAGTACTCCGTTGCTGGCGTTCGACATGCCGTATAAATTAAAACTGTCACACACTTCCCGAGTTTTGGTTGTTAACAACTTTTCCGACAAACGCAAACCGCTTTTCGAGTAGTTCCAAGTGATCTGCTGCATCGCGGATGTTAGAAGACTGGTATTGAACACCACTGGCGCGTCACCTGAATAAAGGTCTGGATAACACACTGGTGCGGGGTTAAATCAAGTCGTAAGTTTACCAAACGAGTAACTCGGGAGTACGGCCAGTGGAAGTGCTGACTGTTGAATTTCGTGATAGAAGCCCACGCCGGCCGCTGGTAAAAGGACTGCATCATGATAGCTTATCATGTAATAGTCTGGAGCGCTTAATAGGTCTGGCCTGGTGTACTGATTGGTTCTTCCCCATTCCTTTAGTTCGTCCACAAACTTTAAGTACGATGGATCGGCTGAACGGTCTCGTAGACCGATTACTAACAGCGAACGGTATGCGTCTTTAGCCTTTTCGTCGTTTCCGTCACCTAACAAGTATTGTATGACCGAATGGTTTTTTATACGTAAGTAATCATCAGCCATAAGTGCGGCCATAAACCATTACCATAAAGACTCGTTTAATGTGCGGATGCCGTGACAGTGTGTTATAAATCAATTATAAATCATGCGTATACTTCCATTTACAGTAGTTTAACCTTTCTATAAAATACAGGCACGGTTCCATCAATACCGGAATGTATTTTGTAAAGGTACATACCTCGTTTCCAGCCAGTCTCTTTTGTAGGTTTTATAATGGTATCGCGATGGAAGTCTGGCGCAAAATACATATGCTCGCCATTGGTCATTCCTAGGTCATGTGCTCCCACAAGATACTGTCGAACCATTTCGGCATCTCCGACTAGTACGTGGACTGCAAAAACAGTATTTTAGACAAACTGCAAAGACAAACTCCAGTCTTCCAGAGCATGCGAATGTTGCCTTACTTACTTCGCCCTCTACTGTAAGCACTCAATAGGTTTCTTGACACATTGGAACTGGTGTCATGACGAATGGGGAAAAAGCTAATGGCTGTTGCGTATGGATTTGAGTTATAAAGACCTAAATAGGAAATTGTCCATTGAATTCATGAAAAATGCAAGCACGAAAATTAATATGAAAATTAACCATTGGCAATACTTCGACATTTTCGCAATAGGGATTTGCGTACGGGACAAGAGAGACACGGTAATCTTCGCGTTGTTCCACATGACAAAATCTTTTCAAACACATACGGGACAATTTAGTGTTTTCATTACAAACTTGTACACCAGATTAATAAAATTATCAAGCTTTCTAATGTTAAGCATGAAGTTAAAGAATATGTATATCTCACAAAATCAAAAGCAGGAAAGGAAAACATGAATAAAAGACATACACAGCCTATGACAAAAATACTTCTGCTATGTTTTCTGCTCTCCGGTAACGTGCCCATTACACACAGCGCTTTTCTCTTTGAATCTGGATCGACAATCGCTGCCGGAGCAACTGTGGCGCAACGCAGAGAATACCTGTCTCTGCTGTCCTGTACGCGAAACCGTATTGCGAAAATGTCCGGAATGCGATGGACGTCGCAGTGCAAATACTTAATATTCCTCTACATGCGCGGAACTATTCTCTGTTTAAGATCAGAATCAATACCAGTAGCCATGCCGTACCAGAGCTGACTACCAGGACTGGTTGTAGAGGCATCTGTATCATTGTCTTGAAAATATATAACGTTGACGTTGGTCCAGTTAAACTCGCGGCACAGATCTACCAGGGGAATCCAGAATGTGAAGGCGGAAAAGGTCATGCGGAAGCCATTCATGACGCTGAAGCTTCCGCGAAACGGCGAATTAGCCGCAATAAGTGGGCCGATACCGTAATGGCTCATCATAGCGCACGCCGCATCTAAATCAGCTGGACAACTCGGTCCCAGCACAACAACAACTTTCTTACTGAACCAGGTACTTTTAATCACGTAGAGCAGATTAGTTAGCCCGTCGCCGAACGCATCATCGCGACAAGTGCCACAAAAGGTTGTCGGCAGTGTGTAGTTAACGTTGAACATATCGGCAGCCTTTTTCATGGCGATATCGATTCCTGGCTGCATTAGGTCGGAATTGCACGGGATGCCACTGTCGTCGGAATGCATGATCATTAGCCGAAAAACTTCGGGTGGCTGGATAGAAGGATTCGAGGTAGTGGGTGGGGGGGTGAAGGCCATCCAAGGCATTGCAAAACTGGGCATTGTTGTCGTTTCACTGTTTTCAGCTGCGCTTGTATCTAGCTCTAAAATTTCTTGCAGCAGAGACAAATAAATTCTGCTTAGCAAAACTAGTGTAGTCAACAGCATAAGAAAGTGTTTCTGGAAAAATGATATAGAAAAAAAATATCAAAAATGTTTGCGGAGAATGGTGTAGTGTTAAAGAATGTTTTAAAATAAACTGTTAGTGATGTGGATTTAGGAGTCTTGTGAACTGTTTGGCAAGCTGATAAACCCGTCTGCTTTTCTGCGTTGTCGCTGTGCGAAGTTACTTAAGTAGTTGTTTACAGTACGTCAGTATCTGCAGGTATTGTACGCATTTGTACAATTGTACACCAATAGCGATCTAATGCTGCCCGTAGCAATAAATATTTGAACCTCGAACACAAGCTAGCAGCCTAATATTCCGAGCATGAACTTTAAAATAGTAAGTACTCTTTTCATTAATACAGGCGTTTTCAATAATGCTCACGTGTTAATTACTGTACACTGTACAGTGTTGTGACACTAGGCAATGTATGGGTAGTACAGTACTTTAGGGTAGTACTTCTGCTGGATTAAGAGTGTGTACATCCACACTCGACATGACAACAAATTCGTCGAAGTTATGTTTATAAGCTGTCTTCAAAAAATTGTCATGTTGCAGTAATACTCGTATCAGTATAGTGTAGCTGTGGCAGCAGTGTCTCCACGCTTAGAACTCGCTAAATCTTCAGTTTGGAGCCATTAGCTGATTTATAACAATCAACGGTGCGTTCCCAGAGCAAATAACAATATTTACGACCGTACATTTGAAAAAACAAAATCAGCATTAATACGAGATTCCACTATGTGCCATCAAAAATGATGCGCTCCATTTTGGAGGCCTTTCGGGCTAATCTTGCTGCTTTAGCGACATGTTTCCGCGGGACTACGCGCAGTTCCAGTTTAGGCGATGCGAATTTCTGACGTAATTTTTCGACGGCTTCTTGACAGTCAGACACCACCAGGACTCTATCAAGCGCATCCTGACATTTCCTCATACCAACCAGGATACCGAGCATGATAGCCTTTTCTTTGACCTCAGTGACGGAAGTCGAGCTGGATACATCCAGGAGGGGTAAGGCAGTGTTGGCCGTATCATTCGGCCCCAGATAAACGGCGATACCGGCACGAGCGTCCCGGAAAAGACCAAATGTTTTCAGAGAGCCGGTGGTTTGTACAGTGTACAACTGGAGAACGGCACTGGTGCGATGGAGTTTAGCAAGTGGAAACGGGAACAAAGGAAACGGGACGGATCGATTGATTGGTCTTGCGGCAGTACGTCCGATATTACGAAGAAGAAACATACCTTATTACGAAATTAAATATCGATAAATTCTTCTCTAGGGGCATCTTCGATTTTTTTATAGAAATAGCTCCATAGAAACATTATACGCGGAAGCGATAATAATAATTACTTGTATTACACATTTATAGTTAGTAAAAACTTTATTGGTAAGTGATAATTATACGTTGTTCTTACAAATCGTAGCAATGTCGTAAGTACGTTGTGGATATTTCTGCTTATTAAGTTTTATTCTTCAGTAGGACATGGTGCCGTCGCAATTTAAGTCGATTAACGCAATTTAAGCGTCGTCGATTAACGCAATTTAAGCGTGAAGACTGTATTTCTGTTTTGTATAATGATCTGTCAAAAGTATAATAATATATTTATATTTTAAATGTACATTCTGTACCATAAAATACGTATACTATAATTAAAGTACAGAGTACTTGCATTGTACTCTGTAGTCTTCAGTAAGGTATATCGAACATTGGTTCTGAAAAATGTTTATTTAAGAAATTTATTCACACCCGGCTTTCAAATTTAAAATTAGCCAACGCTAACTTTCGGCTATTGGATACCCAGAACTCATGTTAACTCATGTTACGTGCCCAGTACGGCTATAACGGACAAGTTCGAAAGAAAATATCTAATTGTTTTGCTTTTAAATGAATAAAATATTCCTGGCTCAGCTATGCAGCCGGTGTACCTGATCTAGCACAGTAAAAGACCAAAGTTCCGGGAGCGCCGCGCTCACCCTCAGTAGTGACGATAAAGTGGCAGTCAGCATCATTTAGGGAATCTAAATAAGCATAAAATTAAGCCCACATCTACTCTCCTGCTTTGGTCAAAATTGTAACTAGCGCACATTGCAGCTCGGTTCTAAGTCCAAATACGTAATAGTTCAGTCAAAGATCAGACCCTGACTCAAACAAGCGCTTCCCTTTTCCCCATGGTGCCCGGCAAGCATCGCTTTATCTCACGCATTGGATCCAGATTAACGCGGCTGGGAGAACGTATTTACGCAATGTGACCAACAAATTAGGCAAAATTCCTTTTGAACCACCGCTTGTCTGACAACAAGAGCTAATTATTCTGTAAAGTTTAACGGCAACGAAGGTATTTAACGGCATCGGCATATAAACGCCGACATGACGGTTTGGTTTCTGTCGATCTTCCGAACACTCAGCGCACGAAGTCATCAGCGGTTTTTCGGTTTTTTACACTTTTTATTCCATTCTCTTGTCATGGAGAAATTTATCTTATCCGTTACTCTGTTGTTGACCATGCTGTCCTTCTCCGTTGCCCAACAATTCCAGTTCAGCAAGGTAAAGTACTATGGCGTAAAGGTAATCGTTTTGTGTCATCTCATAGTTAGGTGAGCGAGAAGCTAATACTCCAGGCACAATGACAATGCTGCATATTTTCCAGGGCTGGACGCCAGGCAAGCGTAGCGGCCTCCCGCAACCCGGTAAGCCAGCAAAAAGATCTCGATGTAGATGTTTAATTGCCGCGCAATGTATTCTGTATCTGTGTTTTCACGAGTTTAAGGGACACAAAATCCCCCTGGGCCGCCGCACTAGGCGTCGGCTTCTTTAACATCACAGAAGCCGACGCCTAGTGCGGGCGGTCCAGGGAGATTTTGTGTCCCTTACACTCGTGAAAATACAGTAAGTACATGTGCCACTCAACAGGCCCTCCCATAGCGGTGATGCCGACTGGAGAAAACGCTTTAGTGGATGCCAGTTTGTTCACCAATACCAGACTGCAAATGGACACCGATGAGCTTTTGGGCTTGTGGGCCATTCTGAAGCCCAATATCATTGACCAGAATATGGGAATTTCGGCAAGTGGAATTTTTTGCTCTCTGCTGTATTCATGGTGGCCAGTAGTAACATTCGGTAATCTCGGTAGGTGTTGCCGCCTTCAGGCATTAAGGGAGACTTCAAATCTAGGATGTTGGCCCGGAAATAGCTGGATAATGCGCTTGTCATCAATAAGTCCGCACTATGTAGAATGTTTAGACTTTTAAACTGCTAAGTTCTGTATATGTTAGCATTATATTAATATTGCACTGTATCTTTCAACAACTGCCCTGCTGCTGCTGTTATTTGTCGATGCTTCGGGAACGTGCGTAATCAGAATAAATACCACCGGCTCATCAAGTATGTTCGAATTGGGTTCTTTGAGCTAAAATTATGTACCATGCAAATTTCGACATTTACATATATTTAGAAAAACAATATAGGCATTTGCAATTCAGCTCCAGCGCATTTGTGACGTGTTGACATGTAAACCGATCGACTGGTTGAGAGAATGCGCTTATGCAGTTGCACGCCTTTTTGACAAACCTATGTTTTTAATGGCTTTTACTGTGGTCTTCAGCAATAAATGACAAAATGATAAATGATAGCATGATAAAATTTGCGAGAAAATTAATGAGGTAGTCAATCAGATTAATTCCAGTTAAATTAATTCTTCGTCACTCTTTTCCCCAGACGCCAGCCACCGTATGCTCTGGCAACAAAGTGTACAACAGTAAAAAACGCAGACATTTGTGCTAGGAAAACATTATCAGTGCGTGAAAAACCTTACAACAGACACTCATAAAAGCAGTTAAAATTCAGAGCATTAGTGAATCACATTTATTATAAGCACGATTCTGACCTACGAACAACTACTACAATTTTACGTTCAAATTGTCACCCAAAGCGCAAACACGCTAGCCATTAGCGTTACAAAAAGAAGGCCAGGGCGGCTAAATATTATATGGTCAGCTCCGTTACAAAGTTCGGTTGTGCACATGCACACCGTTGCACCTTTTTCCGATCGGCATTCATTGATGTTTGTTCCAGGGACACCGCAAGCGCGAATCACATTCCCACTGACCTTAGCCTTCACACAGGTGTTAATCGCGCCGAGAGGACTAGAGCACTTCTGTTTCATTTGTTCAGTAATGTCTTCGCACGCTTCCCCATTTTGGCAGGTGTAACATGAAAATCCGTTGGCCACTATAAAGCCGAAACAGTGGCGTTACTGTCTGTCACTTCCCCAGTTCAGGTAAATTAGTAGCTTACCCGTAATAAAACCTAGTATAATCAGAATGATTCCGCTTGTGGTGATAACCAGCTTTGCCTGTAGTTTCGGCATTGCAATGATAAACTATTTTTACTGTTCCCAATGCGGAACTTCAAGTTTTGTGTAGAACGTCTTATACAACCTACAAGCGCGGTCGGAAGATAACAGATTAACAGTGCGTATGTTCCTGTGGTAACTCAAATATTACTAGTAATGATAATGTTTTCAATACAAATTACTGCATGTAGACGTAAAAGTAATGTAAGCATTAATTTGTAGAACTGCATTTAAATGGCAGAGGATAGTTTAATTATCAGCGTACAATGCGAAAATTCACCTGAAGGATTACATATAAGCATTTTACGCTTTTTACATAGCTTTTTTACATAGACAAAAATTGGGGTACAATACACAGCTACTTTACGTATTTAATACAAATTACGATGGAAGCTGCAAAGGAATTTTCTTTCCCGTATGCGGCGTTTACCCAGTGTAAGCGGATTGGCAAGGCAAAGAATCAGGCGAAAACAACATCTTCCGTGGGAAATACGGGCAGCTCCGTTGGGATTATTTCTAGCGCGTATAACGAACCGGAACTGCACGAACAGCTGCAATTAAAAATCGGCAAGCTCTCCGTGGAAAAGGCTAATTTATTGAACAGAGTTGCATCCTTGGAAAATGAGGTGGATTTACTAATTACCGAGCGAGAAACTGCTGCCCACGCACATGGTCAGCGTATTGAACTGTTGGAATGTAGTCTTGATTTGCGACAGAAAGATTTGGAGAATAGTATGATACAACGTTCAGAGCTCGAATCGTTTTTAGTGGAATCCCAAGGAAAGTTTAGTCAACTGGAAAAAGTCTCCCAGAAGGATGCTCAAGATTATCAAAACGGAATACGGGAAAAAGATAATTACTGCGAAAGGTTAGAGCAAAAGGTTACGCAACTACAACTGGAGATTCAAGAAAAGGAAAACTGCTACAAAGAATTGATTCTGCCAAAAATTATACCAGAGGTTAAAGAAAGATATCCTACGGATGCTGATTGCGGTGATTGTCAGAAACGGAAAACTGAGACTGAGCGAACGCGCGAAGAAAAAGAAATTCTCCAATTAAACATTCAAAAGCTAATGGATGAAGTTGTAAACGTTCGCAGAGAGTCCCAAGCCAGAGTCGAGCACTACGAATCAAATGCAAAGTTTTTAATCGAGAGCGTAAAAACAAAGGAATCTGCAGTTGTGGAGCTGGAAAGGTCACTAGAATCCAACAGGCAGGAGAACTGCGGTCTGATGACAGAAAAAGCCATGTTAAAAGCACAGATGGATAATATTCTGCGTCAGCTGGAAGAAACACAATTAAAGCTGTCTTCCCTGCAAACTGAAAAAGAAGCCATACAGAGTGACCTTTGCCGTAAACTTGAAAAGATGGCTGGCGAACTGAACGCAGTAAGGTTTAATGCCGTTAATACAATCTCAGAATCCAAATCAGAACTAGAGCGCCGGTTACGTGAAGCCGAGCAGAAATACGCTTCTATGGAAAAGGAATTTGAAATGCAGCTGTCAAAACTTCAGTCAGAAAAAAGTGCTCTTAAGGAAGAGTTCGATAAACGATTAGCAGAGAATGGTACACAGACAGAAGAAGAAGGGAAGCGCAGAATGCGAGCACTGGAAGAACGGCTACAAAATGAAGTTCAAGAATGGAAGCAGGAATACGAGAAAATGAAGGACAGCCACCAGCAGTATACTAAAATTGTCAACGAACGTTTGGAACAGCACAGTGCAACATTGAAAGAACGTTATGCTTCGGAAATCAACGAACTTCAAGAACGTGTAAAATTACATTTAGTTACGCAAAAAGAAAAGGATAAAGAGGTGACAAAACTGAAGCAGACGATTTCCCACAAAGAAATCGACTTAAAAAGCGCCAATTCACGAATTAATGCGCTCCAGAAGGAAATCAAAGATTTAGCTGAAAAGGTCACGAGTTTGGATAAAGCGGACAAGGAGAACGAGATTTTAACTGCGGAGGTTAATCGTTTAAAAATGCAGAAGGATCCGGCGACCATCACTCAAACGGTCATCAGAGTGGAACGAGAAATTCTCGAGGAAAGGTTGCAGGAGGAATACGCAGAGAAACTCAACAAATCTAAGGACAATCTAAAACAGGAGTGGTATAATCAAATCAAAGAGATTAATTCTAGACATGAACAGGAATTGTACGCAGTGTCTGGCCAGATTTCACAACTGCAGCATGAACGGAACGAAGAACGATTACAGATGGCCAAATGTCGCAGTGATTTTGTTGAGAAAAAACGGCATTTGGAAGAACAAATTACGGCATTGGCCACACAAAGTGCCCATGACAGCAAATCTATACAACAGAAATATGAAATGGAGATGAAGCGCATGGCCAAACTCCACGACCAGATTGTAAAGAAAATAAAAACGGAAAATGTTGAGTCGATAAAAACTCTTCAGAAAGAGCATAAACATGAGATGGAAGATGCCGAAGAAAGGCTGAGAATGGAGCGAAATGTTTTGTTAAGGCAGCACCGAGAAGAACAGCGGAATTTACTGGCAAAGTTAGGTGCAACGGTGCAACACTGCGCCGACAAGGAGCAGATTCAAGAAATTCAATATCTACGTAATCAGAGCGCACAAATGGATTTCGAGCACCGAAAAATTTGCAGCGAGATGCAGCAGGACTTTGATCGGGTGTTGGATCGGTACAAAGTTGACTACAAAACAACGGTCGAGGCGCTGGAAAGACGAATTAAGGACAATAATAATCAAGCGCAGCAGGAAATTGTGCAGTTAAGAAATGCTCTGACGGATGCCGAGATTCATAACCAACACTTAGAAGAGCATCATCAAATCGAAATCCAAAGGATTCTTCGAAATCGCGATACCGAACTGGAGGAGGCGTTGGTTGCACAGGAGGATAGCTTAATGCGGGAGAACGATGCCAAGTTAGAGAAGTACCAGAAGCAATCCGATCTGCAGATCCAACAGCTGGACAGTCAAATGCGCGAGCTGTACAAAGCGTTTGAGCGCAACACCAGTGTGCAGCACGAGACGCATGCTAAACTCAGAACGGCACTGGATCGCAATGATGCACTGGAAACCAAGCATGCCTTCCTTCATAGAAAGCTGCGTCAGTCAACTGACCACTGTCCTAGAGTAGTAGCCAGTGCAGAGTCTTTGGCGCGAAAAAAGCGATGAATGGAATGCAGCTGCTTCCTCCACTATAAAGATGGAAACACCAGTTATTTAGCCACTGCTGAACTGGACGAACACCTCAAGTTCCTAACAACGGAACTTAGTTGTTCCTAACAACGGTCTGGCTTGTTAATCCAAACGTCGATCGAGAATGGAAACAAAGGATACCGATATATCTATATACATTTTTTGCGCGAGGTTTGTCGAACAAAATATTGTATTAGTATAAGACCTTGCAGACACTTTAAAACGAGACCTACTCTGTATTAGTTACAGATTATAGTTCGGAAAAGTAGCCTTTTTTATTTTCAGCAATGCTGCTGCTCTGACTAAAAATTAATGTGACAACAACGCAGTTAAGGTCTACATTTTACCATGAAGTACAACACTTGTCGAAATTGCTGTGGGGCGTGAAGTACTTACTGTATATCAAATTTAAATAACCATAATTTTAATTTCAATCATAATTTTAATTTGCACAGGACTCGGAAATTACGAGCCACGAAAAACTAATGATTTGGTTTTTCAAAACTTTTTCAAAATTTTTAAATAATTTAATAGCAGAATTGTATATAATTGGTTGTTGACTTTTTGTTACTGTGTGGCAATGTGTTAATTGTTTTGCTTGTAGCCAAGTCAGGGATCCAAGAAAATTGAAGAAATTTAATGGGAAAACGAAAACGGAGCCGTGGCCGATGCGGCACTCCATAATCTACACTCTGTAGTCTAGATCGGGTGAGTCATTGCATGTGACTGGTTCAAATGAATCCATCCCATCCAATGAGTGCCGACTTGTAATGAAGCCAGCCATTGTATCTTGATTCCCGGTGTTCGCATAAGCATTAACTGAGATAATGACAGGAACCTAACCGTATGAGTATAATTTAGTCAGGTAACTACAGACAGGCATCGCAAATCCGCATTGTTGCGGATTCTGCACTGCAGGTTGCTTTCATCCACCATTTTGGCATTTTTGACCAGTTTGTATTTTACGATCTACCATCTACCCGAGTTTATTGTTTCAGCTGTTTTTAAAATTTCACTTTGCTATCTTGTTGTAAATCGTAACAGCATTTTTCGCAGATTCAGTGCTTCACTAAATATCAGGTTTCAGTTGTTTCACGCAGACAGAGCTGCACTTGGCCCTGCGAAAGAGTGTGTTCACTGTGTTGATGCCTGTAAGTCTCCGCAGCGATAGCAGTTTCCTTGTCACCTTGTCCTTGGGTTTCTTCCTCATTTCAAGTCATTTTCACTTGATCCCTTTATTTAGTGATAACAACCAGATAGTCCTTGCTTGATAGCTGACTTTCTTTTGAAAGGAAGGTGTTTTCGGGTTGTCAGTGAAGTGCAATAGTTCACTGGCAGTTTTGTGATTATTTACTTCGTGCTTGCAGTTAGCTGTCTGCTGCAAAGATGGGCAATCCCAGTATTCCTGAGGATTATGCGAGGCTGTTTGTTCGTAACCTTCCTTCGACGTTTAGCAGTGAGGTACGTCATTCTTACAAGTTTACAAGCATTTCTAGCATCAGCATAATCGTCTTTTAAACCTGTAGTTTTTTCGCCCGACAGTTCTTCCGTCTTGTTTGGGTATCTGTCATCACATGAAATTGAAATCAGCTGACGACTGACGTGTTGTTGAATAAAATTGTTTATCTACAGGATAAAGTTCGTGAGTATTTTGGCCAATGTGGATTTATACGACGGTGTTTCCTGTTGTCCGCCAGGCGTGACGATTCCAACCGAGCAGCGTAAGAGCAGTAATTTTGGGAAATGAAAATGCATCTGGTCAACAGGGCAGATGGGCCATTACACCGTTTTCGATTATGAAACAGGTACATCTCGTTTCGACATCATAAGGAGGCCGTGGATGCGATTGCCACGTTGGACAAGCAGAATGTGGACGGGTCAGAGATCATGGTTGACTGGGATTACGAAAAAGTGGTCAGTGTGTCTTGCTAATCGCCCTGTAGAAATTGTTTATGCATTTAATTCAGGTAATATTCAAAAGGGACCCATGATCTGCCACGAATATCTGTTCAGTTTAATCGGCAAATTTTGGAATTGGCTGCAAATTGTTGGAACTTTGCAAATTTTATAAAATTTGCCGCTTTTGGCTGACCGAATTGTTAAGTATTTTGGATCACGTTTTGTTTTCGAACTACGGTACAACGCTCTGCATAATCATTAATATTAATTCATCATGCAGGTATTTTTTAACAGATTTCCCGAAATGTTGTTGTTTCAATTTCTAAGAAAACCTTGACTTAATAAAAGAAAATGGACCTTTTTGTGCGACTGTAATTTATTTGATTTTGGTATTGGAAGTTAGGTTATGCAGTGTATTGTTGAATATTTTGTGCACTTTTTCCCGCCAACTGGTGATAACTCCATTTTTCTCTACCTTTTTGATTATGTTATCTGCTCCTTCTGTTAACCAATAACGAAATGATTGTTTTCGATTCTTGGACACTTGTTGATAAATTAATTTCTACCACAGGATACGCATATCACTGAGCGCGGGCGACGGGTCAACGACCCGGAAGTGAATGGGGCACATGGTCCTCCTCGAACGCAGTCAGCTGGCGATTCAGGTGAATGCCGAATACAGTTGGTTAATTTCTATAAAATTTAGCTGATGTGTGCGCTGATTTTTAAGGTATTTTCTCAGACCAAGATCAGGAACTTCCGTTCTTTTGTGAAAAAAACGGACGGCAAGTATGCGTCGGCAAATTGAACGCTGAAGGGTTGGCCAGCCTGCTGGGCGGTGGTTGGACAGCCGCACGCGTACCTTCATCTCCTGGCGGACGGCCGAGTGCGTATTATATTACTTGCTTAAATTAGCAGTTAAATCAAAGGAAAAACATAATATTACTTTAGAAAGAAATGAGATGTTGTTTTTATTAGGGTTTGGACCACAAGAAGCGAAGCGACTGAGTGAGCCGCCTTGATTTTATTTTGATTTCTTTATGGGTACTTCGTACAGTTAGCTCAGATAGATTCGGCAGCAGCCAGTACATATCAATACGCCTGCGCAGATTTCCACTAATTAAAATCGCTTGACGCGTAGCATTGATTTCTTTATACGATCTTTCTTTTACACTCTGACTGAATGCTCTGTAGGCTTCTCCTCGACGGATGATTCAAATGGCGCATCTACGAAGCCATCGTTAGCGTTTCCGTCAAAATTTTCGTCTGGTTACAGACAGAACGGTTGTAATTCTCCCTTTGCAACAGTATACCCGCCCATTGATGCCGCAACAAATGATTCCTCAGCCTGCCCCGCGGCTTCCGCCGTAGATGAAGTGAAAAAAGAGGTAGCCGCTGAAAACACGCGGACTTCGTTTAGCCAGTCAAATACCAGCTGTACCTCACCCTTGATGAAAAGTTCCGCGCCGCATAAAAGCAGATTTGGCTACGTTTCTCCTGTTCCTGTGGTCTTGGACTCCGCTGCTCACCATGAGAGTTCGGAGCTTTCAAACGCGACGGCGCAGAGACCAGCGCGGGGTAAGCCATTTACTACTGAAAAAATTTAAAGTTTTGTTGTAAATCTTGGTTATTTTGTACTTACCGGTAAGGCCGACCGAATGGGGCTTTTATTTTTCGATTTTATTTTAAAACGCTACTCCCGATTTTGCTTTTATATGCTTTTGTTGCAGATACGAAACGCATTAATATTCTGAGAAGCTCTCGCTATATCGCTCCTGTTCCCTCGACTCGAGAAACGTTGAAAACGGAGACTGCGAAGGTTCATAAAATTAGCCCAGCAAGTGCAATAACCTCTAACACGTACGTATAATTACTTCATTGCAGTTTTTATTTCTAAAAACATTGGTTGACTTTTGCGTGCATTATAGGATTTGGACACATGGGCACATGCGTGGATGGGAGACTGAAAAGACGTTCATGGTTCAAGCGCTTTTCCTGGAGGCCATTGCTCCCACGGGCCGATTTTGGGTTGGACAAGAGATGCTGGGTGGTGTGCCGGAAACCGTTGCAAGAATAGCGAAAGAAATGACCGGCTTCTATTCTTCTGTTGTTATACAAGAAGACTTCTACCCCAGCAGAGTGAAACAGCCCGTGGCCGTGCTGTTGGACGTGTGCGAAGGTTATCCGCAGCTGAATGGCATGTGGCATCGCGGCGTTGTTGTGGAAATCCAAACCAAAGGCGATCACATCGTCTTTGTGGAACTGATTGATATTGGCTACGATGAAGCTGTAGAAATGCAATCGCCAAAATGTATTATTCAGCCGCTGTATGAGCGGTTCGCCCAGGAAATTCCGCAAGTCTTTCGGGCGTTGGTTGGAGGGATTTCCCTGGATTCATATGACACACGGATGGGCGATTGTATTCGTAAAGCAGTAAAATTGAACAATCAGCTACTGACAGCCACGCTGGAAACACAGAAACCGTTTCCAATCATCAGACTGTTTGATATGACGTGGTCTATTCCGGTGGATATCACTTGCTTGGTGGTGCAGTTTATGGAAGCTGAAAAGAGTGGTAAGGACAACGTTCGGATTGGAATGCCGGTGTGTGCTAACAATGACCTTAAAGACGACTCGTACGATTTGCTGCTGTGCGACATGGAGGATATGGAGCAGTTCCAGGTATAAAATCGATTTTAAAACTATATAAATAATAAAATAACTGCAGTTTGAAAAATCGTGATGATAAACAGTCTCGCCCATTTGGAAAATAAAAAAATTTACCGCTTTTTCTTTAAATGACTTGGGCAGCTTTTTTTAACGAATCAGAAGTTTTCATTATTATTCTAACAGAAATTAATAAAAAACTCAATAAAATTTAAAAAAATGTCTAATTAATTAAATTAAAAAATTAATCGATTTCAGTAAATTTTTTGTAAATCACGTGATCACTTTTGAAATGAATGGACAGGCTAGAAGAACAGCAAGAATTATACGAAATGATTACATTTCCTCCAGTTTTCTTAATCAGGGATGCTTCCCATAATAGAAATTTCGGACGTATCGGTTTGTGCAAGGGGATCCTTGCTGTAGTGAATCTAAAAGAGGCTGCTACAAGGGGTTCTTCAATGAAAAAATATGCGGTCAGTAAAAATTAATTTGTTAGCTGGCCTTGTCCGCATTAGGTGCGCATGGTTTATGGAAATTTGTAAGCGTTACGAAGGAGATCTGATAATCTCAAATATTTATTCTTTTTCTTTTATCGTAAATGAAAATTGATAGTTCTGTCACTCAAGAAAGTTCATCATTTGCGAATTGCAGGTAACACAGAGTGCAGTGGCTAAGGCTATGGATATCTCAAAGCCACCGGCAAATTTGGTGAGGGGTCAGGTGAACGCGACGTACATCAAGAAAGAACAAGCGTTTAGACGGTGTCTTATCGATCTTGGCGGTAAATTTCCTGACTCTAACGGCAATGTTACTGTGGAACTCCTTGATGTTGGTGGAGTGAATATTGTTCCTCTTCATGCAGTTCACGCTTTGCCGGAAGATCTTCAAACGGAGACTGTGGTGAAGATGTGCCAGCTGGGCCTGGACGATTTGCCGGATGTTGAGCGGATGACCGTCAGAGAAGAGTTGCGAGCCTTAGTGGGCAAGCCATGTGCATACCGAATGCTCACCGAAACTGCCAATGTGTGCCAGATAATGATGTGGAATGTGAATACCATGGCCGTGGTTGGCGAAGGTTTCACTGCTGAGGAGGCGGCGGGTAAGGACGAAAAGGAGACTGGAGACGAAAACATCGCTCATGTATCGGAACTGAAATGCTCCAAAACTTTGAAGCCCGGAGTGGTGGTGGATGTGGCACCATTGGAAGTTCTGACTGGGGAAATTTTTACGGCAGTGGTGGATCAGGCAATTCATAAGGGTAGGTTTATTGGTTATACAGTTGCTGGAGGTCCTTGAGGTCATAGAGTGGCGGTTGCGTCACTTGCCGGGTTGTAGGTTTTTAAGAGTTTGTTATCTTCACGTAGATCTCGCGTTCCGCACCATGCAAGAGACCATTCAGAAAGAGTGTGAAGCGGCATCAGCGCCGGACGCCTTCCCGGAGAAGTATTCCGTGGTTTTCGCTCGCTTCGCCGTGGATAACGGATGGTATCGCGCTGTCATTGAGGCCCACAAGGATAAGACCGCGGAAGTACGGGTGCTGTTTATTGACTATGGAAATCAGGAATGGAAAACTCTGAAGGATATTCGACTGATGGATCGCAAATGGCTGGCCGTTCCACGAGCCACGATTCTGCTGTGTGATGCAAGTACGTACCGAATCCTGGTGTATTGCTGTTTTGACGGCGTTCAGTACCCACCGATTCACTGTGTTTTCCAGATTATATGCCGGCCGTGGAAGAAGAGTGGACCGATGAGGATATAAAGGATATTCGTGGGCTGATTATCGGGAAAGCGTGCCGCTTTGAGCCGGAGCGATGGGATGAAAAGATCGGTGTGTGGTTGGGCCGGATGATGGTTCCCAAGAAGAGTGGTTACGAATACTTGGCCGATGTGCTGGTGGCAGCCGGCATTGCTGCATCGGGCAACAGCCAGGCGTACCAGCAGTTGATTCATCGTTAACCTACCAAACGGTGGACCTTCGCGCACATGACAGAATTTGCTTCCGTTAATGGGGACCGCGTGCTGCTCCTGTCCACTTGTGGTTAATACTTAACACTGGCGGATGTGTTCAGTTTATAACATTATTGTCGTTCTGGACAGACGTTTTGTATTGTTTTTATTGTGTTACAGAGTTCTGTGCTGCCAGTATTGTTATTGGCTTTTTGCCTTTCGTTGTGTTGCCTTTAGTGATAAGGGAAGACTTTTGTTGCACTTTTATGTATAAGCGGAGTATCGTTTTCGGTTTTATTTTGGTTGTCGGATTGTTGGAAAATAATACGGTATTTCGATTTAAAATTTCTTGGTTTTGTTGTACAGAATGGCTACCGGCGCTTGCAGTCATTGCTACAATAAATGGTTATTTCACTGTCATCACTGACAACTGAACCAAAGTACGTACAGCAGAATGAGGCGACACAGTTAATTTTAATGCAACCGTCGACAATTACAAAGACGCAAATATCGGTAAGCCGGAGTGGTACTGTACTGGTTATTATTGGACATAATATTGCGCACATATGCTTCGTTTGGTCATGATCCTAGTCCTATGCACCGCTTTCAAGTTTTTATAGTTCGTCTTTCTTTGCCTGCTCAGCCGTGCTTTCCCTGTTTGGCCTTCTCACCGCGCGTTTTGACAAAATCCGCAAGCTTTTTAAACGTCTGACCTTCTCGAAATACAACCGGCACTTTCTCACCTCTGCGATACAGATGTATTGTTGGGTAATTAGAAATCTCGACGTTGTCCAAATCATTTTCGGTAACATCCAGCTTAGCAATTATGATGCTTTCATCATTCTGGAATTTTTCGGCTAAGAAATTGTAGATCGGCTCCAATGCTTGACAGGCTCCACAGTGAGGAGAATAGAATTCCACGAGAACATCTTTTTGTGACTCGGAAAATAACCTTTTCAAAGTTCACTCGCGTTAATACTTTAACCGGCCTTTTGTCCCAGTTTTTTGGCAGCTTTTGAGTTTTCTTGAATTCCTCAGTTTTTCCGTCTAAAACCTCTTGAATCATTTCTCGCAGTTGATCGGTTGTTGTTGTATTGTCCACCTTTAAGTTGATATCTGACCCATTTGTCCATCTCAGTTTCTCCAGCCTGGAAAATTCGAACCGCAACCTTTTCTTGGTCGGCTTTAATGCCCAGTTTACTGTTCATGTAAGCATGCGTCTTATTTTTGGGGTTTCGCTAAAGATAAACCGCAGTGTTCCGTGGAACTCAGGAGATAACTTCTTGGTAGCTCGCTTTAAACGCTTATACGCGGCATCTTCGGGAGATCCCGTGAAGAAGAAGAATTTACGAATTTTGCCAGCCAGTAAAGTCCGAACATTCGTGTCCTTTAATTCGGACACAGGATCAATAGTTGCTTCGCGTATGAATTCAGCCAGTTGGCTGCTGTTGTACACATCACCACTGTACATAACTGGAGGCTTTCTGCCGTTGGCCACAGCCACAATGTCATCCGTTTGATCAATGTCCTGAAGCGCCGCTGCTCCAGCCATTCCGAAATAGACACCATCCACCATACGCGCGGCTTTCTCGAAGGCGGTACTATAATTATTATAAAAAAATTACTATTTGTCCTTTTAAAATGCGAGCTTTTGATATTAAGCGCAAAAACGAGACCGGCGTAATAATCGTTTTTGGACCATACGGTGTACACCGCATTGTTTACCTGCATAATCAAAAAAGGAGTCGCCGAAGCTGGCGCATGCAGAGTTATGTACTGTACCTGTTGCCAGATGGAAACGAACCAATTGCACGCCACCCCGGAATGTCATGCACCGCCCTCTGCTCTTCCATTGTGTTCAGAATCACCACCGGTTTCACAGCTCGGATGCCGAAGTCGTACAGCGCTTCACTCGTCTGTTCACCAGAATAATGTGCCAGAAATTCTCCGTCGTGGAAGTACTTTATGGTGGGGAATGCTTTGATGCCGTGTTTCTTGGACAGCTCTTTATCGGCTGTGGCATCAACTTTTGCCAGAACTGTGCTTATTGCGTTTTCTCGAAGTTTCGTCGCTGCTTGAGCATACAAAGGTGCCAGCTTCTTGCAATGACCACACCAAGGAGCGTAGAATTCAACAATAAGATCAGGAAACGTGGCGACAGCGGTGTCAAAATTGCTTGCATTTAGAACCAACACGCCTTTTTCTTCCGGAAGTTCATTGAGTAGTTTCTCTACTGCCGCTCGGCGCTTTTCTTGCGCTAAATACGCTTCTGCCTCTTTTCGAGCGGCACTTTTCGGCTTTTTGCTTGATGTCGTGCTGTCTTCGGTTTCGGATGAGGAAGGATGATTGCTGCTGTTTTCTTCGAAAAGGTCAGGGTTTTCTCCAAGTGTTTTATCTTTCAGAGCATCAGCGGAACATCCCGTGCGTTGCGGGAAAAGGTCGCTTTCAACGGTCACATCGTCATGATCTTCCGCGGTAGTAGCAAATGCGGACAATGAAAGAAGCAATAGCAGAACCAAAAACCGTAGCGTAGCCGCCATGTTTACTTACAGTCTTGAACAAAAAGGATTAAAATTTTAAAACATAAAAGTAACGTAATTATCGGATGTTGAAAAGTTTGTGTAAGAAATACTACCTACTACTTCCAGAATAAAAATGACTGACTTCGCAATAATATCACATACTAATACCATTGAGTACTGACAGATGAAACGGTCAAAAAGAGTTTATCTGACCAACAAATACTTAAGCACACAAATACAAATTGCATTAACTATGCAATTAATTTTCCTCGATTATAATGCGATTCTTTAACACATGTTGACTGTTGCTCAGTAAATACTAAGGACACAGAGCACTTGTTAGTTCAATGTCTTAGAAAATTGATATTGACGTACAGTACATTAACATAGCGTTCTCAGACTTTTAATGTGCCCAAATTTTCATTTAAACTTTTATGCATTCGTTTAGTTTGAGAAAGTATCGCTTTAACATTGTGTACATAGCGTGCGCTTTATGAAGATAGGATCAGCGGAGTAAACTCGTAATTGGTCCACGATTATCAGCAGTGCAAGATGATGTGTGTAACAGATTGTGGCGATGGAAGCACGGCAGTGCGAGGTAAATAGCGTGTGAAATTTTTGTTTACACTGTCACCTTTCTATAGATGAGCATTTTTATCAGGAGCGGGATTTAAAATGCGAGATCCAACTGGCAAACTTCAGAAAACTAAAGGCTGTTCGGTCAGGGAAGACTTGGCCGTGGTCCGCAATATTACTCCTCCACGAGATCCTGCGTTATGTGAATCAAGAATACGCGATCAACATACGTAAAACTAAAACTAGTATAGAGCTAAAAATTATTAACGACTTTGTATAATTTGTGCTTTTGTTGCAGATGTCCAGCACCAAAAACCTCACGCATATGCAAACTCCTACAAGAACTTTATCATCATGAACTTGTTTCGCAAAGATTATATCCTTTTCTACAATTTAAACATATATTTATATTTTCTAGTTCTGAAAAGCGACGGCTTCCTTATCTATTGCTTTTGTGTGTACAAAACAGGCAGCGATCAAACCATATCCATCCACTGTCGAACGGAAGATACAGGCCGTTAGAGAGCAAGTTAATGTGGGTACAAACAGATAACCTTTTCCTGTGCACTGGAATAATTTTATCTGCCTTTTCGTATCAATCCTTAGTAGTCTTTTAGTCTATACTTAATTGACGTATTAGGCAGCCATGCAAGAGTTATCCAAACTGCGCGAAGCAATCACGTACTGTGACGAACAAGCAGCTCTACTGCATCAACAAAGAAAAGATTTGACAGACGAAATTAAGCAAGCCGAAGGTTCGCGTTGACACTGTTTGCTAAAGGTCAAGGAACTCAGTTCTGCTTCATTATTATTTTCCATCGTATACAGAGCAGCATAAGTGTGATCTGGATTCTGCCATGAAAGAATATATCTTCTATCGAAAAGAAGTTGATTCCTTCCATGAGGAGGCAGACGGAAGTGTTGTTGATTTGGGACAAATATCTGCAGAAGTGGAACAATGGAAAACGACCCGCAACCAATGGAAAAGCGATCAACTTGCCATTGAACCGGAATATTACCGGTTATCTGCCGAATCCCAGCGATTAGAATGCAAACGGTCGTATCTTGATCGGGCACTGCTGCTAATCGGCAAATCTATTGAACGAATGGAACTGGCGATCGGTTTGTGCGAAGAAGAGTATAATGAAAGTCCTATTCAGAAAGGTGTCAACCAGGTAAGTGAAACATTCGACAGCTTTAAGCGCTTGTTTATTTCTTGTTTCGCGCAGGTAGAGCGCACTTGCCAGTGCAGTGCTTGAAAAAGGATACTTGACATTTCAGTTACAACGGCTTTGCCAAGCAGCTCTATTGGTACGTATTTTGCTGACGTTTTGCTTATATAAAAGTGCCCCCGAAATGACAATGATAGAGAAAAAGCCAACTGGACGATGCCTTGACACATCGTTACCTTGCCGAAGACGACTCCCACAATATGCGAAACGCCGTGGTGCATGCCGAAAGGACTTACCCGGTAAAAGGTCTCAGTAATACCGATGCGTATGCGAGCGTGGCGGAACAACAGTTGCAACTTGATCGTACCAGTCTTCAGTTAATACTCCAGCAAGCGGAAATCGTGCAACTGACCGCTAAAGAGGAAAAGCTTTTGCAAAAAGTTGGTACTTAAAAGCGGAAAAGCTAAAAGTTGGTACAGAAAAGGTCCACTTAAAATTGTTACGATATTAGTGCATCAGTCGCAAATTGCGATCCAGTTGCCACATACATTGTACAGTGGCGAAGGCCGTATAGCTTTGACATTGTCGGTTGTAATATTCTATAACGATCTTCCAGTCGGTCAACTTGCTTTTTTGATAGAGAGCCAAACTAGACAAACAACAAGTGGATATAATATTCAAGTTAGATCCGGAAAGTGACTTCGCTGTAGAAGGCAGAAGGCTTCATAACAATTTGGATACCGCAATGGATCGCTACGGGAGCCTCCAGGATGATATATTCAGAACCAATAATGACGTCCACCAAAACACCATGGCGGTGAGCTGAGCTTTACTTCTCAGCGATTTTATCACGCAGTCTTGAAGTGTTGGTACATGTTACTTTCAGCTTCGAGAACGGGAGCACCACATTGAGGAGGCGGAAATATACATAACTTCTTTGAAAACTAAAATACTGAAGGAGGAAGAACAAATAGACAACATAAAAAAGCGGACTACAGAAACATTCCAGACAACGGTTACCGACTTACGACAACAAGTGCAGCATTTGTTACGACAAGCCGAGCAAGAGTTCGAATCTAACAAACCTTGCAAATCAATTTTGGATTTGACGTAACGAATAAAATACTTACGTAATAGGCAAAGTTAGTTCGAGGGCGCAAGTGAGTTCGTTCTCTGTACCGATCATTGAATACTACACAAGTGCATGCGACAGTTTTGACAACATTACATTTTTAATGCGGTACATATGCTGGAGCCTATTATGGTCATACGACTGCCAAAATAAATATACAAGATAAAAAGAAACCAGATTAAAAGTACATGAGGAGTTAAACAGAAACCAAGAAATGTAAATAAACACGATTATTTTAAAGTAGAAGAAAACAGGAAAATAGTTATCACAGTACAAAAACATAAATGCCAACAGTGAAAGCTGCGGAACATTTCACTTGGACTTCCAGGAGCGCATATATAGACTATTGGAAACCTGTATGTAATACGATTCATGGGGAGAGGCTTTGACGTCGACCTTAGCTGAAAGATGGGTGGGATTATTAGTGTCTGACCCGGGCGCCACTCGATTGGAAAAAAAGCGCCGGAATCGCCCACCTGTAAAGGCCGTCTTCTCAGGGGGCCTTTCTTCGGCTACGACTGGCGGGGGCGGCTTGACGACCTGTCCCTCGTGGAAGTCATATGTCACTCGTCTGACCGACTTCGTGTCGTGTTTCCGCTTCTTCGATTGGGAGCGCAGCAAACTTTGCACGACCACCCCACCAATGCTCTCTTCCCCAGGCATAGAGCTGTGTCGACCGGCCCCGCTGTTGCCGAATATTCTTTCATGGGTGGCTTGTCCGAAAGCAGTTCGCGTATGACCATGAGCACGATGGTTATCATGTAACGTGTGTATCGTTGTTAGTTCTTCCGCTTCGTTTAAGTCAACTTGGTACAAAGCAAAGGCTCTCCAGTTACACGATAAAAGCCAGAACGCTGAAACATAGAAATCATATTTGGATTGTAGTGTTATTGCCCTTCTTATTGTTTCTTACTTTTCATCTTGCCCTTTCCCTTGACGTCGAACGTTCCGGCCGGCTTTGTCTCGAAGTTGGGGGATACAATCTCATAGGCGGTCTCGCTCAGAAGAATTCGATAAGGTCGACTTTTAGAATTCATCCGGGATGCTGTATTCACCGTGTCACCCAGCATGGTGAATAAAGGGAATTTGAGGCTTAAAATTGCACCCGCTACCGAACCGGTATGCATGCCTGCTTTGACAAGTGGCAGTCGCGAGTTATGAGGTGGAGGGAGGAAACTGTCTTTTGCCATGGTCATCAGCCGCAGCATCGCGAGAGCAACATTCTGGGCGTGGTAAGCATGCGTTCCAGCCAGTAAGCAATAGTGACCAGCCGTGGCGACAACACTGCAGTTGAATCCCTTAACAGCATTTGAAACCTGGGAAGTAATAAAGTAAACATATTAATAAACCAGATCAGTAATCAAAGAAAATAGCTTGAAAAAACTGTTGAAATATTATGGATGTTGAAACATATAATGTTAATGAAAATAAGAGCAAAAGCTGTTTTCGTACTTCGAGCTTACAAGGTGGTAATACCAATCCAGCAAGGCAACATGTTCCGCGGTATTGTAAATCTTGCATAGCTCTTCGTACTGCATTAGCTCCACAAATGCCACCGTGGCTTCACTGTAGAGAACAACCGGCGGCAATGTCCCTTCATACAGGTACTTGAAATTAACCTCAAAAAACATTTCGGACACAATCTTGTCGGAGCGGAGCTTTTCCTTCTCAATAGCTCGCCTTCGGCACAGCTGAATCCACTGAAAACGGTAAGATTCCGAGAAGATGCTCATGAGGCTTGTTCCAAAAAGTCCAAGCAGATTAATCAACACGAAGACCATTAACAACAGCAATAGCAGAGTGATGACAAAGATCAATATTGCGTCGTGCAAGTCAATGCGGAATTTCTCGGTGACAAACGCTTTACAGTGTGACTGGGCTCTGTCGGCGGCATAAAACCCATCCACCAAAACCTGACTGAAGAGAACATGCGTAGGGGAATCGCTGCGTAAATCCGAAACTCCGGCATTGAGGGCACGCTGACGCGCAAGATTTAAGATTGTAGTGTTGTCCAAACTTATCAAGGCGAACATCTCTTGCAACCAGAACTCTTTGCTTCGGTACCGGAAACCGGTCCATTCGCAGTCGCTGCATGATTCCTTTATTCCTGACAGCTTGAACTGAGGGTACGCGTACCGTTCGTGCATTTCCATGGCCCGAATGATCCGCATGTACCGCCGAACGACGGTCAACCGGAGACGCTCGGTGATTGGTGGTCCGTCATAAGCGAATTTACCGAATGATAGCGTATCGTTCAGTCGGTAAACTAGTTCATTTTGAACTAGTTCCTGAAGTATATTGTTCCATGTTGGCCCGCCACGTACATTAGTAACATGGTGAGCTGCAAAGAATTCGCGAAGATTCCGAATAATAGTAGAAATGTTAGTTGAAATCGAATCGGGGTCCACAATTGTTTGGGAAGTACTCAACCGTGTTTTCCATCTTTGGAGCGCTTTGATTTGCCGCTGAGGAGTGTTGCGTTTATGTTGCTCTCGTAACTCTGGGTAATCTTCATCAAGCTTTTGCAGTTTTTGCACGGCTTCGTTGTAACCATCATCGTCGAACTCCACTGACTTTCCCGGGGTAAAAGCTAACAATCCGCGCAGTAAACTTTCTTGCACATGCGTCAAAGAATCCACAATAGCCTGCACATCGCGAACACGATGCTGGAAATTCCTGACATCAACAACAATTTTCAGATTTTCTGACACTTCTTCGAATCCATAGACGTTAAATGCCACACCAAGTAAAACTGGCCATGTTATCAGCACCGCAACACCCAGTACTTGACGAAAGTCGACGTAGGGAATGACCTTAATGTCTTCAGATTTGTGTGGTGCGACGCTGGGGCGTTTCTGGAAAGCGGTGCGCATATGCTCTTGAATGGATTGTCTGGCCGAATTTCCGCGAGGAACAATGACAGCCTCTTCCGACGGAGCGTGAAAAACCGCCACATGATCGCGCTCGCCTGGCACTGGATGGAAAGGGTTATCGTGAAATTCGTGGAGTTCCGGGACATGCAGCATAAGATCGGATTCTTACACCATGAGAAACTGAAACTTCATGTGCTGCACGTTATCATCAGTTCGTAATTGTAATCATTTAGCTGATGCAACGGGCAAATAGGTTTCTCAAAAACGGTGTATTTCACAATCTGGGTGGTTTAAACTTTTTTTTTACTGGCCCGTTTAGTTGCAAGTTTCGACGAAGGCGCCAAGTGTCATCACATTGTCGCTATTGATAAATTAATCAAGATTATTGTCTGCTTTTACAGTAAAAGTTTTACTGACGACACAAGTCATAAGTACTTGCTTTACGTTCACCGTTCACGTAACACTGTGCTGGTGAATCGACGGGAGTTCGTACGGTTCTGCGCTAGTCATCCAATGTATTTCGGGTGTGTTGCCACAGCAACCTTTATATACGCCGCCTAATTGCTGTTAAGTATACAACAGCGCTTTGGTAGCACTACGGCTTGGCTTCTCGGTTTATTCAAATAGAGAAGCTTCGATTGATTGTAGTTCATTCATCATCGTATTAATACAGCATGGACGAAACAGGTGGTATTCCTAGAAGAAACAGTCGCCGCGATAGCGGAAGACCCGACGCAGTGATCGGCGATTCGCAACCGACCGAAGTTCCGGAATCACAGACTGATAGTGCGAAAAAGACCTACTCGGTTCCAGCATCCCAGTTTGCCCGGCCAGCAGCACGCGAAACAGGCCGTTATAATGGGCGCTCCAGTCCAATTTATTTCGACATTACGTCGCACCAGGAACTTCCTGAAACAACGCATGATTTCCGTGCGCACTCTGTCAATGAATTTAGACAAGCAGATTTACGGCCGTTGGATTTGTTCATGTCGAACATCGAGGACAACGAACCCGCGACATTCCTCGACATGTCGGATAAATCTTTTGCTGACCTCACACAGGTACGCGCATCGAATACGGCGGCAGAAGCAGGACGAGATATCAATGATAGTGATTCGGAGATACCCGATAACACTCATTTGATTCGTCCGACCTTAGTTGAAATGGCTATGGCAGAGCAGAGAGCCAAAGAAGCGTTGAGAGAAGATATTGAGGAAGTGGCAAATCCCTTGCACGATATAGTTGATTCATTAAGCCGTCTAAGTGAAGCTTTGCTTTTTCGGCCGGCTCCCTTGGACATGTTTGCACCAACGCAGCAGTGGGATTACGCTCACCATTCCCAGTATGAAATGCGGGAGAATAGTCCTGGTCAAGAACCAGCGCAGCTGGAATCTTGGTCTGAACTGTCTAATGCGCCAGTAGGAGAGATGCCAATGGAGGAAGAGCTTGTCGGAGATTCAACTGCACCAAAGTTCGAAAAGCCGGAGGTTCGGCTTCAAATTCAGTCTGCTAATACGGCAACAGATATTTCAGGAGGATTTATCAAACCCTCTTCAAAAACTAGTGGTGATGACGCTGCTCTTGAAGAGAAACCAAACGTTCAGTTGGTTGTGGCTGGGGAAACGAAATCCGATAAACAAGAAATGCAGTCGCCTTCCGACGCTTCCGCTGGTGTTGCACCTGCCGATGATTCACTTGTCGAGCTAATGAAGCACCGACCCGCACCACTGCCGCTTTTTAAGAGTGAACCGGATAGCGAAGTTTCCGACTTTGTAGACGACATTGAGGGTGCAAAAGCAGAACGGGGCATCAGTGATAACGATTCCGAGATACCTGATAACACTCATTTGATTCGGCAGACACTGGTTGACATAGCTATGGCAGAGCAGAGAGCCAAAGAAGCTACGGGTATCCCATCCGAGACAGTCGCACAAGGTGAGGGCAAGTGACGCAAGCGCTGCACAAATGAGCATCTGCTCCTTTAGGCTTTAACTACTTACCAACAGCGAACGTCGCGGAATTATTCGAGTTTTCTTAAGTGCATATTTTAATTTTCTTGCTGCATATACACGCAAAACCAGTTCTTTTTCGGGAAATGTTCTGCTTGCATATCTATATGTTTAGCTTGCATATGTTGTACTTGTGCTTGCATATGTTTGCTTGCAAGCGGCGGTCTGAATAATCGAGGCTTTGGAGACTGCGAATTTGTGAAACTCGGTTTTATTTTGTGTTAATTTTGCAGAAGCGGAAGCATCCCCTACAACGCAGCCGGAAACAGAGAAGTCCGTATTCCAAAAACTCGGTGACATGATTCTGCACCCCATTCAGTCTATTGTCGAACCAGCCATTGAAATGCTAGTCGGTCCGATATCAACAGAATCAAAAGGGGAACCGGCTCCGGGGGCAACAGATGGTAACACGGCGGATTTCTGTTATGAGTAAAAATTATGTAATGGTGATTATTATGGTCCTCTGATAAACTGTTTACGCTTTTTAGCCGATTTCAAACCCGATTCACCTTCCGAGGCAATGCTAATGGGCACGGTCAGCCAACAGAGCGGAATGTTGTTACGGGACATGCCGGATTCGGCACTGACTCCTCACAGTTACGAATACTGCTATCCGCGCGTGGCATACTCGGAGTTTCTGGATGAACTAGCCAAAGAAAAAGCCAGGCGAGAAGCAAAAAAATTGGCTGACGAATCAGAGAGCGTCGTTTCTGTTGATTCGGCATCCGTAAGCGAACTGCAGCGCGTTGGGTCAGGTGGATTTGAGCCATCCGACAGCGGTGTCCAGGATGAATTCTTCAATGCCGCTCCAGACCTTCAGAAGTACCGCGCAAAGATTCACGCTATGTTTCCGAAAAAAGACAAGACGGCTTCGCCGCAACCAGTCAATAAAGACCCCTCGGATGCTGGTCCGAGTTCTGGCGCCGACGCTCGCATGAGTACATTGAATGACAAGTCTGCTGGTCTTAGTGCCTTATTTTCACCAAAGCATGCAGCGGAACCTGAGGTCTTCTTATGTTCCATGAGCGGACACATGCATCCCGAAACCGATCTGGATGGAGAACTGGAGCTGGGACCGAGAAGTCCGTCCGGACATGAACTTTGTTATACGGAATCGGTGGAATGTTTGTGCAAAGATGCGACGGAACCAATGCACTGCGTTCACTCTGACCCAAGTTTCGAGTCGAAGAGCGCAACTTTCATCGAGCGCTCCATGGTATCACGGCAGCCGTTCGGAGATGGAGTGAGAATGCCCGCTGGGCTGGGTGCTGACGCACATTTGGCCAGGATTAAAGAGATCAGAGTCAAAAGCGCCATTGAAAAAGCAGAAGCATTACTTGCGACACTTTGCGGGAAACCTGTTGCGAAAGACTCGCAGCCGCTGACCTTAGGTCCGTATAATTGTCACACTGTTGAATCCGCGGAGGTCTTTGAACGCCTTATGCAGTATGGGGCAGACCCACAAGATATGTCCTTCGACTCGAAATCACAAAGCCTAATGCACGAATTTGAAAGCAGCTTAAATTTGCCTTCCGGAAAAGCCACTGGTGTGTCGGATCAGCCCGGCAGAGCTGTGAAAAAGCGTAGACTGACTGAGCGTTTAAGTTTGTTCTTCGAAGAAGAAAAGCGATTGAATCTGGAAGATGCGGAAATTCTAATGCGACAGGATATGTACCAAGAAATGTCCGGGGTACCAGTGGAGAGTTCCCCGGTCAAACGAAAATCCGGGTTTCTGGCCACCATACGTAAACTGTTCCGTCGCAAGGAAAATGGTAAAAAAGAGGCGAATTCTGCTCGTTCTTCTGAACAGGATGTTGCAACATCAGCTGAGGCCTTGCATACTGCTAAACCTGGTGTTGAGGAAGACATCGATGACCTGGAACCATTGGGAATGCCCTTGCGTAGTTGTCCAGCGATGATCTCATTTCCAAATCTTGTAACGTTGCACCTGGATGACGATACAAAACGCAAGCGGAAGTCCGTTGAAAAGTTGTCATCAGCAAAGCCTGGCGAATTCGGTGCGTCATGGCCAACCGAGGATGCATCAACTCTGCGCTCAGGTACTGATTTGACTATGTAGTGGAACTAATGCGTAAGAAATTAACTGTATCAGTTCTCAGTTCTCTTTTTTTGTAGCTAACACAACATCTGAGGGTGAGCATTGTCCACTCTTTATCTGCTGCATGTGACAGGCCACATGTTCGGCATTGTATCGGCATGTCTTTCCTTGAGGTTATTACAGCCGGCCATTTGCAGCATCGCGCTGGGATCGCTCGGCAGTCGGCATGGAGCCAGGAATGACCGACTCGGTGCAGATTGACCGGACTGGCATTGCGCACATGGATTTATCCTACTATGAGCCGAGTAATCATAGCGGAGATGCGGGAGAGTCCGGATTCCGTGGTGGAACGGTTATGCCCGGGGGACCGTCTAATTTGCCTAGTAAGAATGGCCAATGGGGCATCACAACACCTACTGTATTACTTTTGGAATTTAGTCGATATGGATGCTGTACATCCCTTTAAGAAAGTAATGGAGTACGGTGGACTGTATGAAGATCATTGTTCCATTATCCTCTTTTGGGCGTGCTATCTTCCTTCTCGTCTGGGCACTAACTACACTCATACGATGGAGCATCTGTACAGGTACTTGTACTTAAACGCTGGCATTCTTAAACGAATATCCATCTTGCTGTCAAAGCTGTTGAGGCTGCACTGCCAACTACAGTGTAAATTTGCTTGTGACAGATATGTGGCAACCTGTCTGGACTTGTTGGCGGATAAAAACTATAAGCTTGTCTTCTTTAACGGAGCTACAGCTCATGAATGCGAACCACCGCTCCCATGGCTGCGCGATGTTTTTGCTCTGATGAATCACGAGTAAGAAAACCTTTAATTGAGTTTCGCTTGCTTTTTTTCACGAACTGTCCTTTCAGCAACTCAAAGAAAATGTTGGAAAAGATCTTAATTGTACATCCTGACGATCATCTAAGAAATCAACTGAAGTTTATTGATAGCACTGGTTTCAGGTAAGTGCTTAATTGTCACGAGCCAGGTTACGCACCTGTTAACCAGTTAACCGTACGTACCGGTTAACCTTATTTACTGCGGTATATGTTAGTCTTTTCACTTTTGTTGTAATTATTCTCTTAAATCCATCATACATAGTCACAATTTCTTGTTAATGAGTTCATTTCAGCAAAGCGTTTACCGGCAAGATTGAGTATGTAAACAATTTGGCATCCCTTGAAGAATCCATCTCACCGGAAGCTATGGTAAAGCTTTGTCGAACGATGTCGACTACTTTTGTGCTTGCGATTTTTAGCGTTTCTCGAATAATACCTCTATTTCAAAGCGATAATCACAATAAATTCCTAATTAGACACATGGCAAAACTTAAGAATAATTTTTCATCATGCATGATACAATAAGTTGATAACATAATGGCCCGGTTAAATCTAAAAAATGTATTTCAACGTTTGTGATTGTAGGAATTTATGACGATTCCGGATCACATTCGGGCCTACGATACGGAGCTTGCTAATGGAGTAGTCCCACCCGGTCGTACAGTTTATCATCCAATGTCAATGCAGTTTAGAGGAACTTCGGCATAATGTGCACATATATAGTGAAACAATTGTGCCGTTGTGTATGTCAACCGATGTTACTTGTAGTTTTGTGGTTTTACGGTTTTATCTTTTTAATCAAGCAGTGCTGCTGTTTGTTGCTGTTTTTTGTGGTGGCATGATGCCAACTTCCCAGATAAAAATGGACTGCTTCGAACCTCATCGTTTTTATAGTCAGTTCGAACAACGAGGTTGCTCGTCCGACTGGTGCAATAAGATGCATCCTCACACTCAGGCCTTCGTTTTTGTTGCTCCTCTGGTTTCCCTGCACTTCCCGACAACATCACCAGCGGGGCAGCAGATTTTTAGTAACTAATTTCCAAGAAAACTAGTTGTGAAAAAAGTACGTACTACGTACAGAATCAACTTGTCACAATAAAACCACATTGGCGCTACCGCATTGGCACATTACAGTAGCGCATTGGCGCCGGTGACGTAAATATTGATGAAAAGCATGGATACATCTCAGGATCTGCGGGTTACCGGAAGGCTCGGGAAGAGTGATGGGTATAATGGTGCAAGCCACAAAGGGACACTGCACGCCTTCCAGCAAGTCGAATACTGCTTGGCAACTATTGAAAGACACGGTACAGCTAAGACCGTTCGGAAAACTCATTTTAGTTTGTCGATCGTACGAAAAGATGGGAAAGATATCGTAGAATATTGTAAGTTCTGATGCACATGCTGTTTATCACTTAATGATAATGGATGCATTTTTAACCCATTACATTCCGTGTTTTGCAGACTTCTGACAGCGTAATATAACAAAATCCAAAAAGAGGTCTTATTAAGAAAAGGATAAAAATTTCGTACTAGTACCGAAACCTGATACGGGACGCTGACGTAAATATTGATGAAAAGCATGGATACATCTCAGGACGCCAATGTGGACTACAAGCAGCTCTTAGAACAACAGATTAAAACTAATGCTGAACTGACAAGTGTGAGTAACTGATCTGTTTACGCTTCTGATAATACATGTAAAACTTGCGAATAACGATTTGGAGGTTGACTTAGGCTTTGGAAAGACTTACTCTGGGAGGACGCCTTCAGTTCATCCCACCTGCTCGTTTTATCAAACCCGAACCCAAGCCACCCACCCCAGCAGTTTTGCCTCCGCGTCCTCCTGCTGCTACCGCCGAGCCTGTAGCTGTGGAAACACCTAAAGATATTGAACTGCATCGCGTCAGAAGCTGTCCCGTTAATCTGGACCACGCCCGCTCAGCCTTGGCTTTAGTATGTGTGAAAGTTTCGTTAAGTGATTCTTGAGAGGTCGTCAGATTGGTTCGCTATTTAATCTGGGTCTTTTTCTTGTAGCATGGCAACCAGTCGCAAAAGCAGCGTCAACTGGACAATTACTGTAAGCAAAAACGACTTGATTTTTGCGAAATTACTTGCATGTTGCAAGCGCAGGCAGGCTTAGGAGGCGGCAAAAAAGTGACCTTTAAAAAAAGTTAAAAAAACCTTTAAAAAAGCATTTTTTTTGGCTTGGTTGATGCCTTGTTTGAACATACAGGGGTGCCGCGCCAAATTCGGACAGTTGCGTAAATTAATTTAAAAATATTCCTTTACTTGGTTTTACTCTTCTTCTTGCCTTTTTCTAGTGTAACTTTTTATTGCGGATCCAAATATGCTAAAATTTGAAATGCTGGATGGGACATTACGCAGCCGACCGGTTAAAACCAGGATGGGGTAGTGGTCATTTCCAGAGGGCTTATAACTGACCTTCTAGAAAATTCCCCAAGTGACATTTTTTCATAAAGATTTTTATAAACTGTTGAGTGGCCCTAAAGGTATGTGGTATGGGTCAGCGAAAACTTTCCCGTGATTGGTGCTCGAGGTGACTCAGAAAGAAGGTGCACCTCCCATAGACTTGAATGTTAAAAGGTGCTTCCGGAAGAATGTGGTTGCCTAGCACGCAGAGATACATAACTTCGAGATGATGTTTTTGAAGAATGAGAGATGCATTAAGGTAGAGGATTTTTGTATTCTATCTGTTTTCTACCAAGCATGCGATAAGACAGAGCAGGCAGAAGGATCAAAGAAAACACCGACAAATCAGTGGCCAAATAAATAATGCGCTGGTGCGAAAATGTGTTGAAACGGGATGTCTCGGGCCTTTTGGTCATAAACAAGAGCTTAAAGTGTTGCTCAGTGCTTAGTCACAGAGTTTTTTTACATAGTACACACATCCGACCTTCCGCGATTTCTGTGCGAGCTTTTAAAGGGCACCGTCCACCATTCTGACAATGCCTCCAGTAATATTGCAAAGGTCATGTCCCTGTCATTGGAATAGAATGAACTCAGCCGAATTTAGTAAGGGCATTAAATGGCAAACAGCCCAGCGTAAACATTTTTGGACTGTAGCATCAGTGGAATTTCTTAACAAATTTTAAATGAGAGGGAGACTAGGATGGTCTTTGGGTCGAACCACATTTTTATTCGGGTCTGCTTTAGTTTAAATGTTGCTGTATTGCAAGCCACGCCCTCAACCTCGCGACCCATAGTGAAAAACATGCATAAAGCATACAGTAATAATAAAAAATTGAATAACTAACAATTTATTAGTGGGTGGCCTACAGTGATTTTTAAGAGAAACTGTCCGAACTTGGCGCGGCACCCCTGTAGTATTCGGGTTTCAGTGAATTAAAATAGTTAGAACTTCCTTTTACTGATCCTTTCTGTTTGTTTTTATGGCACAACCATTTAATTCGAATCTGTTGAAATGCTAGTTGCTTTAATTTGAATTCATCCCCACATCCAGTAATTATTTTCATAAGTAACTCGGTTTGCAAATCTTTTTTTAGCAATAAAATATAATGATCTAGAACACGAATTATAGTTTTGTTGTGAAGCACTTAAAACACGTGGCAGGGGTTCGCAAACTTCATATTCATATAGGCGAGAAATGGTGAATTCTAAGATGAAGATCATCTTATAATTTTCAAAGTCTGCTACCTATGCTAAAATACAACTTATTTCTATCAAAATTTAATCCCATTTCCTAGACAAATAAAACATTTTCCACCCACTTTGATGTGGTTAGTCTCCCACGGAGGCACGCCCTTTATGGTATACTTTTTTATATTGTTCATGCTCATACCCGATCACGAAATTTGTTCACTATTTTTATTTGATTGTTTAGGCGAAACCTACTTGCACCGTATTGGGCGTGCTGCGGACGGGCAGACCATGTTTAGCGTTGGAGTCATTGCTCAGCCCTGCGCCGCCGATCGCTTTGGAGTAATATCGGCGAAACTGCCTAACGGGTGGGGTACCTGGACATGATTTCTTTTGCAGCAGCCATTTCTACTCTAATGCTAAAATTTATAGTGATATCGGGGAATATACGTATAACGAAAGTGATCTAATGGGCAAACCATATGCTGCACCGAACATTGGGGATTTGGTCTACTTTGTGTATCCAAATCGTGGACCGAAGGATGTCCGTACGGCAGCGTTTGTTATGCCCATGAAGTTGCAAAGTGCGAGCTGGTATCGTGCGCCAAACCACCGTGAACGTGTACGTAGCTTTAATGTTGCTGATATTCCAATATTTCCAAGTAACTGATTCGCAAAATTTTATAGGGAATCGTCCTGCGAGTGATGCGTCATCAAGGAGGAGTATACATTGGCACGGCATATAACAATGTTGTAATGTTCGCTCCTTTTCGGGCTGTGGTTCATCCATGCCAGTACACGCGCCGCGGCGATCATGTCGAATTCAACATTCCGCCAAATTACGTGCCCCCAAAGGTGATGCCAAATACAGCTGAAATAGAAATACTTCGTCCAAATGAATATGGTTTTTTTAAGGACACGAACGCCTTCAGCTTCACGGAAGGTCTGATCAATGTTTGTGTGGTGCCAGCCGGTAGTTTATGGGAAGGTTCTCTGAGTGAGGAGAAGATTGTGGGATACGTTAGTCGAGTTCCGTCCCAACAGAACAACAATACCGGTTTAATCCAGTTCATGGATGAAAAGAAGATTAATCCGGATCAAACTCTGAAGATGTCCTATATTGCTTTTAACCCGAAGGATGTTAACTACGACCACAGCTCGTTGGTGAAAATGAATCACAAGGTGAGCAAATGGTTTTCAGTGCTGTTGCGCAATTACATCAAGGGTTCTGGATTTCTAGGTTAGTTTTAGAATTCTCGCCTGTGGTGAAAAGCGAGCTCCAATAGCTGTCAATATTGGCATCGAGGAAGGTCTGGAGAAGTTCCGCGGTCATATTGTAGCCGTGTGCAACGGATATGGATTCATTGAGCATGAGCATTTGACCGATATCTGGTTTCACTTTACGTACGCTGCTTAAAAATGATCACTTGCAAATTTTACATGAGAGCTGTACGGAAACTTTTTATTTCTTTGCATCTGCAGTCGTTTACGCCCGGGTGTGGACGGCAGAAAACTGCGCATTGGATGTTTAGTTGAGTATTCGCTGCTACCGCAAAAGCCGGATAGGAGTGGCTTGCAAGCCTGTCAAGTGCAGCCGCTGTTGCATCAGTATCTTCCGGGATATCAGGTAAACATTACGGTTTTCCGATTCTACTACAATTTTAGTTTGCTTACTAAAACTATAATTAAAAAAAATTAGGATGATGGTCACTTTCTCGATACCATTTTCGACTAAAACCATGGTACCATTATTACAGAGACTGGAGGACGATGCATGGCACGTGGGAGTTGTGGAGCGTGCACTGCGAAACACTAACCCAGCACAAAGCCAGTACCATGGTTTAATTCGAACTCGCATTAACGGTAATGGTTAACTCTGTATTGCCTCCATATTAACGATATTTTTAGTTTTGCGGTCGTTTGGCTTTTAGATCAAGAAGAGGTGTATTTATTCTCCATGAGTGGTATCGTGCGGAAATACGAAGCGCTGCAGGTTGGAGATCGAGTGAAGTTTCAAGTTGGACTTGACGGACAAACTACGCTCCGTAGAGCGGTTAATATAATTCGCACGGCGTATGTGCTACAAGTGAAGACTTTGCGAGCCGATGGCGAGGTGCGTCCCCTCATTAGTAGAAGTCTTTAAATGCAGATCACATGGACGGTATCGAATACGCGTTGCAGTTTGGATTCTTATACTTTGGAGGACAGGACTTGTTTTTCCACTCTAGCCAAATTAGAAATCGCATGCGACCACATCAGGGTGACTGGGTAGAGTGTGCTTTGGCTAAAGACCGACATGGAAGATTGTGTGCATCTAGTGTGCGGATTCTGCATCCACGGTACGGTTTTACTCTTTCAGTTTACAAATAATAATTGCCTGGAAAGCGGACATTATTCCAACATGAGAAGATTGGATAAAACTTTCCTTGACTACTCTGTACATACAATCAGAATCAATACACTGATTTGTAGCGAAATGACACGAGAAAACTATGAGAAAGCGATGACACTGAATCCACGGGTAGAAGGTGATTTCCCTCGTCCGCACATCCAACCGCGTAATGGAGGCATGAGTGATAAAGACTACAGTAATATGGAGGACTTTGATTTGGATCATGGTTATGGGTAAAGTCAGACCTAACTCTACAGTAACGAAATGAAATTCACTGAATAGTGATGGTAAACTGTCTGCATATACGTGCAGCCTGCATAGAGTGATTTCGTTTTGGACGCTTCGTTTTTAAAGACCTTCAACTTTTTTCAGAAGCTCCGGGCAACCGCGCAGCCATAATGTTCCCCGAGAGCCCTATTGGCTGGTTGTCGTGCCGGATATGTTCCGTGACAGCTGTAAAGCTAAGGCTAGTCAGATTAAGGTGCCTAAGCATCTGCATGACGCTTGGCTTAACGGAATGTCTACCACCATCAACTTCAAGCCACCGGACGTTCCCGCCTCCGTGGCAACTAATTCAACGTCCAAGTATAACGGTGAACTGGGCGATTTTGAGCGAACGAAGGCTAGCGAAATTTCAATTCAGGATCTGGTTAAGGCGCAGCAGGAGTTCAAGCAAATGCGCTCGAGCACCGGTGAAAAGGGTGACAGCAACGAACTGCCCAGTATACTTCGGGGAGCAATTACTACACCGCGTACTAGCAACTGGTTGGTTGAGAGTTCCAACACTGTACGGGCTTTGCAGCCGGATCCGCGAAACTTTGTGCGCGCCACAAAGTCACACGAGTTTCATATGGGTCGTGGCCGCGCTTTAAGCCGTTATTGACGCAACTGGCATCAAATTTTAGTAGCAGTACCGGTAGGCTGCAACCCATCAGCAGTTGCATTTACCGCTCGTTAAAATTATATTGCTATCGATGTTATAATTATTAATCTTATTCTTAGCATGAACGCTCGCATCAGAGATAGATAGATATGCGAGATATGTGCTGTTATTTTGCGCTGCGCTCCCAGTGAAATAGATATCAGAAACTAATTTTCACATTTCTTTGTCTATTATTTATTATGGTCTTTTCTGGTATTCTGGTTTCTGGTGGTGGGATATTCCTGTTTCTATTGTTAATAAATACATTTAATATTTATTTCTATAAAAAATCTTAATGTTATTGCTGCGTGACCTTTATATAAATCATATTGAAGTGCTACCGTAGGCCGTAAATGTAAAAGCGTAGACGCCAAAGGGTACGGTACGGTGGCATTCCACTACAGGAACTGAAGAAACTAATTTGCTTTCCAATTATAAACTAACAGCTGGAGACAGGCCAAAGCTGTTTCTTTTACTGCCGAACCCGGAAAGCCGTTGCAAATACGGAAACATGGGAGAAGTTTTTTGTTGACTCTATTGTATTTTACTTCAGAATGTTTGTTAAAAACACACCACCATTGCTTTGCAATGCTCTTTTTGCCTTTTCAAACCCAATAAATAACCTTCATAATATCGAACACTGCAAAATAGGGGCAAAATTATATCGCAGTATTAATCTCCTTAGTGCTTGTCATTAGAAGCTCAAAATACAGATCACGGTTGTTAACAAAACAATTCTGGCGATGTACAGCTATAAATTTTGTTGCGAGATCGTTAGCTACACCAGCTATTCCGCGGTGGCCATTTTCTCCATCCCGTGGACATTAAGAGCCGAGGGTGATTCCGATGGCTTCAGCACCTTTCTTTCCACTGAAACAACCTCTTCTGGTTTATTCACTGCTTTATCCTTCTTTTTTTTCGATTTCAACCAGAATTCCAAGGACATATATTCGTCAGGCAGTATCAGCACAAGAAATGATATCGCTGTCATGACACTCCCAGCAATCTGAGCAGCATGCAAGCGCACACCGCGAAAGGTCACGTCAATCGCTACAAACATGCAACAGAACAATCGATCTCTTGGCGTCAGGTTCGGTTACTTAAGTTAAAAATCTTCGAGCCGAAACAACAGTGCATCATATTATTTTTGTTTCGGATTGATACGTACTCGTATTCGTCGCCAGAATCAAAAGCTCGGATATGGACATGAAAAAGGGATTCGATAACACCAATCCGTAACCGGCCGCAATGGAACTAACTGAAAATAACCAATATCCACAAACCAGGTTTTACAAAGTGCGTTTAGCTGTGGAGTACCGGATGACGCTATCCATGCTCCGAACAGCAAGCCGTAAGGCATGTTATGTGAGTTGAACTTTTCCACATTAAAATAAGACAGCACAATTGGGACAGGCCAGATTACGAGGCAATTAAATATGTACATGTTGGTTACAACATAAGACGTTTGTCCGAGATCCAATTCCGAAAATGCTTTCTTAAAGGCAATCTAATGTAAAGAGTCATTCAGTTTATTTTGCAGTTTAAAAGGAAAAGGTCCTGTTAATTGTACCAGATGTAGCGCATCAAAGAGCGCTGCTGCAAGTACCGCGACGATGCCGATGATAATGAAAGCGTTGATACCATTGGCAAAATTACCGTAAACTATAAGACATACTCCACCGAACGCCATGGCTACAAACAGGCTCTGAAACGGACATAGGTTGATACGTTCATCAACTGTTAACAGATTTGCCAGCTTCTTTACCCACTTTGGTCACCAGACACGCTTGAGCCATACAGCAAGTGGTGAAGAGATAGGCAAAGGCCACTGCAGAACTGGGAATACGTCAGTAAATTGATCGTGATTTTTCAAAGCTGAAACTGCAAGGTGTAAAGTGGGCTCCACTTTACACCTTGAGCTTTTGCATTTGATAAACCAGGCCACTGGTGTCTAGGCCCTGATGAAGGTTTTAACGAGCAAAGCAAAGTTTACCAGATTATCGCTGTCGCAACGGATGTCGACAGGTGCGCTAGGCCTAATATCCAGCCAATTTGCGTCGCCAGAACGGTCACAGCTGAAGGAACCATGCATGTGCCAAACTGTTTCCACGTGAAACCTCCTGGCCCATAAATGTCGGCGCAGTGTCTAACAGGCAGAAAGTTCAGAACCAAAGTTAGCTGTAGGTCAACTGCAAGCAAGGATCGATTAAGGATGTCACCTGATGTTTTCTTTAACATCGGCTTCTCGACCACGGAGCTTTCTTGTAATGCTGCTGATGAGCAAATATACGGGAAATGTGAAGATCCGAAAGGACATTTTAATAAGCAGAAACAGAAATGGCGCATGGAATTTCAGATCGGGATCGGTAAAGGCGATATTACTGAGCTGAGACGACAGCGTTATGAGGGTCACCACAATCAAAAGCATGGCGCATGCCAGCAGCCAGTTGCGTCTTCGTGCTCGCCTCTGCAGCAGGGATATCTCTGACGGCGACTGGTCCCCATTGATGCCTTTTGATATCTACTCTGCAGCAATGAACTAGTTGATATTCTTTAATGTCGAAAATTAGGAGCTACGGTAAAAAATTACTCGTTCGTCAGCAGCGTACATATCCATGTACACCAATTCCCTGCTGGATAGGCTTGGTGTAATTGGCTTTCCGCGTCGCTTGCTTGAGTCATCGTCGTCGGTAGCCATCAAACATGCTCTATTCTTCTATGACGGCTATAAGGAGCGCGGCCATTAAATATGAGGAAACGAAGAAATACTGCATCATGAGGTCAGCGCATCAAGAGACCCGAAAGCCTCCTTCCTCTATTTTCAGCTTCGCTATATAATGAGTCATAACTTTACTTAGCAACGACTAAAAGCTGGTTATTAAACAAGGTGTAAGCGCAGTATTTATAATTAATGCGCAAATACCAAAAACTTGGATATTATTGCAGTAATAACCGTGACAGTGTAATCGTCGATGCATCATGCATCCATAGTTTCTCCAGCAATGTACGATGTACATGTAAGGTGTACAACAGTACAACAGTACATGTTAAACAAGTAAGGGGGCATCCATAAATTACGTACGCAGAAAACCACGTTTTTTTCACTAAATTGTGGCAGCAGCGTTTTCATCTTGCGTACAGTATTTTATTAATACTTACTGAAACGTACAGGGTTGGTGTTAGTTAAAGAATGCATATGCAACAGCAAAAATCTGATATTAAACACTAAATAATGTACTGGTATACTAGTAACAATACTAGTACCAATACCACTACTGTACGAGTACTATAATTATGATAATGTACCAATGTTAACGTTTTTGCTGGTCGTTATGAACGGACACCTTTTGCAGCAGAGAGCTTGGGGACCTCTGGTTCTGTCAAAAGTTACGCAACTTCGGTGACAACAAACCGTTGCCTATCAGTGAATTTTAAAACTAGCATAGACTCGTTCTCTGCTCGTGATAGGTATAATTTGGTAATCACTTGACGATCAGTTAACTGGTTGATGCACCAAGTTTCTGCAATTTTTCATCAAGGTGCAGAAGATGCGCATGTTGCTACTGCGCATTTACATCACGTTCTACAGCATGCCCATCAGCAGCTAGAACCTCCAAAACAAGCCTCGGCTACACTCCTACCCGTAAAGACACTCAGCGAACTCGAATACTATAGCCAGTCTGCCATATTCCATGATTTGCATCCTGTCGAACAAAAGCTTGATCTGACTCTTGCATACGCTGCTGTTGAGCAAGCATTCGACAAGCGTTTTCTGTCGTACAGCCAAGCAGCAAACCTACGTAACAAAATTTCTGTGCTGCTTGACATCTACGGGCAACGCTTCAAATTTCAAAAGAATCTCCAGGAATTAGTCACTGGGCAGGTCAGGTACTATCAAGATCATTTTGAAGAGGTGCACGAGGCGGAAAATTTACCATGGCTAATGAAACAACAGCTTCAAGGGCTTCGTGGCGATGCGCAACGGCTCAACGAAGAACTTATCCGATCGAAAGCACATCTGGAACAACTGGAACAAGAAATTCATAGGTAAGGAGGCGACAAGCTCGAGGGTACTGTAGAGCCGCTAGTACGAGAGTACGGAGCTCTTCGTTTTTTGCAGACTGGATAACGAAAAAAAGCATCTTAACGATGCCCTGGAGATCATTCCTACGGCGAACGAATACCAGCAGTTTGTGCAGCTCATGAATATCGATCAGGAGAACGCACAGCAACAGCTAGACAAATACAAACTGGTCATCAACCGAACAGAGGAGAGCAAAAGAAGCAACGAAGCAGCCATTGTTCGATTGCACGCACGATGTCAAATGGTGAGCGAGGAGGTGGCCATCAAGCATAAGGAGCTGTCGGTCATCACGAATAAAATTCCGCATATACATAAAGAGTGTGGAGCACTGCAGTCTGAACTTCAGTAAGTTTCCTAGCGTCACCGACAAAGGCAAGAAAATTTACTTTTCCCAAGAAAACTTGCAAATCTCTTAAGAAAACATACTTTTTCCTGATCCCAGACGGTGTACAGAAGAACTACACTTGCTCAACGTAGCCAGGCATAAGCTGGAGCACAGTATGAAAACCCTTATCGAAGTCGCTGCGGAGCTTGCTAACGACATTGCGGCAGCTACTGCTGAAAAGGTCAGCTTGGAGATATTGACGGAGCATCGGTTGTATGATTTTCATGAACTGCTGAAATCCGTGGAAATGTACGACGCAACAGAAATGCACCATCGAGCAGAAAAGTAAATTGTTTATGAGCATGTGTTCGGCTCGGTGTACGTTGTACTCGTAGACCGCCGGTGACATGATCTTGCTAGAGCAGCTCTGGAGTGCGAACTAGCCAATGTTATTGCCACCTGCAAAACTTTACAAACAAACCGGTTACAAATTCTGCGTGAGCGAGATCATCTTACGCTAAAAAAGGTCAATCTGGAAAATGAAATAAGGCGTTTACGGAATGGCAATGCCAACGAACGGGAAAATATGCAGCGACTTGAAAAAAAGGTTGTGAAAAGATGTATTTGAATGGCAATGGCGCGTCTTTTTAGCGTTCTTGATATCCCTAGTTTGACGAAAAGGAAGAAAGGATAACGGATTACCGAGAGGATCTGAAAACTGTCGAGGGTGATGTGTCACAATACGGAGTTCAGACTCAGGCGAAAAAGGAAGCTGTTTCGACCCTGAGGAGGACAAAGCGAGACCGCAAAAGGAGGATGTTCTTTTCGTTTGTGGAATATAAACAGAAGAGCAAAGAGCTTCGGAAATTAAGAGATGAAAAATATAAGATGGTCTGAGCAACACACTGAAATGTTCGCTTAGTGGTTACCCCACTTTAAAACAGATTGGTAATTTAACAGGAAGCGCACCAGCGGATCTTTAACAGCGAATGGTCCAAATTGCGGCAAAAGCTTTCATCGCTCAATGAAGAATATGAATACAAGCGAGTTTCTCTGAGATTTCTGGAATCAGTTACTCTAGGGAAACGAGACCGGCTGGCTGATCTTCAGGAGCAAGGATTGCAAACTGAAAAGGAACGTCAGCGTTTCGATGATCTAAGCCGCGTAGTCAAAGGTTTTGTACACCAAAATAAAGATCGGACCATGTACATCGAAGACGAGTTGCGGCAGGTGGAGCAGACTTACCGCAAAGTTGAACTGTGAGTAATGCGATTTACGGTTAGATATCAAATAAATATGCAGTTGCCGTTTCAACTTTCACCGTACATATTACAGGAACCTGGAGAGAATAGCGGTAGAAAGGAAGCGCGAAATGGTCGCCTTACAACAGCTGGAAAAAGCGCATTTTTCGGAGAAACTTGTTCTAAAGGAGCTAGAGGATAAATATGAAAGGGAATTTACGAAAGTACTGCTGTAAGTGCAATTATGAAACAATAAAGATAAGTGATGTGTATACCGTCTGGATTGACCGCAGATTACGTCGGGAATTGGATGTAAACTTGTTGCACTGTGAAATGTTTACCGACACGTTTGAAGTTATTTCGGAGCTTCGCGCGTGTGAAGCAGCACTATTTATTGATGTGACGACTCAGTTCATGCTTCGGCTGATGGAAAAAAATCAAATTGGTAGGTCCGATTTGCTCCTTTTTTGCTTTCGCTCTAACCATCATTGCTGTTGTCTGAGGTAGAAAAGCATACACACGAGACGGATTTAAAGCACCGTGCCCTGGATGGATGCATCACATGGCTACAGAAGACTGCCGAAACAGATATCAAATTATTGTACAAGCGTTTGAAGTGGAGAAGTTCCCTTATGGAAATCTGTGTCTCTACCAGAGACAATTTAAACCGAGAGGTTGGTCATGAATGCGTACCGTTGGACTTGCTTTGGGCCTTAAATCTACTTAATTCCAATTGGTGATCAGCTAGTGGCGACATCATTGCGACGAATGCAGTTAATCAATCGCGTAGTGGGTGTACGTGAAAAAGAATTCCTTCAGCAAATCCAGATGAGACTTACTGATGAGGAAGTGCAAGATTTAATCAGGAAGGAAGAACAGGTATGAGTTGTAACCAAATGGGGACAGCCTTTATTCTCGGTGTAAAGGTAATAACGGTTTAGTTTGTAGTTAGTCGGCTTGCTGGTGAGAATGGACCAAAAGAGCTTTAGCAGTCATATAAGATGTGCTTTTCTCAATGACATTTGCAAACAAATATCGGAAGGAGTCCAGGAAAAAAGGAGTACATTTGCTGCTGTTCAAAAGGCAACGTTAGTAAAACGCAATCGGCTCCGAAAAGCAGAAAGGAACAGAAAATTGGCCCTGTTGGATATCGCAGCCGTAAAAACGAAGTAACCTATCACAAGAAAAGTTGAAAAAGCACTACAAAAACGTTTTACTTCTCCTTAATGCATAATCCTTCGTGATCGTATAGGTTATGCAACGAGCTGGTATTGTCGGAAAATCTTCAAAGCGTACACAAGCTGGCCATTGAAAAGTATGGAAAGCCTGCATTAGCAATTGAATACCCACATTATTAACCTTAAATTATGGGAAAGCTGGCAGCCGAACAGTAGTTATATGCCGGACATACAGTATTTCTGCGAAAAGCGTTCTAAGTATTTATAATATTTCGTACTGTAAACTACGTACTGTCATTTTTAAGTACTTATACGTTTAACGTTCCGTACTGTAGAATATTATCTACCTTGTGTTCACACGTTTCCCGCTTCAGCGTTTTTTGCAAACTGTGATTGCTGTGGTCTTTGTTCTGAATACTTGCAGCAATAAGCAATTCTGGAGAAAGTAAGCAGCGATGGAAGTGTCAATGGTAAATAATTATGTGCTGAGACAAACAAACAATGCCGTATAGGACCGCAACTCAACCTGGATTGCCCAAACCAAAACAAAGTCGAACAGTACACCTTCATAGGAACAGAGCACCCGTGCCGTGAAGGTCCAGTAATTCATCTGTAATGTCCGATGTTTCGCGTTGCAGCGTTCTTTCTGAATGGTGCATGTTCATATTCCGATTGCTACGCCTGTACATATCGGCTGCGCTATTTACACCGGAAAATCCTGATGTTGTTGGCCGCTGAGTATAGGCAGACCTTCTGACATCTGGCGGATCAGGGCTGCTTTCTTTTGGGCTTCCAGGACGCTGATTGGTAAACAGTTTTTCTCGAGCTGATTCTCCCAGTTCGCGGTGCTGACTTACGGATGGAAGGTTGGGCTGACCTTTCGCACGTATCGATGATTGAGGTTGTTGTGAAAGCTCACTAAACACAATGCCAAGCTCGTCAGCCAGTACCGCTCGGGCGATTTCTTCTTCTTCGGTGCCGGATAGAATAGACTCGGACGTCGTGGCCTGGTGATAAGAGCTTGGGGTGGCGTTCGGTGTTGATGTTAAAGAGGACAACATGTTAAACACCGAAAGTATGCTTCGAATAAAGAACCCCAAGATGGCAGACAGCATCTCCCTTAGTTCACCGTAGCGGTCTGCATGCCTGCTAGAATAGCGTGCAATGTTAAGGAAACTTGAGTTGATGAGGTTTTTATGGGGTTCGTTGCGCCACAGCGTCCACAGCCATTGATCCACATGGCTTGAATAACCGTCAGCTCTCAGCATCTCAATATAATTGGGGAAAACCAAAGAGAGTTCTTGGTTGGCTTCTTCTCTCTGCACTAAATAAAAGCTTAATTTGTGTTCAAATGTTTTTCGAACAATCGCTGATTGGCAATACAGTTTTCAGGCGGCTGTAACGTACCAGTCACGTACAAGAACAATGTAGACCATTCTCGGAGAGTCTATTCCCACCGAAACGCGCTCTCAAAGAAGCTGGATGGCTTCGACGGGCGATCTGTGGATCAGCGGGACCTAAAAGCTCCCGTAATTTTTGACCAGCTTCCGTTCCAGCAACCAACACAGCTTCAGATGGTCCTTCTAAAAGTGATTCCAGGGTCGCCGCATGCTCTTCCACGTCTAACGGGGTTCCCTTTGCTTGAGCACGTATAATGGCAAATCGAACAGCTTCGGGTCGATCGAACACATGCTTTTCCCTTGTCACTATTCGAAGCCCCTCGTTTTTAACCAACTCCACTACGTCGTCTTTCTTGTGTAAACAAAAATTTTTTATCAAAAGTAAGACGAAATCATAAACGCCCATGAGGTCCATATCCTGTTGGAAAGTGTTCTTAAGTCTGTCGTACGTTGAACGATCAAGATTAAGCAGGCGTAATGTTGCATCGGACACCCCGCCATTGTCCGGCATCGCCATATTGAAGGTAGTTTATGCAATGGCATCATGGAGCCGTTCTGCTCGACTGGTATGCTCTACGACTTCCCTCTTCGTAAAGGCATTGTTGTTAAGGGAACTTGGGTTGAAGAGGTAAACCGGAAGTTGAATGGTTTCTTGGTTTGCAAAAAAAATTGTTTGAATTTTTTTATTTTAAGCATATTCTAGAATTTGCCGTATTTCCTACACAATGAACATGGACTATTTGGATTTCGAAGATAACGAGGCGGATCGCTGCGGATTATCAGATATTGAGATTACTATTGTGAACGGCAACCCACCTGACTGGTGGACGCGCTCGTCCAATTGGCCACCGCCTAACGGTTCCATGAGCTTAATGACCAGGCTAAGGGTTAATTATAAGAATCTCCCGGAGGCACTAAAAACCGATTTGCGCAGTGATTATCCAGATTCGAGTAATGGACCAATACTGCGAGTGGGACCACCGTTGCATTTTGGTATAACTGGCGCGTATGCGGTGGAAAACGATTCCGTACGTTAATGATAGGTAAAGTATGCTTTGGAGAAGTTCATATTAGCAGTCAAATGCCGGTACATACTGTAAACTTTGCGGTCTTTTACGTTTTTAAAATTTCAGATGTTGTACCGATCCTTTCCCGCCTCAGATATCGAGAGCTGCACTCAATGTCCAGTGGAGAATACTGATCAAGTGGTGACCGGTCTCCGCAACCGGATTGTAAACAATATTTTGACCAACAGTCAAAATGAAGTGAACTTTTACGTCAGCTCCGTAAATTCTCAGGTACAAATACCGAATCCACAGGACGATCAACAGGATCCGGTTGACGTTACCCCGGCGAAGGAACCGGAGCGACTTTCAGCTAGGTGCGACTGCGAACAGCATTCTGATGGGAAGAACGGGCAATGATAACTGAGTGTTGATAAACGATTTTTACACACTAGTGAGGGCTTCAGTTAATGTGGGACTAATGCTGTGATAAAACGGTTTCTTTTAAAGGCTTTGATTTTTTACAACAAAAAAATAATATTTGTTGGTGCTGAAATTTATGCAAGAAACGATATTAAAAGAGACGAGATTGTTTGAAAGTATGGTACTAGTTTACAAAGTACTAGTTTACAAAGTATGGTACTTGTTAGTATGGTATGGTACTTGTTAGCAAAATACAGGAAACAACTTTGGCTCCGCGTTTCTTCTCGTTCTCGGCCGGCTTGATCAAATGATTTAGATTTTTAATAGCACCCGGCGTCATGGAGTATCGTCGGCTGCACCTGGTAAATGCTCCGCACATGTGAATCCGGTGATTAAGTTCCGTCCGAGGTTTTGGGGTAATGTGCAGCCCACATCTCGTTTATCTACATGTTTATTGTATTGTACAAGTACAAATTTCCTGTTCGATGCACAGCAAAACGTATGGCGCCGTATAAAAATATAAAAGCTTAAAAAACCAAGCTCGCTAATTGCGAAATATAAAAAGAGAGATCATGGAAAATTAAGGTACTAGCACACATTTGACAGTGTATGACCCCTATAGACGGCTCAGCAAATCAAATCCTTCAAACGACCAGTTCGAAAGATTTTCCGTCAACATCGCAAAGCCGTAATATTTATAGCTGCTCCTGTCCGGTGACTGTCCTTTTGAGCTGGATCCAACCTACAATAAATCAGAGAAAGTCTTACCCTACGCCATGAATAGATTCCACTTCAAGGCTTGCATTCGGGTTACTCCTCGTCAGTATCAAATAGACTCTTTGTCGAAAATCAAATTACGAGAGTAACAAAAGCAACATGTTACGTCAAATTTATATATTTAGTAAAAATATTACGTATATGATTTCGGTTATGAGGCGCAAACTAGACAACTAGCGTAACGAATCAATAATACTGGATTAAATAAGTTCGAAGAGTGACAAGAGACTGTCAGCTATGTAGACTGCACGAATTAATTGACAGCTGTGCTTCTAAAATTGGCGTTTAGATGGTCGGCAAACTATAGTATATCTGTCCACTGAGCAGCTGGATCACAAAAGACCGGAAATCATAACACAGGTACGAGCTAATTGCACCGGTAAACATGCAATTTTTTCTTTGAATATCCATAATTATGCTATACAGTAAATGCGACTATGCTATACTATAGACTATGTTACCCATAAGAGCCATAATTATGCTATACCTCAGGTAACACATGTGATATAAAGTGATGTGATTACAAATTTTAAGTAGCAGAATTCAGTTAACTGCACAATTAGTACGTGTTTAATAAAATTTTGAACAAAAGTAAAAATGCGGGGTTGTTTAATTACAATTTAAATGTGATCTTGTAATCTTAATGTAAGATTTTTTTGCAGAGAAAGTTGTTTAATTTCCTCTGCATCAACCAACGTAGGGAGTATCATGGTTAATCATTCTAAGGAGGTTTTGTGTGCGAATGAATTCCCAGCACGAAACGTTACTTACATCAATAACGCTCCGTGCATCAAGGACCATATCCCTTCCCGCAACTTGACATAAATTTGACAAACTTCCACCGGCGCCAAACTCGGTTGTCAGGAACAGCCACAAAGAGTTTCTAGTTGGGCTACATCAGCGGTTTGTCCCACCGAGAATTGGCATACCATAAGTTTACGGGATTTCTCCATACCGACGCCGCATACGGTGGCCGATATAAGGAAGGGTTCCCCGGTCGTAGTCGAAAGTTATGGTCATAACTGCCACTGTACACGGAATTGCCGCTGCCGTCATAATTTACAACAGAACCTGGTGAATTTTCATCAGTATTGCTACTGTAAACCGGCCAGCGGTTATTATGGACTGCGTTGACATCGTTGTTTCCGTATAAGGCTGGACGTGATGCAGTTATTTCATCCGCGACATTCTCATCCATGCCGGTGCCCGCCACAGCAGACGGGTTCGCAAGTGCCGATTCGCTGCCAAATAATTGCACTACATTCGGTGGCAGAGAGGGTGCAACAAAATCCATGTCCCTGATGTGAAGAAGATAATCTTCATTCAGCAGCCCGTTGTTCCAGTCCTCCGTCTGCCCAGTCGCCGGCACCGGAGTTACAGGGTTCCATGTGAAGAAATCCGTAAACGGTTCCGACGTACTGAACTGATAGGGCCGACTGATTGTATCGCACTTCAGAATCAAAATCCATGCAGCACAACAAGTGCGCATGAAGGGCACCGTGGCGTGGTACTGATCCCATTTATGCGTAACGTCATCGCAGAAGTTCTTCACAGTTTCATTGGCCACATCGAGGAAGTATCCGCAGACGATACCGTTCTGTACAGGACCAGATAAAAGGCTCATATCGGATGTAGGCTCCGGGCAGCGCTTTATCGGTGTCGGCTTTGGTGTGTCTGTTGATGGCTTTGTTGTTGACGCGGCCGGGTTTGGAATTGTCTCCGTGTTCCAGGTGAATGGTTTCACAAACCAATCGGACGCGCCTGTAGTAGTGCTTGTATCTACTGGATTTATTACGGGTGCAACGGTAATCGGCGCATTATATGGAGGCGACAGCGTTGATTGTGTCAAGGGTGACGAGTCCCAATTCGGTCGCCAAGTCCAAAAAATCTCCGTTGGCGCATTGCTAAGTGTCGTCGTGGAATCAACCGCTTGGCTGGGTGAATCGGTAACCGGGCGAGTTGGGACACTGGCCGCAGCTGGCTGCGAAGAATTCTGATTTGGATCATTACTTGTGGCCGCAGATCCATTGCTGCCGGCAGCGGTCGCAGCGACCGATGGAACCCTGGGTTGAAGGTGAAAATTTTGGCTAATGTTGAAACCCACATCCGCTGTCAGATTGCCCCCGGGATAATGATTGTTTGATTGTACAACTGAAATCTTAAAATTCCCCGACAGAGATGCCACGGCGTTGTGTGTGTCGTTAACAGTGTCGAGACTCAGATTAATGAGATTACCCAGGAACGGTAGACTGTTCAGATTGTTCAGACCGTTGACAGGGCGATTATTCGGGTTTACCATGGGATAATACGCACTGCCCATGTGACCATGGGATGGGACGAATGCGCTGATTGGTGTCGTCGTGAGTGGCGGGCGTCGTGTAGGGAGTGTCAAGATAGTAGAATAGTTTATAGCGGGAATAGTAAACAGAATTCTTATATCAGGCAGCGGATCGCGGCAGACGGGGACATTCGGAACTGGCTCCGAGCCCGGTAGACGATAAAACGCTAAATTGCCATCATCGGCTATGGGATAAAATACTGGTAGACTAGGAAGTTCCACTTCTTGACACACCAAAACTCGATGGTTTCGGCGACGGCTATCAACCACTGGTAGCGGAAACGACACAATTAGGCAAAACAGATATACACAGCATGAAGCGCAGTTAATAAGCATTTGTGAGTACGGCGGCTGAAATGGATATTACCCATATTATAGTGCTTGTGTCATCACATTCCCGTAGTACAACACTACCATGACCCCGAGCACAGCCATGTTCTAGATGATTATGCAAGTAGTAAGGCAAGTAACAGTACTTAGCTGTAACTTAATACTGATTTAGGAATGTACGTTTGCAAGCGTACTTTATCTGTTTTCCGTGCAAGCGTTGCCGGGAGAATGAGAATTGGATTATTAAACATGCATTTACAGTCATAGTTCAGGCACACAGCCCTGCTGCCTGGAGGTTCTAGTTTTCATGGTCGAATGGTCATGAGTGGAAATACGGAGCTGAATTCGGAATTTTGTAAGTAGTAAGTACTGCATTTCTACTACTATCTGACCTGATTCAGTAGAAGTACTGACAATCCAGTGCGGTATTGCAGCATCGCATTTGCTATCTATATACATAGGCAAGAGTGCATCCTGCATCCAGTTCGTGAGAAACATGGCTCGCAATGTTTTATACTGTGAACTCAATCGGAAATTCTGGATATGAGTACTGGTTAATTTGCCGCTCAGATCGTATGGCATTTTCCTTATGTTTGACTTATTTTTAAAAAGGTCATTAACTCTAATTTTGAACTTTGTGTTTTCGACGCAGCAACAGTAATATCAACTAATTTCTGTTAGCCAATACTGCTTGAGTAAATCATTTTAAGACTGAAGTCTCTACTATAAGAATTTTAACCATTTCTTGATTTTTCTAATTTTCAGTTCACGTGATTAAACATTGCTTAACAGGCGTGAAAAAAGGCGTGAAAACAGCGCGAGTTCCACCGAAGTGCGAGAAGAGGCTACCCTTAGCGAGAAAAAATGGCCTTTCAGCTCGTTGACTGTGCTGTACGTTACCGTTTCCAGTAGTTACACAAGTTAAAAACAATCTTTGGCCAGAAAATTTTCCCACGGTCATCACCGCGCAGCAGAGGAATATTTCTTTTCGGTGCCGGCAAGTTGTCTGCAGCCGCAGGTGAACACAAGTTGCACGCGCATTTCGAGCTTAATTGGTATACTGTAGTTGTTCAATGTTTTGAGCGGAGCCAATTTTCCATTACAGGCGAACCCAATTTACATCCACAAACAGAAAACCAAATCTTTGAAGGTTTTTATGGTCTACTTTGGGTGGAAACTCACCTAAATGAATTAATATTGCTCTGAAATTTTTCTGCTGACGTTTTGGCGTAGTCGAACCAGTTCCCCGCGCCCGTTTTGGCGTTTGAAACAAGAGCTGTTTTGAGAGCAGTGCATGAATACTATATCCGCGTTTCGGACTATGGGCTTTCAGAATATACGGCTTTCGTATTACTGATTTTGGTAGGTTTCCTCTGGTATGGTGGCCCTTGATGTACAGTATCGCACACGGGGCAATACACAAAATCTGTTTCTGGAGAATCTGGATAGAACTTTTGTATTAATTTTTACGCTTTCTATCTGTCGGCAGCACAAAAACACACAAGCTAATTAAAAGCTTTAGGATCTGAAATTTCTTTAAGAACAGTGTTTTTATATAGCATTATTATATCTTTGAGGTAAATAAATTGAAACGCCCGCACTTAACATTTGATAGGGTTGCAAACTAAATTCGTTTTCCTTCAATAAATATTCGCACAAGCGTAACGCCTGCCAGAAATACCACAATATACGGTACTTGTACGAGTATTTATGATAATAAAACTGAGTGGTCAAAGGTTAGTCGGTTGAGCTTGAGCAGGCGCGTGGGGTTCGGGGGGAGGAGCGGTCGGTTGCGCTTGGTTCTGTGTGACGTAATCTGGCTGTCGTCGAACTGGAACATATAACTTAAATTCATGTGGCACTTCCTCTTCTGAATACAACCGGTCTGCGAAATAGATACGGCGAAGGCGGCAGTTGGCGTGGACCTACAGACAAAGTGGTTTATTGCGCTGATTAACCGAAAATTTCAAGGATGGAAGAGAGGCCTTACAGTTATCCTAAGAGTTTCCACATAGTTTGTTCCATATGCTCTTCGAACGAAATCCGACAAATTAAACTGGACTTGGTTCCATCCATCATCTAGTCGCAAGGGCATCGTACATATGAATGGCTTTACCCGGGTGGCGGTTTGGTAGTTGCTAGCACGAAAACGTCTCCGTACGTTTTTGTCATCGATAACCTGAAGGAAAGGATAAATTCAGCTACACGAAGATGCACTGTATTCCAACGCTGATATTTTGATTTTACCTGAATTTCAAACGTAAAATATTTCTTCAGATTTTTGACAATCATGACCAAAAACGGCAGCTTGATCGCCAAAACCTGTTTCTTTTCTGGAGGGCATGTTATCCACGTTGTGCTGCGAAACACAATTTTTTATGCAATGATACTCCTACCGAAGTGCATGAAATGGTACCTTACGTTACTGCTCAGCAGCTCCAAAACAAGGCTTTGCACGTCCGCATCCGTAATTCGTTTGATGTGGCCGTTGTGAACCTTGAATGATTTTTTAATTTAACACAGTTTTCGGCTTCCGGCGCAAGGGCAACATAACAAAAAATATCCGCGATTATTATGCATTCCCTCTTCAGCCGTACCTCTGTTGACCATAGTTTTAAGGGTTTGCTGCCCACGCTGTACAAAACGGACATAAAACCGCTTTGAAATGTATTTCTGAACATGCTGTCGGGTTTTGCAAAAACGTTAACTTTTCAGAACGCAAACACTGTGAAAAGCAGCTTTACGGCCTCATATTTTCATGTACACACTACTTTTGTTCTTACTGCCAGTAGTTGTGGATTTCTCACCGTTGCTAACTTACTGGACCAGTAGCGTCATGCCGCACGTTCACGAACATCTCTGGTTTTTGCAATTTTGTTTCAAGCTTAATCTTATTTCACCTATATACAAAGCAAAAGCCATGTTTGAGAGCAAGTGCAGAACAAATACAGAATAACACAAAAACCACTAAACAAATATAACACTGTCGTCTGCCGCGATTGGCGAAACAACAGTGTCCTAATTATTTAATACGGTTTCATAATTATTATAAATTATTACAGTGTTATTTTCCTCTTATGCAAAACATTTTGGTGCATCATTGTCTTCCGTGATCCGTCCACAACCTGCATCCAACCATCCCTCCCGAAAGAAAATCAATCACGACTGAAAATGTTTATGTCTTCCAAAAACGAAACATTTCCCTTCGCCATTGACGGGGTTCTTGGCGTTCCCAAAATATTATTTTGTATAAATTCTATCAAAAGCTTCACTGAGTATTTTGTAGGTATCTTTTCCGCCGTTTTTCGTAATCAGAGAACCGTTCTCATTAAAGGTCATCTGGCTAAAGTTTGCTACGCTGGAACAATGGGATCGTGCGCTGTTCTGTCTGGTGGGCTCCTGAGGTATCCTCGAAATTAAGTTGTCAGCTGTAGTGCGAGTTAGCGAATGTTGAACGGCAGTGATATCCTTTCTGATGATGAATGCCTTGTTAGCTTCGGGCTTAGCATCCTCGGTAATTTCATGGACATCAGCCAAAGTGCCGAAATCCGGACCGTCTCCAGATATTATTGTAGGAAGATCTCTGACATATTTGGTGTCAACCCGCGCGACAGCTTTTCGGGAATCTGGGAAAATGTTCGGCTCTGTTATAAGGCATGATCCGTTGCTCTTTTCTTTGAATGTTGTAAAATGTTTCAAGATATCTGAATTCCTTGGCGCAGAAAGCTCGAAACGCTCGCAGAACTCCGTATCGTTCTCCAGGATAAACGGACGCGCCATGTAGGCCAGCGCAATGGTATCCGCTACCGGTTTGCAAGTCGAAAACATGGGGTCTTTGTTTTGGCATTTTGCAAGTTCTCGCGGTGTCATGTAGTGGAATCGGACACAAGTCATTAATCTGGAAAAATGGATTAATCTGGTTGGGCGGTCCGCATTCACCCACTGATAGCAAGCTTTAAGCACATCGTATTCGGTTGGGAGGTTAAGGCCGTCTGATGACATTATCTGGCACATTTCTGCCAGCTCCAGTGCAACAAAATCTCCTTTTTCAAGCAGGACGGAGATGCGATCGAGAAGTTTGACCCACGCCAGTTCTTTTACAGGATGATCACAATCGCCGTGGAAGATTATAGGAAACAGGTGGTCATCGCACAGCAGGTCTTCGACACTTTCCTGAATTTCTTCATTTAATGTGGTCAGTCCAAAAAACTCTCCTGCCGCAATGATTTCCGCCAAGTATTCATAGGGCACCTGGAACAGTGTAAAATTAGGGCAAGCACACGTTTTCTAGTAGGGTCGAGCAAAACAGTAATGTTCGATGTTTAATAGTGCCCCTTATTCCCTATACCAGGCAGGACAGTTCGTCAAAGGTCAAGAATCAGACAGAAGCCTGATTAAATTTGGCTTCAATAGCAGTAGCCATAAACCAACACTCTTAACCCAAAATTATCGGACAGTAGGTACAAAAACAACTATATCGTCCATTTGCTTGCCTTTGGCGTACTTCGCTCTGCCCTTCATAAACATAATCCATCACAGCGCGAAAAGCAGTCGGACTGATTTCTCCATAGAGATCTAGTTGGAGGGGCTTTTTCACATCTCCGGGATTTTTGGGGCACAACTCTGGGAATCTACTGCAAAATTCCGAGTGCGCTTTGAACATCATAGCATGCGCTGGGGTAGCAGAACGTCCAAAGAGGAAAGATAGATCACACAGTTCCATACTTTCAAGTGCTTTCTTGATGTATTTAATGCGCTTCTGAATATGCAGCCGAGAACAGATTTTCTGACGATCAAGATCAAGCTCCGGCGGCTCCGCTATGGAGAAAATACTGTCATGTCTTTGAGATACAACGTGTAAGGTTTCGGTGTCATCCTTGGCGGGGCTATCAGGCTGACCAACCAGGACCCAGTTGACTCCAACGGATTTCTCGTCAGGACTCTGGTAAGAGTCTGGGTGCAGGGTCACACCGTCGAGAGACTTCAGCGAAATAGTATCCGCTGTTGACGCCGCTTCTGGGACAACGTCCTCGCCTCCGTTCTCCGATTCCGAGGATGAGAATGTCGCAGTTGGTTTGCTGGGTGGAGGCTCCGTCTTGCTCCTGCTTGTTTTCGTGCGGTTGGTTTTAGATATGGACATTTTAATGTTTAAAAGTCGACAAAGTACACGTTATGGATTGATGAGAGGTTTCCGATGACAATTTTGTTTATCCAGCCAGCACAAAATTGATTGTGGTCCGTTTTGCCGAATTCAGTTAACACTTTTGCAAACACATTGTCAACCGAAACCAGTTTAAAAATTTTGATTCTTGCACAAGAAATACGCAGCTATTCCATCATACTGATCAGTTTGTAAAAGTACAGTACTTTCGGGTTTTTTTTACAAATTATTCAATCTTATATTCAAATGCTTATATTCAAATACTTCTATTCAATCTGGTACTTTAACTAACTATAAACATTAAATATTTTAGGAGTCTATCTGTACGACAAGTTAGCGCAACGCTCGCCAATTGATTGTTATTGAGACTGGCAGATTGCAGTAAGGTATATGTAAAAACAACTTTGGCCGTCTGCAAGGATACTTAGGATAGTATCAGCCATTACGCACTCAAAAACAATTGCATCAGTTTTTTTACAGAGGTGTCATCTTGATGAAGTTATGTGAAAATGATGTGAAGAACAGGTTCTTGACCTTTAAACTGATTTCCTTTATTCTCGAATTGTTCGTGATGAAGTTCGCTTCTGGGTTTAGGTTATCCAGCTGTTGCTCCCATTAATTTACAGCGTCAAAGCAATCTCGTCAATCAAATCCAAGACTGGAGAACATATGATAATCATCTACTGCACCACAACATTATTGCCCTGCTACATCGGATATGGGATAGCTCCATGAACTTGATGATAGCGCTCTTCTAATTCAGTGTTATGCGTTTATTGGGCTGTTTATTTATTGTTGTATCCTTCGTCGATATCGTGCAGTGTGACAACAAACGCGCATTCTCTGGTAGGGCAAGAAACCTCGGTCGGAGGATTGTCAGGACCGAAAACGATTTTCCTATTACAGTGAAACCCCTCGTAACGTACACCCTTTTATAACGTTCACCCCTGTATTATGTGCATACAGCGGGGAACCAGACTATCCGGCATGTTATAACAAAGGGGAAGTTCTCTTTATAACGTTCACCCCTCTACAAGTATAACGTACACCTATCATGGAACGGCAGACCATATTTAAGGTGCATGCAACCCCTGTGTTACGTACAGCTGGCTAAGAACGAGAAACAACAATTTCAAAGAAACCTCCGGCTTCTGGGTTTAAGTCTGCCCAATGCCGGATCTTGCGATGCAGAACAGCGAAATCATAAAAAAAAACAACATTTACATACGTAGATGGGAACTTACCTTGTCAGTTACGGTACTGTAGCTGTTTAAAAATGGACGCAAAACGTAATCGTCAGAGTTTTTCTTTGGAGAAAAAATGGAAATCAGTAAAGGCGTTACGTTGAGAGGTCAATAATTCTTACGTTCCACAACATACACGGCGCCGCCTCAGGTTGCTGACCCAAATATATAACTCCCCCCTGGGAGCGTTATTATGCTAAAAACGGAGGGTGTACGTAGTAGAGAAGTTTCACTGTACCTACTTTAATTGTACAGTATTGTAATTTCAGATGGCCTAAAACTGGTTAAACGCGCCGCGGTTGCCGCTGCGGTTCAAAAACCAACAACTCGAACAACCCACGCCCCGGCAGACAACGCAACTGTTGCGAACACCGCGCATCATGAAGAAGAGATGCATGGGGAAGAATCCGAACTGGAAGCACCGGCCATTTTTTTCATCACGGTGACCCTAGTAATCGGGGCCATCGCTCAGCTGTTGCTGCATTTGGTGCACCAGTACATCACGATTCCGTATCCGGTCTTCCTTTTGGTCTTGGGTTTCGCGTATGGAATTACAACCAGCAAACATGTGGGCATTGCATCGTTCACCTGTGTGGCGGCCACGAATCCCGAGGTGCTGCTGCTTGTCTTCCTTCCCATTCTGATTTTCGAAGCGGCCGTTTCTATGCCCACTCACCTGTTTCAAAAACTTTTCCCACACATGCTGATAATTGGCACCATTGGAATGGGTAAAAAAACACACTTTCTAAGTTTCCTCGAAGAGTTTTTTCCGAATCCTAACCTAATGGGTTTATTCCAGCAATATGCCTGGTGTCAACTGCTTACGTCAGTGTCGGCCTATTTCAGTCAAACTACGACTACAGCAATGTTGGGCCAGATCTGTTAGGAGATCCGGATAGTCCGGAAGAGACTGTAACCCTGTACTCCCATGCCACTGATTTGCACGAAGCGACTGAGCATGGCATCCAACAAACAGCAGCCCCTAAGTCAGCATCAAATGACGAAGCGGCTCAGAGTGGCAATGGAGATGCTGATTACCACCTGGCCAATCAGTTCCCACCGTTAAGTGAAATGCTCAAAAACGATGACGACAGTGCTGATCATGATGTGCCGCGAGGTCTGAAAATTACTGTAATCACTCTAGCGTTGTGGTAAACAAGTATGAAGACACATTTTATTTGTACATACTTGGGTTTTACTTTTTTAATTTCTTCTTTTTTTATAATTAAATTTACAGTTTTCACGCTTTTACTTGCAGCGCGGCGCAGTGCAACCGTTGAATCCAGTCATGGTGCAAAAGTATCCAACAGTAGTTCAGAACTGGCACATGGCGGCAATGATGATGACAAGTGGACCATCCAAGTGGGATTACTGTTTGCTGCTGTGATCAGCGTGACCGACCCTGTCGCCGCCGTTGATTTGTTAAGACATTGCGGTTAGCATCACGTTTTTATTGTGGACTTATTCAATGAGAAAGCTGCGCTATATTGTTTTTCTAGGTTCCGCCAAAAGCTTAACGATTGTGTTAGAAGGGACATCCTTGTTGAGCGAAGCGACCGGGATTGTATTGTTCAACATTATTGCCAGAGTTATTGATCCCGACACCGAAGTAGTTGCATCATACGAAACCGGTTACATTTTTCAAGTTATCCTGGGCGGACCCGCATGGGGTAATTATGAGCCATTGCAGTTTACGAGTTCAGCAGCTATTCCGAAATTTTCACGGGTTCAGGACTCTTGATGGGATTCATCGTCACTCAGCTTATATCGCGCATGTCAAACATGTGGGAAGCGGAAGCCATCCTAATTATAAGTGCACCATATGTCACCTTTTGGTGTGCTGACGCGGTTTTTCATGTGAGCGGCGCTCTGGCCGTTATGGTGCTCGGATTATATATTAGCTCCCATCGGGCTTGTATGAATCCGGAAGTGGAAGATTTCATTCACAAGTAATTTGCCATCTACTCCGAGTTTAGAGCAAATACCTAACAATGGTTTTCGGGACGTTTCAGAATGTGGGAGATCTTGCAGCTGATAGCCGACACGCTGATTTTTAGCATTTATGGCATCTTGATTTCCCAGATTGCCCTTAGAGGCGTGCCTGCCGATGATTGGTGGAAGCTGCTTGTGGTTAACATTTTCATTTTGTTTATTCGGTAATTTATTAGTGGTATTCTGCCAAATTGCCAACACAGCTGCAGTTCTGCTTGTTTAGCGGCTTCTCATTTTGCCTGCTGAAACCAGTATTATCATCAAATGGCCTGGGTGCAAAAACGTTCACCTGGCCCCACACCGGTGTTCTGGTATGGACAGGGTTTCGTGGAGCGGTAACACTTGCGCTCGCAGCGCATGCCGCTGAAATGCCCTACCTGGAACATCGTCCGGCCCTGGCAGAAAAGATGGTCTTCCATTCAGCTGGGGTCGTCAGTTTCACACTGTTAATCAATGCCACAACGCTGCGAATGCTTTTGCGATTTCTTGGTAACACCTAGTTTTTTGTCATGTCTAAAAGGTGAATAAATGGCTTCTTTAGGCATGCTGGAAATGCCCCTGTCAAAGCTCATTGGATTGAATATGGCATTTCAACATTTGCAGCACGTGAGACGACTGGATATGGACAGTATGGCAATGGACAAATATATGGCTGATGCCGATTGGAAAATGGTCGACACTTACACAAAAGCTGACGGTCACGAATTCGGGCTCAAACAGTCCGATGCAGTATGGTTTAGTAATTTCCGCTTACTTATGAGATTGCTCAAGAGATAGTTTTCTTGTGTTAGTGTAGCCTTAATTTTACCCTATTACTTTAAGAGCAGTTAACGATTTTGCAGAAAATGGTATGGGCATCGCAATACTTGAACCATGCTTACCATTGTGAAGAAGCCAACAAAGAAAAATGTGGGGAGGTAACACCACAAGAATTAGCAGAGATGGAGAATATCGCCAGACTTCGTTTAGTAAAAGCAAAAAAGGTAATGTAAATGTTCTCTTAAACTAAAAGTTGCACGAGCACACAAACTTTACACCTTTACACGAACATTGTTGTGGTAGACAGCTTACTGGAAACAGTTTGCCGAAGGGACCTTAAGCGGGAAAGGGGTGGAACATCTGGACGATCTCACGGACATCGTCTTGCACAGCGATAGCGGAGTTATATCAGCGGACGATATTCGGTTCTACTTAGAAAATGAACAGTGGACCAACTTCGTGAGTTATTTAGGTACTGATACGTTCTTCTTCTTGGGAAACTCAAATAACCTGATCACCACAACAACACACTGTGACTTATATCTGTAGAGACGACGATTCTCCTCTATTCAAAAGTGGATTGACCGGCGCAGATCCGATATTTTCGAAAGTCCAATAGAACCACACCGGCTGGTGTGCTTTAAAATCGCAACCTCGAGATGGTTTGATGTTCTTATTTACGTAGTAATCCTTTTGAACTGTGTGGAGACTATCACAGACTGGTCTCTGACCGGAACAACAACTGCGGAAACCAACACGCGAGTGCTGTTTCTGTATACCAACTTTACTTTTATGATGTTGTACACCGCTGAAGTTTTGATCAAGGTAAGTACGAGGCGTTCGCTTCAACATTAATGAAAGAAACAGTCATCGGTGATTCGGTGGCATGACTTCAGGTTGTCGGATTCGGATGGAGTGGCTACTGGGGTCACACGTGGTTATCCTTCAATCGGCTAAACCTATTCATTTTGTGCGTGACGTACATTGACCTTATCATTGATTTCGTGATCGTATACAGCGCTGTGGGAAACAACATCGATGCACAGACTTTGTCAAATGTACGGATCATTAGGTTCTTCCGGTTAGTTCGATTCGGGCGTGCTTTCCGTTTATTGAAGGTAATCGCAGTTGCATAAAACGTGCAGTATCTGATTGAGTATTGTGAAATAATGATCATGGTAGGCATTTTAGCCAACGGTTCCGTACGTCGTGGAATTTTTGGATAACCGCATCAGCGCGCACTTGTACTACGGATATGATATTGCCCGCGCTTACGTTATCGGGCAAGAAGAATGCAGTGGACTGGTCAGCCATATCATTGGCTACACTCCGTTGGTGCTACAATTCAAAACGCAAATTGAGAGCGATGGAAAGACAATTGCCAAAGAGATCGGCCTTCTGAACGAAACTCGGCCGGATATCGCGACGGCAGTAAAGACACGACAGGCAGCGCGGTGCATTTTGAATTACATGATCAAATGTTACCAAGATTTTCGAAGAAAAGGTTTGCTTGAAGAAGACGATGTTGAACACTTGATGCACGTAAGTAGCGCATTCGGTTTACAAAAAGACTGGCGTGCTTGCGATAATCATGATTGTTTAGACCGTGGAAGAGCAACTGAAAAAGATCCGTGACCTTCCGTATACCGTTTGTGTGCTCGGTGACCGAGATCGTTTGTGGAATGTACCATGGATCAACGGAAACAAACAAGTGCTGGAAATTGTCAAATCTCTTTTCATCGAAAAAAGCTATGAGAAGAACGATATTTTTCTTCCCATTAAGAGCCAGCCCGATGGGATCTTTTTCGTCACCAGTGGAGTCGTGTCGTTGGAGTATTCCGAGCTGTTTAATGACTCTGTGGAATTAGGTGAAGTTTACAACTCGGATAACATGGAGATATCAGCAGACTATGATTTGGCATTTGCCCATCATATGCCGGTGAAGATTGATTATGCATTGGCGGGAACCATGCTCAATGTGCAGAGCGTGCTGCTCGACTTACCCAGGCGCTCTCAAGGAAAATGTGAGACCGGCGTGTCGGTAAGTCGGTAGAAAATTAACCAAGACAAAGATTCCCAAACTTGCAAGAGTATGATAGGCACTGTACATGGATGCCGTATCGCTGTTCAAAGCAATGGGAACCGTGCCCGCGCTGGAAGATGGTCTGTGGAGGCGGATATGTACCAGTGTGGCTTTGAATATAATAATAAAGAGTGGCACAATCATGGTTTGTAAAGCATGAGGAAGTTTGACGATCCCCAGAGTTTTAAAACGAATAAGTTTCTGATGTCCAGGACTATGAAACTTTGGACGAGCAAAAAGCTCGGCTTTCTCGCGGAGCGGTGCGTCTAGTGAGACCTGGTGTGAAGATTAAAGGTCTGGATAAATTTCCGGAGACTTACCTGATTTCCGGCTCAGTGTTCATTCCGGGTGGACGACGGAAAACTATCGTGCACATTCATCGGGATAACCCAAGTCAACGCTCAGTGCTAAGCCCTGTTCTGAGCCAGGGTACAAAACCGATTAGCAGCAGACTGAGCAAAAGCAGTAAACACAGCAAAACCAGTAAAGATAGCGCTGCTCTTGTTCCGCGCAATGTCACCTCTCGACACAGCGATATTCCCGGAGAAACATTACATGCCCCAAGAAGACTACATGCTTCCATACAGGAAATCGAGATTCATAAAGGGCGAAATGCAGTTGTCGATGAGGTGAAACGAGCATCTGGGATAGATTAAAACTGGAAGAGCATATATCGACAGTGATTTCTGTTTTCTAGACTGGATGGACAATCTATCCTGAGTATGCGGTATTGTTACTTATTCCGCCAGGAGAGCACGACCTTAGCACCATCAATATTCATGACAGTCAGCTGTTCTCCGCCGAGCCGGAGCCACAACACCATCTCGGCCACATTGAAAGTCATGAGCGACGAGATGCTGTACTTGCAACAAGCGCCCATTCCGAAAAGACGCATGAGACTCACCAAGACACGCCTCACCAGCGACACCAGAGCGACGTCGGGGAAATTGTGACAATCGTTAAGCAAGAAGAGAGAAGAAGGTCCAGATTGTCGTACACTGCTTTTATGCAACATCGGCGATTTTCTCAGGTTTAAAATTATTTGTTTTAAAATTATTTTGAATTACAGCCGTGTGTGTTAAAGCACTCAAGCTTAAAAAATGTTTTTGATTGTCTATATAGCAAATGAAGCGAAATAATTTTCGTTTTCTTCAGCAGCTTTTCCGCCTGCTGCTCTTATCAGATAAGCTTTATCAAAATTTGAAACTATGTAGCAGCTTGAATTGCATGCTTGAACGCGAATATATATTTTTCTTTTATTTTGGTTGGGATGTTGATGCCGTACAAAAATGTGCCAGCTCTGTAGCGCACTGTCTTTTTACATGGGACATACTCTACTTTGGAAACATTCACCTAAATTTGTTGCTGCTTAAAGCACAGTACTTAACCAAAAGCTGATCCTAGCAACGTATATGACATACTTACTTGATTATTAGGCTATAATTAATCAGTTTAAAATGAAAAATTGCTTACTGTAATGAAACGCTCGCTGTAAGCCTGTAATTAACATGTTCAGTTCGGCCACAGCGGAAGTGCATCATCGACAGTTTTCTAGACAGCCGCCCGTATTCCGAAAATTGTTTCATGGATCCCGAGAATGCAGCCCTCGGATTTGTAGACTTTGTGCCGCAAATTACCGACCGAGTCGCCTTAGAAGGACGATTTAAATACGAAAAATTACCAGCCCTGCTGCAGCGCATTAATAAGTGGTTTCTGAAACGACCGAAATTGGAAATAATTTCTGTCGAATCGATTCAGATCAGTCCTGGTCACCCTGTACCCGAGTCAGCTTTTCCATCGGTCAAGACGGAATTCGTTACCGCATATCCGTTCTCGCCAACTTGTCCGGTAGTAATTAAGAGAGGCGTACGAGTTTGGATACGCTCACGAGAAACGACATCTAAAGTGCATCACGAAATTCTGAAATATATTACGGTTGTACCGAATCTGAAAATAAACTGTGCAGAAGACGGTCTCCAAAATTATCTAACTGTTCCTTACCAATCTCTTTTAATGCGTTTGAACGACTATATTCGAGCCAAAAAACTTACTGGACGGGTGCTTTCAGTAGAAATGGTACCAGTGTATATTACGTCGGATCGAATTTTGCCGGACTTATGCGCTTGGACGCCTTCTGGTCGTATTCAAAGATACTTTGACGTTATGCGATTATTTTACATAGCTGACGAATTTTCACTCTTACCTTGCAACCTGGATTGCTATCAGTTTTGCGCGGATCCTACAAGTTCTTGCCATTGCTTGGATATCTTGTACGAAGCCTTAACACAGTGGTGCAAAAGTCAGCCGCATGCTCAAATTCTTCGCATACAAACCGTACAAAAGATGGATGACCTTTGTGAGATGCAGGCCAAGTGGCCGAGAAAGATTGATAGCGTTATGCAGAAGATCAGCGGAATACGAGTATTTTATTACCATGTGGATGGCGTTAACCCATTTTCAAGCTCGACATTACACTCGCAAACTTTCAGCCCTAAAATTTGTTATTCTGACTCGCTGTTTTCTGGTGTAGTTGTCCGTCATGAATCACAGAGAGATCTTTCCAAACGAATTGATGATTGGTTTAACAGTCAAAATCCTGAAACTGCTGTTTTGCAAATTCTTGCTGTGGAAACCTTTTTAGTAGTTGTGCCGACTGGTGGTCGCTTCAAATGGTTTTTTGCTTTTATGGATTGGTGGTGGCGGCGACAAAGGCGGATTACAGATTCTGTTGTACTCAAGTGTTGCAGAGTTTACTATTACATATCAAACAAACTGTCTTTCCTTTTCATTGCTGCTTTGAAATCACCCGGTTTTTGGCAGGAAGCTTTTTCATTCGATAGTAAAATACAATGGGATGTTTCATATTGTTTAGTAATTGTACCATGCATACGCTGTATAACCCAACCGTTTCAAAACTGTCATTATGTAATTGTTTACAAACGGAACATAAGCGCATGTAATCACAAACGTATCAACACCGGGGGAGGAGGAGGAATTTTGGAAAACAAATCCTTTTGAAATGTATCTAACTCCCAATCCAAAGAAAAATTAATATTGTATTCCATATATGTCAGATCATCTCGCTGTTTGCTTAGCGCACTTAATTTCTCGCCGATCCAACAAGGTTCCGAATTAATGTGCAGCTGCACACAAGTAAATGTGGTTGGTACAGCCATTTCCCTAGCTGCGTGTTCCAGAACGCTTAAGAGGGGAAGCATGCCAAAGGTCATGCCGATCATGATGACATTACGGTATGACTTAGTAACGATTTCTTTAGTGGGCTCCTGCATAAAGGAAAACCATCCCAAGCCGCGATACAGTATACTTCCAAATGGGCCGTCAACACTTAACGAATCATGACTAGCGAAGTGTTCCAGACAGAAACCAAATCGGTCTTGACAAACAATCACATCGGAACGCTGCTTAATGCTGCATCGATTTAGCCATAAAAAATCGACGAAGCCCAATGCATCACAGCCGCTAACGGGAAAAACTGGCCTGGAAATTCGAAACGTTCCAGCAAGACCTCCCACCTCTGATAACTGGCTCTTGCATCCACATTTGATACATGCAGTGAGTACCACAAATTGACCAGGAGGTACGCCGAAGATCGGTGTCTCTTCCGGTAAACGTAAGCGCAGGTGAATCCATCCACCATCCGTTGGCGTTATTTGCAGATTTTCGGAGCACACGCTGAACAAAGTGCTTTCCTTTAATCTGGATTGCACAAAAATCTGGGAAGGGTTATAGCAGTATGGTAGAGGACTGGGAACAGGAGGATGGAACCGTGGAATGTTTTGCGCTCGCTTCGACGAACCTGGAGCAACTTCTTGCCAAATGTCGTACTGCTTCGGTTCTGGGTCATCATCTGTTTGTGCAATCGCACAATGGCAGTTAGAGAGTTCGTCATATGCAGACGGCGTCGACTCGGTTCCGCCTTCCACTCCTCCCATACCAACACATTTTACAGTTTGTGCCGGATAACTATTTTTCCTGTCGTCACCTTTTTCTTTGCTCCAAAATCTGCAGCTTGCGTGTTTCGGAATCACAGTGCTCTCAGCACATTTAACCGCTGCTCCCGCGTTCGATTTTTCCTTGGAATCTATCATGTTGAAACCAAATATGACACCACAACGTGCGTGACTTCACTGGTGCACTTGTGATATATCGTTTGTGCTACTAACCAATCAGATCCGAAACGATGGTCTTTACTTCTCTCTGTAGCGCAATGGCATCTTCCTCCCTCGCACAGTTGCCGGTATTCTCGACCAGGTCTGATAAAGCATGATTCGATCCTTGTAGGGCTTTAAATACAGACTCAAAACTCGGCTGATAAGGTGCTGTGTGCAGCGAAACGGGAGTAAACTCGTTTAAGATTTCTGATCGCGTATCCAGAACCTTGTGGGTAACGCTCGAAACCAGGTGATTGCTGTCCGGTAGGAAGCAAGACCGCAATTTCTCTGTCCATTCATAACTGGTATCTGAGCTAACTACCCATTTCTTGGACAAGGCGAGAATGTTCGAAAAGTTATCTGCATCACTGCTGCCCGCTTTATCATTTTCAAGAGAGACCGTCTGCCGTACATCTGTAGCGTCCGGCGCATCGGTAGCTTCCAAACGAGTGCTTATGGGCTCATCAAGAACTGAAAAATCGTAGAAAATCTCTTGTGGCGGAGAGGCCGCAAATCCAAACAGCTCAGAAAATGGGCGTAAGTCAACGAGGCCAGCAGACTTCGAGTGCGGGAACTTAATGTCTTGTGGGAGCATTTACGATACGCTTTTGCACAGAAAATGTCACACCCCGAAATACGAATACCCATTGCAGTACAGATGTATTGCACACTTTTCAGTTAGTTCGCAGAACACATAGCCAATACCAGTAGGCTAGATATTGTATACTGGATGCCACGAATACTATAGTGCAAAAATGTGGTGGTTCTTATATAGGGGGACAAACAAGTCTACTCGGCCCGTTTCCCTGTACTGCTGCCGTCACCCGCCTGGAGTGTGACGTTACGGCAGTACATACGGTTAAATCAAGCGCGGTACATAAGCACCATGTATAGCGGCTACTATAGCGACAAAGTAAAACACCAGCCGGTTGACATCAGAAGTACAGGAGACTGGTTCGGCTAGACTCATTTTTCCCCCTATATACCAAAATAATTTATCATATAGTATATGAGCATTTACTTATTTTATGCGTGCTTTGAGCAAGCCTTCCTCTGGTGCCAGGTATTCGTTCCTATTCGTTCCTTCCTTTTGATGCCATGTGTGCTATTAAGATATACCATTATTTCCGTGTTCAGTTGGTCTTGGTTAGCGGTTACAATCTTAAAAAATATTATTTAACACGATTGCAGAAAAGATGATTTAGTTAAGATGCCGAGCTTTAATTGCATCCGACCAAAGTCCACCTTTTAAAATTAGTGCGCCACCGAACAAGTGACCGCTAAAATAGTCAAAAAATCAAAAACCACGAAAAGCGAAAGTTTTACGAAGTCGGATAAGTATCAACTATCAAGAACACCGGTTTAATGATCGATAAATCGGACAGTATCGGTCGACCGCGACACGGGTAACACTTGTAAAATTCCGTACGCCCACATGATTTTTAAATCAAATGAAAGTTTTTCTCCTTGGCCATTTTCGACTAAAATAAAGAAAACCAAGTTAAAGCGCTTCTAAATGAATCACGAGGGAGTTGTTCTTACAAATCCGCAGGGATCCCTCTCTCGAAATAGTCATCCGCGTGGTCACTTTCAGGTAGAATTGTTAACTGCCGGCTCAGAAGCGTGGCCAGTATACAAGCGGGAGCAAACGTCAGTCCAGCAGCAACCAGTGTAAAGCCCAAAAGCAACTGTTATACAAACCGCTTCTTAAGGCAAAACGTTCAGCCTTAGGATAGTTGAAATGTATGGGCTTACCATATTACCAATTATACAGTGACATAGGAGACGGGTGAATTGCCCCATGGCCTTTTGAATAGGTCCACATTCTCTAGTGCGGTTCGCCATAACATGTAAAAAAATAACATAACATGAAAATCACGGTAAGGTAGCAATTATGGCAACAGTGTCACAATCCTACGTAATTTCATTACGAGCGAAGCAAAAAGCGAGAGAAGAACATTCTGCATACTTTTTCCCCAACAAAAGTGGAATAATGCTCCAAATATCCAGGAATCCGGTTAATAAAATGCATAGTGTGCTGTAGTAAACAAGTCTAACAATGCAAGCTACCGACGAAAAAGTGGCTGCTTTCGGCATACATTTAACGTATTACGGTACATATTTTGTTTGGCATAGTTCTCAATAGCTTGTTTGCTTTCGGAAAATCGTTTGGGTGTGCGTTCGTAAACGGTCATTTTTCTTTCGACATCGTCAATCTCCTGCATTAGCTGCACTTGAGTAGAATGAGCAGGAAACAACCTAGTCTGGTATTCACGATCCAGTGCCGTCAAAATGCGATCAATAGCCTCCTGTTCACCCGGTTTTGATATAAGACCATGCCTGACTTTTGATAATTCCTTCATATAATCATAAATAGGGACTTTTGTAATTGATAAGCCTAGCTAAAAATCAAGGCACCACTTGTTGCACGGGCATTAACGACTGCCAATAAAATCGAAGATAAATACCTGGGTCCTTTGGTCTTGCAGGTTAAAGTGCGTAAGGTTACTTTGATAGGCAGCCAAGAGGCTGACCAGTTCATCCGGGAAATACTTGAATGTCGGAATTGTCGTTACCGGTTCAGGCTCCACTGTGATGCTTTCTGGTGCCGTAAATTCAAGTACTACATCGTCCGTCGTGCTTGCGGTAGTTTCTGCAGTAGTTCTCACAGTGATGTCCTCAGCAGGAGTTTCCGTCCAGCTTATGTACGGCAGCATTTGATTCATAACGCTTACAATTTCGGAATCATCGGCAACAGAAAATAACTGCACAATACGAAATTCCAAGCTGTGATCAACATCCTGCACTTCCGAACCAGTCTGAGACAGGAAACTTAAAATCTCCAGGAAGCTGTAATTCTTGGCGCAATCCCTGTTAACATAATAAAACAGTGTCGCTCAATTTTTACAGTAAGTCTGCGGACAGTTCCCAACCGCAGTTCTTACTCCAAGATACGGCCAATGCTAATGCCGGTGCTGGCTGGAGTGGAATCGTTTGAGGCAATCGATATGTTAAAAGGTTGTGGGACATCGGAAACCGGATTGTTGTCTTCAAGAAGTCCTACGATAAGCTGTACCAATGGTCAACGGCTTTTTCTGAAGGTCAATCAATAACTTGATTGTCGAGATTCCCAAATGGTTTATAACAGCACGCGCCAGCAAACAAGTACTGTACACTCTTTGTGCTACCAGACTTTTACTTCCCGCAAGTTTTGATAGACCGTTTTACTTCCGACCGGCTAACCATTCCACTGACATAATTTACAAGTAATTCTTGTAATACAATTTTCAATACATCTCTTAACAATAATTCGTGCCCAACGCTTTCGCCATAATTTATTAAGGACGTACCTGATCGGTTTCTTGGTAGGGATACCGCCCATTCTCCAAGAGGGGACACATTGCAGCGCGGGCAATACTGGCACCTGCTACCACGCCGACACCAATGACTAGGATTAAGCTCGACAGAAAAGCTGAGCAGTACATCACGCTAAAAAGACAAACCAGCGTAATTATTCAATGTATAGCTTGTGCTATTTAGCGGATGTACCCCATTAATACCAATCCAGCACAATCGGAAGACAAAGAACGCGTTGAAGGTAGTACGATCGGTTCGTAGCAACAAATTCCGCAAGTATTCGCCACGACCCACCAGCACACCACCGCGGCTAAGATCAGTTGCAGAATATACAGTCCGTATTCACTGAAAAACTTATTACTATTATTATCATGCAGAATAAAAATTTTATTAAGAAAGAACAGAAAATATTATGCGTATTCGGCTCTATGAGTGTTCACGATTAAAATTCGTGTTACCCAACGTACGGCGACCGTGTTTCATATACCGAAAAACATACAAACCGGGGAAGGATAAGGGTATTCGAGTATAAACAGCGTTTTGCATATGAATATAAGAATCATACTAGCAAAATTAAACAAACGAGGAAAGCAAACTATATATACAGTAGATACATTAAGCAATACTGCAATTAGTCCTTTGCTTACACAAGAAAAATAGATACTCCGCCAATTTTTGAGGGCAGCTGGCGAAACTTGTCACGGGAACGGGTTACTTCCTCTAAAGTGGGTTTGCTTACGTTCAGCAAGGGGTCCAGGAGTCGGAATACTTGGCCGCTCCACGTTTTGATGCTCTCCGTAGATTCTGCATAAGGTTCCGCGTTATTCAAAATGGGCAATCCGCAATACCAACACAAAAATACTTAAGCCGAACCGACCTGTGGATGCGCTCACCTTGCAAAATGTGATTTGTTTTCGCCGCTAAAATATGGCCAGTTTTATTGAAACGCTCGCAGGCTTGTCGAATCAAGGCTGGAAACCCAGAAAGAATAATTGCTTCTGTTGCATTGGCTTCCCTGGATACGTCAAGCTGTTCGGGAATCGAATTAGTGGCAGGGGATTATTTATTTTAGTGTCAACTACGTATACGAAATGTACGTACGACGACAGTTTCAAGTGCCACCTCCAAGCCAGCCGGGTCAATTCGCTCGCAAAAATACGGCGTGGTACATGTCTCTTTCAAGTTCCAGAGATTCTGCTGTTGTTTGCGCAGAAATATGTCCGCCTTTTCGGTGTTAACATTAATCTGATGGAGCTTTTCGTCCAGATCAAAAAGTCCATCTCGGATGGCATCCGATTCTGAAATTAAGTTTTCTTCAGGCTATTTGCCACTGCAAGTTGATCTCTGCATTCTGCCTGTTGTGACGAGTTCTGTACATTTACCGTTGATCAGTGAGCCAAGTGTCTCAATGCCAGATTGAACGAAATCAGGCAGTCCTCGCCAGACACTGTCACTGATCAGTACATCCATCCAGTCGAAATTCCCAAAGATGGTGCTGACAGTTCGATCCAACGCGACACCACTTAAATGCAAAAGAGCCTGCTTCACATTCCACGCAGCCACTTCGATATCCCCGAAAAACTGCTCCGCCGTTTTATCAAACTGCTTCAGACCATGCACGAAACCGGAAGTGGCTATGAAGGCCAGCGCGGTACAAGAGCTGCAAAAAAGTAACGTCTTCTCTGTGGCTTCCTTTGGAGTTTATACTGTTGGTCGGGGTACTTACATCAGAATTATCACGATGAGAAATAAACCGGCGCATAGCCCTATCCAAACAATACGATAAAGGAGGACGTTGTATGGCTGATAACTGGCACCGCACCAGCCAAGGTGAACGCGAATGAACATCAAAGAAATCCCTGGTATAGTGATGGCATAAAAAAGCGTTTGCACATGAACAAATTGGTAAAGCAGCAAATATAGACGCATTACTGCAAACTTGAAGGACTGAAACTAATAGTACTAATAGCACTTATGCTTTATTACCCGAGAATGGCATCATAATTGCTGGTATGAATAGTGCTATGGCAAACTTCTTCAGTCGGTCGCATTCCTGAATAAAGAAAGATTATTGTTGACCTAATTTGTACTCTATAGACTCTGCACACCAAACCACAAATAATTTACCTATTTAGTTAAAACTGATATCAAACTCCTGCATTACCGAATATTCCAGCATATGCTTTAGGCTATCCAACGGTTTCGTTTGGTCGGTGCGCAGTAGCTCAAGTTGTCGGTAGAAAGCAGTAACAAATTCTATAATCAAGAAATACTAAGATTTGAAAAATTGATCCAAAAATGCACGTCAAATGTGTGTGCAATTTATTCGTCTCCAAAAAATTTTTCATGTTTACCTTGAGTGGGAGCTGGTACAGAACTATTCGTGTCACTCATCAGAGCGTCGCTAATAGCTGTGGCCAGTGATTCCCATTTCTGCACTACTGCCCATGTTTCAGCTGAGCAGTCACCTTCCGTGTACACAAAAGGCCTGATTTCGACCGGTTGGCCAAAGTCTATGACTTCCCCGGTAGCCGTCCATAGTGCATATTCCTGCAGATCCAGTGGCCTACGTGGGCGTTGCTCGGGATCTTCGTCCGGCTGCACAGGGGCTGCTGTCGCTATGTCCAGATCGATAGTTGTCTCGTCCTCAGTCTGACCTTTACACTGTTGCCAGTGCACTGCAAGCAGTACCAACAGCTGCTTGCTGAATGCTGTGTAATGCATAGTTGGACGCAAACGGATATTTTTTTGTCCGGCACTTTCATAACGACCGGCAATGCGGGAAGAAAGTCAAAACGTCAAGAACAGAACTTCGGAAACAGTAATTATAGCAGCAAAGCCTGCTGAAGGTAAGTATTATTATTAGTGGTTGGCTGGATAATCCGAAAAAGCAGCAGGCTCCAACGCGGTAGGAAAAGGTGCATCAGCCACGTCGAAGTGTTACACTTTTAACCGGATCCTTTGCGGCTCCGGAATCTGAGAAGTGCCTAAGCAACGTCGTGGAGCTATGGCCATAATAAAATGAAAGCCAACTAAAAACGCTTATCGTGCGATACATTGTGGGTTACGGCATAACATTGTAAGTAAGTCCTTAACGCTTAACCGAACAAAGTGCGCCCGAAAGGTGCAGTGAGTTACAGCTTTTTAGTAGCTCAGTTTTCCAAATAATAATCATTTTTCTGGTCCGTAAAATTTTCAAAACTTATTATGTTTCGTACAAAAAATGTCCACCGCATTTCTTGATGGCATTTGCATATCTGAACTTAAAAATGCTGTTGACTTCGCCAGCGAACGAATGGAAAAGTGTTTTTTCCTGATCTCTTTATTTCCTGTTTTAGCCATGCTAATTTTTGTACACAGTGTAGACACTTCAAATCGTCGCAAATTTCTCAAAATTCCCAAAGGCAGGTCGTCATCTGCCAGAGATGCTAGGACCTATTATGATCTCAGCCAAACTTATGATGATGTGGAGCGTTTTTCTCCGGGCGCACATCATGAAGCAAATACTCAACTACGAAAGCAGAAGAAAATTGAAAACAATCGCTTCCGGAAAGAACAGACCACAGAACTGCTACCTAGAATTTCATCGGACCAAAGTAATTTGGAGAAAAAGATGGACAAATTTCGTTTACATCAAAAACCAGCTCTGAGGCCTCGACAGTTTGAAGATGACGACGAGGATGATGACGAAAAAAGCGATGTATCAGGCGAACATTCCAATGCCCAGTTAACAAAGGAAATTAGAGCACTGGAAAAGGAAGTGAGAAGGCTCGAAGGTCTGAAATCGGGCAAGGGCAGCCCAGATGACAGTACTATCCATGCGAACCTGACCTTTAATCTAAGATGGAAGAAATACAGGAATTTGTCTGACGGTATGTCGGCACTGATTTTGCTTGCGAGCCACTCAGTTGTATCAATTTAAGCGAGTTGCAGAAGATACAATGGAGCTGAAATACGAAGTAGTCGGCAAATCAAAAGAGGCGTATGCCATACAGGTGCTAGTGTACATTGTCATTCCATGTCTTGCGCTGATCCTCCTAATCTACACTGCTGTCTCCCTTTACTGGACAAAGGTATGATGACTAATTCAATTGTTTTGAACGCATAACTAAGCCCGCTGCCCGTGACCTACTTCCAACGTGTAAAACTTGGCCAGATCAGTTAAACTCCGACAGTACTAAACTAAAAAAAGGACTTCAGCCTGTCCTGCCGTTGGAATATGAATATTATACAGTAGTTCTTCTCATTTGGATAGTGTTGGTTCTGGAAAGTTGTCCCTCCCGACAGATATTACAGATTTGAACGGTTTGAAATCGACCAGGATGATGAGCCAGCAGATATTGCGTAAGTTCAACATGTACAGCAACCCAGTAATATAAACAGAAGTCCAAACTAATCAAGCACTTAGTCGGTGATTGCAGACCGCTTATACGGACACCTGCAGAAGTCGCGGTAAGCAGTTTGCTTTTAGGATTTAAAAATTTTTTCCAGCGTTAACTGTCCACCTGTCCACGTAGGGAACGCCGGAACCCAGGCTGTCAAGCCCGGATAACAACGTAAGGACAGCTTAAAGACATCATTGCATTCTTCGCATGACCGAGCATGTTGTAAAATGGCGCCGCCTGTGCTTTTTAGTATCCTAAAAAAGAGCCGAGAGTGCGCTCACGATCACGCAGTCGTAATCGTGACCGTGACCGTGGAGCGACGGATGAAGCCTTCGCCATGTCAGCCTTCGATTATGATGCGAAGCCAGCATCAGCCAGAAGCCCACAGCGAGATTACTATCGCGGAAAGCGATGAAAATGGATGGGAGGTCAAGAGGAATATTGTTTCATCTCCAGTACGGATAAGTGAACAAGATGTGTACTTATTCCTCAATAAAATCCCGCAAAGCCACAGGGGGAACCAGACTGTGTAGCAGAGTTACTGTGTGTTATGTTAACGAAAATTTTGTAATCTTTGTTGATACGATTGTTATTGGGTGTTGTTGTTCGAACGGGAGGTTGCCTAGCATAATGTGTGTGCAAGTGGGGTCCAAGCAAAGTATTAAGTATTTTCGAGTTGTATATTAGTGATAATTTCCTATATAATAATGTTATTCCGTATGCAATAAAGTTGCGTTACACTGAGCGATAATATAAACGGTGCTGTCGATATACATATTGACGAAATTCATAACTTCGATCAAATGGATTAATACCTTTGGAAACTCTGTTAAACTTGAGATATGATCCGCGCTTAAAAACCTGACATGGTTGTTAAAAGCTGTTACCGCATAGGGAATAGTGATGGCCTTTATTTAATTCCCAGTTTTACTCGACATAGAACTCTGTTCTGCTGACTGGTAATGGCGCTGCACCAGTTTTGTTGTGGGCTGCTGTGTTTGGCTAGTGCCACCTTTGGTTTTTGTTAAGCTCTACATTCCGAAGTCATAATGAGCAAAGAACAAAATGAGCAGCTGGTCAACATTTCCAGTGAACTGCTGAAACTTAAGCCAGATAAAACTGCCAAGGCCTTCGCTTCAGATGCCGCTGCTGCCTCAGTTAAAGCGTTCTTATCGAAAGAGCAACCATTCCTGGTTGTTTCTCCTGGATTACAGGGCATCATAAACGTGGAAAACTCCTTTCCCGGGAAGACTAAAGGCCGACAACTCATTATGTATTTGAAAGGAAATTCTTCCAACGAGATTGCTAATATTCAGACGATGGTGCTTGAGGCTAACCCCTGCACTAATCTGCTGTTTTATTATGACCTGGTAAGCAAGTGAACTGCACAGTGCATGTTAAACGACATGTTGAATTCGACGTCGTACGCCGACGTATTCCATTTCCCTGAAAAATTAAAGCTTTAATTGATCGCTGTTTTGCTTCCGATCTAACTGTGAATTTTTTTCCTCCAGTCTTACTTTTTCTTAAAATACTAATTTGGTTGGCACTGCACTATCGACAGTCTTGCAGAAATTCGTTCCAGTAGTCGGTAGCGAGCAAAGGGAATAACTTCACCAAAATTACTGCATCTCCTAACGATGCAGTAGTTCACAAGGGGGAATTATTGTACAAACGGTATATTAAAAGCTCGTTTTGACTTTCTTGCGCAAGCGCCATCGGTAACGTGAATAAATCATAAATATTAAAAACATAAATGCTATAATAAGAATAGCAATGGTAAGTATTTTCTGCCACATTCATTGATTATACACAACACTCTATGGGACGCTATTGCTGCTTTCAGTGATACCTTGAACCTTCTGCCGCAGCTAACTAAAACAAATGCACGTTTTTTCTAGCTTAAATTGTTTACTTCGACCTTAAACCTGTATCTTTACCTCATTTTGTATTGCCCATAATCTTTTGTGTTTTTATTTTTGTGTTTGACAATTAATGACATTTCAACCTAATCGCTTCGTGCTGAAGCACATTTTATGAAACAATATTGTTTCACAAAATGTGCTTCAGCACGAAGCGAGCTGTATTAATACAGCTTATCTGAAGCTGTGAATTAAGATTAAACATTACCCGAATCCCATTTCTATAAATTTTTTAGTTAATTTAGCTCCTGATAAAATAATCAATTTAAGAATTAAATATTTTTAATGTCTGGTTTTTTGGAGCCACCTTTTAACTAATTTTCGCTAACTGGTTGGAATGTTTGGAGAAAATTAGGGATGCTACGATATTTTCTTTGCAACAGATCGATGAAATGGCGAGAAGGCAAAGTCAAGAAGACACACTTCCATTTAATGTTGTGAAAGAAACAGAAAATCGTCTCAGTCGTTGCAAATTTGACACAGTTCAACTGGCATCCCAGTTTGATTCAATGGTGGCGATGCCGATGCCTACCCTTGTCAAATCGCCTTTTCCTCGACATCAAAAGAATCGCAATATATTGCAAATGGGGTAAGCAGCACACTTAAGCGTTTTTTGAATGTGGTTGTGAATGGTTTAATTTTGCATTTCTTCGTTTAGTTTAGCCACGGTGGACAGAAACACTATGACAGAATTAAAACAGTGTATTTTGAAATGGTGCACCATAATACAAGAACTGTACGATCAGAAAGAATTTGCTGATACGGACGAGGAAACCGGTGCAGGAGCGGAAATTCGGTCTCTCCATCGAAGGGTGGAAAACTTCGAATCTGCATTAGTGCAGGTATACCGACAAATCGGCATTTAAGTAAAAGCCCAAATGTTTCCGATGCCGAAAATCGCACAGTACTTTGTTTGTAGATAACAGTACCTTTGATCCGAATTTTACTAGAAGATATGGACGAAGAATACTTCAGCGTTTCTGATATCTACGTGGATTTGATAGATTTATTGTCATACGGTAAAACACAAACACAAACGCTGTCTATGCAAACACTTTCTCAATGTCATGTTTTGCCTGACCGATGCCGGTAACACATTTCTGTTACTGTGTCTGACAGGTTATGACGAAACCCGAACTATTCTTAAGGACTTTCGACCTGTAGCTCGTTTTGCGAAGTTCGTCGCTGATCAAGATATGAACCACACAAAGCCTTACATTCAGCCGCTGTTTGATGTCGTGGCTAAATTACTGCAAGAATACAAGGAATACTTCAAAGGTCAAAAAGCGGCCAAAGTGCTGGAAGATGTTGGGAAATACCTCATCGAAGTGGTATGTCGGTTACCATATAGCCAACGGTCATAAAAATATGATTGTTCCTGATGAGACAAAAAAAAACGGAAGAACTACGTGAACATATAAACAAATTAGCGAAATTATCATCCTAAGACACCGAGCCCCTACTTATTTTAACTACATCTGTACCATAATAAGTATTTCGTTATGGCTGTCCCCGCTTAAATTATTGTTGTGTGATTTACATAACACACTTCGTTTCTTTACGAAAGCTTTGTAGTGCCACAGTGCCACTCGTATCAGTACTTCTACAACGTAGTTAATTTCAGATCAAAAATAAATTCGAAGCAGCCGATGTGTTCAAAGCAGATACGGCCGAGAATCTCCAGCGGACAAACGAGTGGCTGGCTATCTGGGATGAGCAAGTACGCAGCCTGGTAGCGATTTGCCAAGCCAACGAGGCCATCGACATGAAACTAACGCCCTCGGAAGGCGAGAAGGATTCCAAACGTCACAACGATATCAGCGAATTTTCAGGACGATTAGCTAAAATAAAGGTGTGTCTGCAGTATTGACACTTGACAGTAAAATGTATTGGTCATCCGCATCCGGTCACTCGCGATAAGGTGCAGCATACCACAATTTAATATATCATTGTGTAGGTAAATGTGTTATGCTGTAGTAACAATATTACCCGCAAACTATTATGCTGTAATTTGCCTTTTTATTTCTTGAGGCTACCTAGTAAATGTTGCTCTTACAATTAATGTTGATCAAGGAGTATCATCGATTACTTGCATTTTTAGCACATACTGCAACGTCAGCTGGAATTTCAAAGGTTGGAAAAAGTCGAAATTGGTGGAAGGTGTGGGAAAACCTTATCAACCGATGTAGTGCAGCTGCACACTAAATTTACCGATGAATCATCGTTGTTTTCGGGAAAGTCATTTGATCCACTTGATCTTTCGACACAGGTACTAATTTGATGTTTTATTGGGCTATTCACCAATAGCATACTGTACGTGCATGTCAGCATGTGCGTTAGTTGAAAGTTCATGTTAGTTTATTAATTATGCGCTAGAGCTGGGAGCATACCGTAATCTGTTATCTGTTGACTGTTGTGCACGATGCGCAGGAATTCGAACAAGCTGCTGAAGCCTTCCTTGCAGTTATCCAGCAAATGGATGATCACTTGCTGAATGTGGTGTGGACCGATCTGGAAGCCTGCCTCGGTAACACTCCGACTACCGTTAAAGTAGGACCGCAAAATGTGGTAGATAGCACACTGAAATGGCTAGAATGTGATTGCTCGCGTTGCAGCACATGGATATGCTGAACAGCGTCATCTACGATAAAGCCACCAAAGCGAGCAACGAGCTGTCCATGTTCAACATTTTGGAATCGCTGAATAGCTATCTGGTCCATTTCGAAGCGATCATCGCCGAAGCCAGCATGCAGGACGATCATAAATGTGCCGAAATCTTCACATATCCGCGTCTGTACTCGGTTCTGAAATGGTCGTATGGTGTGGAGAAATTCCTAATGGAGACTTACGCACGCTTCGCTAAACTCATCGTTCCACATTCTTCCGCCAAGACGTACGAGAATTTGCTGGATGGCTATATTCGAATCGCTGGCAAAATTGCTCGGTTAGTTATCCAATAGAACAAATACAGTGTGAATTCTGGAAATGGAGACGGTAAACATAAACAGGTTGCTTGCAGGTTGCAGAGCGACGCGCGCGCTGTGGTTGAGCGTCTGAATGCGCAGACAGACCAGAATCTGCAGCATTACTCGCTGGTTACGCGGAATGCCTCTGAACGCGAGCAGCTAACATGCAACCTGACTAACCAGGTGGGTGCCAGTGGATCTAGTGCGCGCAGAACATTGCGAATATTCTTTCTGTGCAGTTGGAAGAGTATTTGGAATTAACTGGAGAAAACCAGGGTACGCCGGCGGAAAAATTGCCGCCTGAAATTGCAGCCGTTACTGACAAATTTCGCGATCTCATCTATAAACTCCAAAGCGCCGTGCGATTGTTCAATAAAATAAAGCAAAGCTCCGTTGGACCGGAGAAGGAGCTGCTCGGCGCCGAGTTTGAGGCTACGCAGGCCATTCTAGCACGCGCGGAGAATAAGATAACGTGGGGCAGCGCAGGTAAACGACTGTTAGCGATGTATCATCTTCATAGTTCTGTATAACTGTCACGCTGCGAGCTATACTTTTGCATCAGTTTTTGGAAGCCGGCGGAAAATGTCTTTTCATTGTAATATTTTAAAATATTTTGGATACTTACGCATATCGTTGTTGTTAATACTGTCGTTTAGCAAATAACAAGTCTAGTATTGTTTAGTAAGCTAGATATTGATTGCTGAACGCTATGTTTTCTTAAAGCATTCGATTCTGTATTCGTTAAAACCGGTACTTGATCCATATTCCATACATGCATTTTTAATACAGTATAAATTTTTAATTGAGTTAATTTTAACCAGCTCCGATCCACAGTGAGCGGTAATTATGCATTTTGTTCGGTTGTAGATGCTCCAGAGACCGTGGAGAAACTCTTCACTGCTGTGTTCGATCTGTCCAACCGACTGAAGAAGGCGCAGCGCAATCTGTTTCTCATTTCGAAGAATCTGCAGCAGTGGCAACGAATGGCCACCTTCAGTGTGGATCCGCAGCAGCCCAATTATCTCCGCTTCGCTATTCCGGACGCCACGCGCAAAGAACGAACAGCATTCATGAAAACCGCCGGCGAAGCCATCCAGTTTCTCTTCCAGACGGTGGCCTATCTGTTCCATGCTAACCGCACTGATAAAGAATGGATGAAGTACGCCGACTATGTGGACGGTTTGGTGTTGGATGGCCTCATCGCCGCGGCGGCCAATAATCTGGAATACATCTTGGATCACATGTCCTACGATCATGAATCACCGCCGTTTATCAAGGTCATCCTGACGCTCAAAGATAATCCGGGGCTGGCGTACATCCCCGGAATTGGCAATGATGCGGCACCCGATTCTCTCTACAGCGAGATCAACAGTGTCATCAGCGATGTGTTCAATATCGGCACGTATGTGCAGCGTTTGTCCGTGGAAAAGAGCAGCGATACTTTTCTGGGTCCCCTTTCCCAGATCAAAGAATTACAGGCGATGAAAGCGGAAATCCTGCGGAGGATCACGGAAATGATGCCGAGATTGCTGGGTTTTAAAGAGGCCTACCAGAAATACAGCAGGATCTGGGAGATGGACAAACAGGTCCAGCTGACGACGTTCCAAATCAAGAATGCGAATGCCGCGCCACAAGATACCGAGAACGCTGAAGGTGTGAGCAGTATTCCGCCCCTGATTGACGTGGGAAAAATTGAGGAAGAGGTATGCACGTGACCTCTGCACAATGTATGTGGTCTGTTCACTAAGACAGTTTACTTAGATAGAAAACAACACAACGACTATTGAGGAGATTGAGAAGTCGGCGGATTACGAAACACTGGATACGTGGTTGCGGGTAGATTTCTCCACACTGAAGCAGAAAGTCGTTCAGCATTTGCACGAATATACGGAAATGCTCAAAGACTTTGTTTTCACTTTCGTCACAACGAGGTACTTGGACAGTGCTTTGACCCAGTTCACCTGACATGCATTCGCATAAAATTTCTTTTATGCAGTGCTGTTGAGTTCGAAAAGTTTACGAAAGCCTGTCTGGATGTATTTGCTCGTTCGAGAAGCGGGGTTGATCGAAAAACACTAGTGGTCATCTTGAAACAACTGGCACAACTGCGGGAACGTCAGTCGTACAGCGATGAACTGTTCGAGCCGCTAAACCAGAGCCGGAAACTTCTGAAACAGCACGGTGTGGAAATACCAGAGGATATGCAAAAGAAGCTGCAGGTAATCGTCATCGTAAGTTCTGCTTTCAGGAGAATCCATTAGTAACAGCTATTTTATGTTTGATGGATTAGGGATTACAACAGCAATGGATAGATACCAAGAATTCGGCAGTGAGAACGAAGCAAGATATTGCTACAATCTTGGCACAGGAAGTTGATAATCTGAGGAAAGCCGTAGTCCGCTTCGAAGTATGTCAGTTTTATACTTCATACTCGTATTATGACAGTACGCAGACAATCATGCCATAATTGTTATTTACTGCCAGATGAAACAGCATGAATTCCGCGAGCAGTTTCGAAGCAAAAAGTTTTCAGGATTTCCTTCGAAGATCGGTTATGTTGAACTAGACAAGGTGCGTCTCATTGTCACAGAGCCTAATTTACTAATCGGTGATAGCTGCGAATGAATTGTGAAGTGTTCTCTTTATATAATTGTAGTCTCAAGCGGAAATAACAGCGCTAGAAGCGGAAATGGATGTGCTGATAAAAGACTGCCAGCTGTTCGACGTCCCCGCGCCCGATTTCAAGCAACTACGCACTTGCCGCCGCGAGGTTAAGTTAATCAAACAACTGTGGGATTATGCATCCGTCGTTGCCAGCCAGATACAGGAATGGCGAAAAACGCCATGGGCCGGTGCTAATATCGAAAGCATGGACGGTGACTGCAAATTCTTTCTGAAAGAGCTTCGAGGTAAAATGATACTGGTTAAATATTTTTATTTTTGGGCTTTTTTTGACAACACGTGGAATTGTGCGGTTTAGGTCTGGATAAGGAAAGCCGTCAGTATGATGTGTTCGTCAATACGGAAAACGACGTCAAGAATATGATTACATCTTTACGGGCTGTATCTGAATTACAGAGTCCGGCTGTACGACCTCGGTAAGCCCTACCGACGAGGGGTACTTAACTGCAGATAATACAAAAATAATTTGGGCAGGCATTGGGAACAGCTCATGCAGACTTGCGGTGCAACATTCGAGATGAGTCCCAATACGAAACTTGGTGATCTGCTTAATCTTCAACTGCATAAGTTTGAAGACGAAGTTAAAAGTATAGTCGACCGCGCTGGAAAAGAAACTGGTAACTGTTATTATGGTGCCTGCATTAATTGACGGAACCATGTATCAGAATTCTGTGCACAGGCATGGAAAAAACACTGCGAGACCTCAACACGACATGGACCGATTTGCAGTTTGAAATAGAGGTGCATCATCGCACGGGAACGCAGTTAGTGAAAATGAGCGATGAATTAGTGGAAACATTGGAAGAAAACCAGGTGGGAAAATTCATTGCTATGATATGCTATTGCAGTTTTACAGTTCTCGTACGTGTACCGCTTTGAAATAATTTTAATATGGACATATATAGTATTGAAAGAATGATTCAGTGTACAGTAAATAGAATGATTGACTTGTTGCTACTATGATCATATTTGTCACTTACTTGGGATGCTATTTAGATAACGTTTTAGATTCTGCTGCTGGGTCGTATTGATCTGGTGTAATGCGGAGCAGCAGTATGATGGCGATTGCCAAAGATTAAGTATCTGTGCATCTTTAATTTTCACAAATGTTCTTACTGGTTAGATGCAACTTCAAGCGCTGTTAGCGTCCAAATATGTGGATTTCTTCCGCGTCCAAGTCACCGAATGGCAAAAGAAGCTGGCCCAAGCCGATCAGGTTTCCAGTATATTCCAGGAGGTTCAGAAAACGTGGACGTATTTGGAAACAATCTTCATTGGATCAGAAGATATCAGACGACAACTTCCCGATGATGCAGCACTGTTTGACAGCATCGATAAGGAATTTAAGGTAAGGCACAGCCTGCGCTGGGTCCGCAGTTGCAATTCTGAAGCGCTAAATTTTACAGGTTATAGCAGCTCAGTTAGCAGAGAACAGGAATGTGCTCATTGCCACTGCCATTTCAAAACTGTACGAACGCCTGGAGCATCTGCAGACTGGTTTAGGGCGGTGCGAGCAAGCTCTATCTGAGTACCTGGAGAAGAAACGCCTCGCGTTCCCAAGATTTTACTTTGTTTCGAACACTGACCTTTTGGACATTCTGTCCAACGGCAACAGTCCCGATAAAGTCGCTAAACATTTCATCAAGTTGTTCGACTCTTTGGCCGCTCTAACCTTTAAACCATCGGAGAAAGGAGATTTCCTAATTGCAACGGAAATGAAAGCGAAAGACGGGGAAGTCGTTAAACTCAAAGGAGTTTGCAATTGTGACGGACAGGTACTTAATTAACTGCATCAGTTAGTGCATCTTACTCACGAGGTACATGTGCAAAGCTTCAAAATTTTCAGGTAGAAAGCTGGCTGAATAATGTCTTGGATATTCACCGGAAAACTATCCAGGGATACTTGAAAGAAGCGGTGACCGCTTATGAGGACAAACCCCGAGAACAATGGATCTTCGATTACCCAGCCCAGGTGGCTTTAGCGGGATCACAGATTTGGTGGACCAGTGACGTCAATCTGGCGTTCAGCCGTTTGGAAGAAGGCATGGACACAGCAATGAAAGACTTTCTCAAGAAACTGGTTCAACAACTGAACACGCTTGTCAGTCTATTGCTGAATGATCTAACGTTTCAGCAGCGGCAGTGTATTGAGACGATTGCCACGCTGTAAGTTATAATGAGCAGTCGAATGTTTGAGACTTTTCCTTTATGTCCACGCCAGATCTTTCTGTGTTAATGCTGTTTATTCTATGTTTACTACAACTCGTTTATGCTGTTAACTGTTTATTTTAGTGATGTGCACAATCGCGACACCGTGGGCAAGCTCGTCACCGGAAAAGTTGATCACGGAAATGCTTTTGCGTGGCAGTCACAGCTGCGCCATCGCTGGGACTTCAAGAACGGCCATTGTTACGCGAACATCTGTGATGCGCAGTTCCAATACGTATGTAAAATTAATTCGTTCCAAATAATACCGGCAAATGCAGATGTCTGAGTTTCAGGACTACGAATATCTTGGAAATGGTCCCCGTTTGGTGGTTACTCCCCTAACCGATCGCTGCTACATCACTCTAACACAATCCCTTCATTTAATCTTGGGAGGAGCACCGGCCGGCCCAGCAGGGACCGGTAAAACCGAGACCACCAAAGATTTAGGGAAAGCACTAGGAATAATGGTGTACGTGTTCAACTGCTCTGAACAGATGGACTATAAGGTGCAGTAACCGTAATATTGACAACTCTAGTTGATTTGCTAATTGTAGCGTTTAACTGTGTTGGTTTTTGTTAGTCAGTTGGCAATATCTACAAGGGCCTTTCACAAACCGGAGCCTGGGGATGTTTTGATGAATTCAATCGCATTTCGGTGGAGGTGTTATCCGTAGTGGCCGTGCAAGTCAAGTGCGTCCTCGATGCCATCCGGGCCCGGAAGAAGAAATTCAACTTCCTGGGCGAAGATATCGTTCTTAGACCGAGTGTGGTCAGTGTGACCCTTATCAATGCTTATCCTAAATAAACTTCGCCCTAAAGACTTTATTTTTCAGGGATTTTTCATCACTATGAATCCCGGATATGCCGGCCGTGCCGGTAATACAGACAGTTCTACTGTAAAAACCGGGAAGCCGTTATGCGACATTTGTTCTTACTTTCCTTATTCTTTCAGAGCTACCGGAAAATTTGAAAGCATTGTTTCGACCGTGTGCTATGGTCGTACCGGTATGTAACACACTTTTTTGTAGGGCTTAAAAACCGAAAATGTTCTTTTACCTTTTAATAAGCGTTGTTTGGTTTGACAGGACTTCGAACTTATCGCGGAGATCAACTTGGTATCCAAAGGATTTATAAACGCAAAATTACTAGCACGGAAGTTCGTCACACTTTACGGACTGTGCAAGGAATTGCTCTCCAAACAGGCTCATTATGATTGTAAATGCTCTGAGAAATAGGGATTTCTGACATTGTTAACAACCGCTTTTTTTGCAGGGGGCTTGCGTGCGATCAAATCTGTCCTCGTGGTGGCCGGCGTGTTGAAACGAGCAGACAAGGATCGTTCGGAAGATCAAGTTCGTAATTTGTTGCAATAAAATGCTGCCCACCTGGTAACGCAGTATTTATAGGTTCTTATGCGAGCACTGCGAGACTTCAACATTCCCAAAATTGTTACCGATGACATACCGGTCTTCATGGGATTGATCAGTGATTTGTTTCCATCGATTAATGTCCCGCGTAAGCGTGACCGAGAATTCGAGAGTAACATCCGCAAAGCTACTCTCGATTTGAAACTACAGCCGGAAGACATGTTTGTCTTGAAAGTTGTGCAGTTTCAAGAGCTTTTGGATGTCAGGCACAGTGTGTTTATATTGGGAAATGCCGGAACCGGTAAGACGCAAGTTTGGAAAACGTTATACAAGACTTACCAGAACGCGCGCCGAAAACCGATGTACTCCGATCTGAATCCGAAGGCGGTCACCAATGATGAGTTATTTGGCATTATTAATCCATCCACTCGAGAATGGAAAGACGGTAACTCATCTATTGTACTTACTGTTATAACATTTCTTGCACTATTATTCATCTTTCCAGGGTTATTTGCGGTCATCATGCGTGACCTGGCCAATGCTACCGGCGAAGGTCCGAAATGGATCGTTCTGGATGGAGATATTGATCCGATGTGGATCGAAAGCTTGAACACGGTCATGGACGATAACAAGGTATAGAAAACGCTCAAATAAAAAGCATTTATGATTTCGGGGAATGGTAGCTGTTGTTTTGTAGGTGCTCACGTTAGCCAGTAATGAACGGATAGCATTGTCACCCAACATGAGACTGGTCTTCGAAATCAGCCATCTGAAGACAGCCACACCGGCAACAGTGTCTCGAGCCGGTATTCTGTTTCTCAACGTGACGGACATAGGCTGGATGCCGTAAGTCAACCGTTAAGCAAAGTACAGAGTAAATATTATAAGTTGACTGAATGCTTTCTACAGATTTGTCTCCTCGTGGATGAACGCCAAGGAAAACCCATCGGAGAAACAACTTTTAGGGCAATTGTTTGACCGGCACCTACCACTACTCCTGGATGCATATAAGACCAAACTGAAGACAATCACTCCTCTTCCCGACATCAGCCTGATTCAGACGCTATGTGCTCTGTTGGATGCTACTTTACCACAGGATCCGCAGGGTGAACTGAATAAGGACGCATATGAAACGATGTTCCATTTCGCTTGCATATGGGCCTTCGGTGGGCCATTATTACAGGATCAGGTATCACGATATGACTTAGCTGGTTAAATTTTTGGATGGATATAAATGATTCATGTCCGTGTTGTTATGTAGACATCGGATATGAAAGTCGAGTTTAATTCCATTTGGAACCAGGAATTCAAAAACTCCCGATTTTCCAGTCCGGATGCGTCGGTTTTTGATTTTTACTACGATTCCAAGGAGAAACAGATATTTCCATGGACCAACATTGTTTCTCCGTTCGTTCTGGATGGTTCGTTGCCCGTTCAGGTAACAGCCGCGTTTACTACCGCCTTGCTAATTGTAAGAAACATTGCGATCTCATTGATATTCGTAGGCACAATTGGTACAAACGGCCGATACAGTGCGTATCCGGTATTTACTGAACCTTCTGATCTCGGTACGGAAGCCGGCGATGTTGGTCGGGCCAGCTGGATCCGGCAAGTCTGTCATCATGGCCGATGTCCTGCGCCGACTGCCAGCCGATGATTACGCCATAACCCAGATTGCCTTCAACTTTTACACAACCTCCCTGATGCTGCAGAACATGATGGAGAAGCCACTGGAAAAAAAGTCGGGGCGCAGTTATGGTCCGGTCGGAAACAAGCGAATGATATACTTCATCGACGATATGAACATGCCAGAAGTGAATGATTTTCTTGTGATTGTGAGGAATCCCGTGTTTAACGATTAGTATGTTTCAGGTCGACAAATATTTCACTGTTCAGCCGCATACCATAATCAAGCAGCATATCGATTACGGACATTGGTACGACCGACAGAAATTGTTTGCAAAAGACATCATTAACTGCCAATATCTATCCTGCATGAATCCGGCAGCCGGAAGTTTTACGATCACGCCTCGCTTACAAGTTAGTCAATGGATATACAAATGCAAAAAAGTTGGTCTAGATCTAGACCAAATCCGACATATACACAAAACAATCAGGCTAGTTAAAATGCTGTACAACCTAACTCTCTTCGGCACAATAAGCAACTCGTTATATTTGGCTTTTTATGGTTTTAAGTTATTAAAATAATGTGGCGTATTAATTTCAGTAAATTGTTAAAATAATTCTAATAAGTTACTAAAATTTTATTTCTCATGAAATTTGTTACTCCACTATGGTAGTCATTTGCTTATAAAAATGAGTGACATGGTATTCACCTGATTTATTAAAATGCGTTTAGCGTTCCTAATTAAGCTTTTGTATCCTTTTAGAGACACTTCTCCGTGTTCACAATTGGATTTCCCTCGGCTGACAGTGTGCAGAAAATTTACGGCTCATTTGCCATGCAGCATTTTGAAAGAGGCTTTACTGATCCGGTTAAAAATGTGCTGCCCACTATCGTCCAAGCCGCTATGGCGCTGCATAATAAAGTTGCCAGCAGCTTCCTCCCGACGGCTGTGAAATTTCATTATCTCTTCAACTTGAGAGATCTGTCTACAGTATTCCAGGTAGGATATGTTGATTTGATCTTACTGCGCTGACACAGTGACAATGAATATATACAGTATATTGTATTACTTGGTTTTACAGGGATTGCTCTTCAGTCGACCCGATATTATGCGCACTAAGGACGACATGGTCAAAGTTTGGATGCATGAAAGCCTGCGTGTCTATCAAGACAAACTGATAGCAAAAAAAGACAGCGACTTGTTCACAAAAATCCTTGGCGACATCGGGATGAAGTACAAGCTGCTGACCGAGGCGGAGTTCGGTCAGATTAAATTCCTTCCGCACTGCCATTTTGCTAACGGCCTGGGAGATCCGAAATACGCTGCCGTGAAGAGTTATCCGGCCGTGCAGAAAGTGCTGACCGACGCTTTGGCCGCATTATAACGAGGAACTTCCGGCAATGAATTTGGTGCTGTTTCAAGATGCTATCGAACACATGTATGAACAGTCTCACCAATATTTCACGTGGAACAAAGCTTGCGGTTTTAACTAACTGATTTACAGCTGCCGTATCAATCGCATATTGGAACTTCCGCGCGCCAATGCGTTACTTGTGGGCGTCGGTGGTAGCGGAAAGCAAAGCCTCGCTCGGCTGGCTGCCTACATCAGTGGCATGCAAGTAGTGCAGATTACTTTGCGAAAAGGTTATGCGATCAATGACCTTAAGGTAACTATTACGGTGATCCTGGTTTCATTCTGACAAGCTCATTAGCTGTAAAGGGACTGTTTTAGGCTGATTTTGCTGATGTCTTCCGTCGGTGTGGCGTCAAAAATGAGAATATCGTCTTTCTGATGACCGATAGCCAAGTTCCGGAAGAAAACTTCCTGGTGCTGATCAACGATCTGTTGGCATCGGGAGAAATACCGGACTTGTTTCCGGCCGATGCCATTGAGGACATTATTGGGGCTTTACGAAACGAAGTCAAAGCAAATGGTTTGAACGATGACAATTCGGGAGTGTGGCGATATTTCTTGGATCGCGTCAGGCGTAACCTCAAAGTAAGTTGCGTATTTTATTAGAACTACACTCTTTGCAATTCGGTTTGTAAACTGAATACGTTCCTTCGCTTAGGTCATCCTTTGTTTTTCGCCAGTCGGACCGACTTTGCGTATGCGCAGCCGGAAATTTCCCGCAGTGACTAACTGCACATCTATCGATTGGTTCCATGATTGGCCACAAGAAGCTTTGATATCCGTCAGCAAGACGTTTTTACAGACGGTTGAAGTTTTACCGGTTAGTGGTTGCATTTGCCGAGCTCCGAAATACCTATTACAGTACTGTTGATTTTCAGGCACATCTTCGTGAATCGATTGCTCAGTTTATGGCCTTCGTTCATTCCACTGTCAACGATATCAGCGTCACATACCTGCAGAACGAACGTCGACATAACTACACCACTCCGAAGAGTTTCCTGGAACACATTCGATTGTACAGTACTCTTCTAACCAGGAAAGTGCAGGAACTCCAAAGCAGTATGAACCGCTTGGAAAACGGTCTGCAAAAGATCCGCAGTACGGCTACTCAGGTGGATGACATGAAAGCCAAACTGGCATCTAAGGAGAAGGAACTGGCTATCAAAAATGAAGAAACCAACCGTCTGATCGAAGTGGCGGAGAAAGAGAGCGCCAAGGTGGCGAAGGAGAAGGAAATCGCTAGTAACGAAGAGAAAGCGGTGGCTGTGGTGGCCAAGGAGGTCGAGAAGAAACAAAAAGACTGCGAGAAGGATTTGGCGTTGGCGGAGCCAAGTTTACGGAAGGCTTTGGCTGCTTTGGATACTCTTGACAAGGTTTGGCTAAACCTAAAGGTCATGTGATAGGTGTTTTGGCAATATTTTATATTGTAGAATAACCTAACGGAGTTGAAATCATTCGGTTCGCCTCCTCCGATTTGCGTGGACATCGCCGCAGCCGTTATGATTTTATTAGCACCGAACGGACGCGTGCCGAAAGACAAATCTTGGAAAGCTTCCAAAGTTATGATGGCCAAAGTGGATTTGTTTTTAGAACAGCTGAAAACGTACGATAAGGAGCATATTCATGAAAATTGCCTAAAGGCAGTGGATCCGTTTTTGAAAAAGCCGGAATTTCAGGATCCGGCGTCGGTCGAATCCAAGTCTCGAGCGGCTGCTGGTTTATGTGCTTGGGTAGTGAAGTAAGTGCTAAAAACCGCCGTGAAGTTGGTAACATAGATGAAAGTGTGTTTCTTCAGTATCGTGAATTATTACCGTGTCTACTGTGACGTTGAACCGAAACGTATTACCCTGCAACAAGCAAACGCTGAGTTGACCGAGAAGATGAACCGGCTGGCGGAAGTCCGGCATAAAGTTGCGAAACTGGAGTCGGAACGCGATAAACTCCTAGCGCAGCTCAAGTCGGCTGTTGATGAGAGAAATAAGACCATGAAGGAAACGGAAGCCACGAGCAGAATTATTGTATTAGCCAACCGGCTCAGTAAGTGTCCCGTATAATCGAAAACCAATACAGTACCGTCTAACCGACAGCATCCTTTTCATAGTGGGAGGATTGGCATCCGAGAATGTTCGATGGGCTAATCAGGTTCAGCAGTTTAAGAAATCTGAAGAGTCGTTACCGGGAGACGTGCTCCTGGTGTCGGCGTTCGTTTCGTACGTTGGTACTTTTACGCGAAAGTACCGGCAGATCTTGATGGAGGACAAGTGGAAGCCGTACATGAACACAGTTCAGGTGCGCACTAACGAAATTTTATGAGATTTGGTTTTGAAGCTGATTCTAACGACTAATTTCTTACGTTAGCCGAAAATTCCAACAACATCGGGAATTGATTTCCTCACGGTTTTGACGGACGATGCCATAATCGCCAACTGGCAAAATCAGGGTTTACCGGCGGATCGCATGTCAACCGAGAATGCCGTTATCCTGACGATTTCCGAACGTTGGCCACTTATTATTGATCCACAGCTACAGGGTTCGAAATGGATCAAGGGAATGTATGCGGAAGAGTTGCAACTCATACGACTGGGACAGAAAGGGTAAGCAAACCAAAGTTAATTTTACTGTACAAGCATCCATGTCCTTGCATTGCAAGGGAGTAGGAGGAAATGGTCAGAATTACTGACGGTTTGAAAACAAATTTAGGTACCTTGACCAGCTGGAGTTCAGCTTATCGTCTGGATCACCTTGCTTTCTGGAGAACATTGGAGAAACCGTTGACCCCATCCTTGATCCGTTGATTTCGCGTAACACGGTTAAAAAGGGCAGGTAGGACGTGCACAGTTCATTATCTTTTACGTTATCTGCACAATGAATGTCCACTTTTAGAGCTATCAAAATGGGTGAAAAGGAGGTAGAATATAATCCCAAATTTCGGTTGATACTGCACACCAAACTGGCCAATCCGCACTACCGACCAGAGATGCAGGCCCAATGCGCGTGCGTACCTAGTAATGAGAAGAAAACGATATAAATTTGGGGCTAAAATGACTGGGGACGTGTGCGCATGTTGGATGGCAATTGCAGGATAATTAACTTTACGGTAACGCGCAGCGGATTGGAAGACCAGTTGCTCGCCGCCGTAGTGCGCACTGAACGACCGGATCTCGAGCAGCTCAAATCGGACTTGACTAAACAACAAAATGACTTCAAAATAACGCTGAAGAGACTGGAAGACAGCTTGCTGAAACAGCTGTCAGCAGCGGAAGGCAACTTTTTGGGAAACGTGGAGCTTGTGGAGAGCCTGGAGCTGAACAAGCGGACTGCCATTGAAGTTGAGCGAAAAGTTGCCGAAGCGCAAATAACCGAACAGCAGATAAATACGGCGCGTGAAACCTACCGTCCAGCTGCTGCGCGGGCGTCGTTATTGTATTTCATTTTGAACGAAATGAACAAGGTTATTGAATCATTTATAACATCATTTTCTGCCTGGTTATCTATGTGACGTTTGAAAACGAATACATGTACCGTTGAAATTCTTTGCAGATCAATCCGATTTACCAGTTTTCGCTGGAAGCATTTAATACAGTGTTCCGCACAGCTATCGCTAGAGCGACGCAGTCCGAAGATCCAAAAGAACGCGTTAAAGCCTTAATAGATTCCATTACGTATTGTGTATTCATCTACACAACGAGAGGTTTATTTGAACGCGATAAGATTATATTCACCGCACTGATGGCATTCCAGGTGAGTAGACATGTGCTTTCTTTAGATTATGGCATCGAATTGACATTATGGCACCTTTGTGACAGGTCCTTCAACAAACCAAAGAGATCACTGCCACTGAGCTGGACTTCTTTCTGCGTTTGCCAAGTGATCCCTCTGTGACATCGCCAGTGGATTTCCTTAGCGATGCATGTTGGGGAACAGTTAAAGTATGAAATACAGAATTTCTGACATTCGAATAGCTCGATTGTTATTTACCGGTATTTACATGTTCTCTTGTTTAAAGATTGACCTTTGTAAAATCTGTCTGGTTAGGTTTTGGCTGCCACAGAAGAGTTTAAAAATCTGGATAAAGATATAGAAGGCAGTGCTAAGCGTTGGAAGAAAATCGTGGAAAGCGATAATCCAGAACGCGAAAAATTGCCACAAGAATGGAAAGGCAAATCGGCTCTGCAACGCATGATGATTATGCGAGCGCTCCGCCCCGATCGCATGGTTTACGCAGTTCGGTAATCATACCTCATTTTAGCTCGCGTTGCCATTTAGGTATTCGTTAAAATTGTCAGACAAAATACATGACGGCCAAAACTCTTAGGGTCTTTGTGGAAGAAAAACTGGGTGAGCGCTACGTGGAGAACCGGGCCGTTGAGTTTGGTCGATCTTTTGAGGAGTCCGGTCCGAGTACCCCGATGTTTTTTGTTCTGTCTCCGGGTGTGGATCCACTGAAAGATGTGGAAGCCTTAGGACGAAAGCTGGGATTCACCTTCGAGAACCAGAAATTCCACAACGTGTCACTCGGACAAGGCCAGGAGCCGGTTGCCGACAGAGCGTTGGAGATCGCCGCAGAGAAGGGTCACTGGGTTATCCTTCAGGTTAACACCTATCGACATTTTAGTTTTAGTTGTGTAAATTGTAATAAAATCTACTAAATTCATGTGCAGAACATCCACCTTGTTAAGAACTGGCTGCCAAAGCTGGAGAAAAATCTAGACAGATTGTACGAAGGCGCACACAACGATTTTCGGGTGTTTATGAGTGCTGAACCTGCAGCACACCCCAGCGGACACATTCTCCCACAGGGCTTGCTGGAAAATTCCATTAAAATCACCAACGAACCGCCAGTAATTCCACCGTTTTGTTTTCCTGTGATAATTCTTACCAGCCAGCTATTTTATTTTCTTATAGACCGGTATGTTGGCCAATCTGCATAAAGCGCTGGACTACTTCAACCAGGAAACTCTCGAGATGTGCAGCCGCGAAACAGAATTCAAGTGTATCCTCTTTGCATTATGTTACTTCCACGCTGTGGTGGCAGAGAGACGGAAATTCGGTCCACAGGGATGGAATCGGTAAGCGCTGGTGGTGCTACGATGTCACACATTTGTGTCAGATTATGCGCATTACAGGTCGTATCCGTTCAATGCTGGTGACTTAGTGATTAGTTCTAATGTGCTGTTCAACTATCTCGAGAACAATGCCAAAGTACCATGGACTGATCTGCGGTACCTGTTTGGAGAGATCATGTACGGCGGACACATTACCGATGACTGGGATCGTCGGCTCTGTCGGGCGTACTTGGAAGAGTTTCTTAAACCGGAAATGGTATTCATAACATTATCGTACTATTGAATAGCAATAGTTGGTGATAAGATTCGTGCTATTAGATTGACGGTGATTTTTACCTTGCCCCCGGATTCCGCCTGCCGCCGCCCACTGATTATAAAGCCTACCATGCCTATATTGACGAATCCCTACCCAACGAATCTCCGTACCTGTATGGTCTCCATCCCAACGCCGAAATCGGCTTCTTAACAGCGACATCCGAGAATCTCTTCCGCACTGTCCTGGAAATGCAGCCACGCGACACCAGTGAAGGAGGTGGCGCGGGTGGTTCACGCGATGAGAAACTGAACGCCACCATCGAGTCGATACTGTCGAAACTCAGCCCGCCGTTCAGCATTGTCGATTTGTACGCGAAAGCGGAGGATCGTACACCGTATACGGTTGTCGCTCTGCAGGAGTGTGAGCGGATGAACACCTTGACACAAGAAATGAAACGCTCTCTGAAGGAACTGAAGCTCGGTCTGAAAGGCGAACTCACGATTTCGGCCGCGATGGATGAACTGTCAGGAGCGCTGTTTCTGGATCAGATACCACAAGCGTGGGCTAAATTTGCGTATCCGTCGTTGCGACCGCTGTCGTCGTGGTCTGTTGATTTGCAGAACCGCGTTAAAGAACTTGAACGTAAGGTTAAAAGGCATACAGAACTTTGCGCGCACGGCTCTTTTTTTTAGCCGTAACAACAATATCGATAGACCGATTTTAAAACGAATTGTTATGAGAAGCATTCGATCTTCGTCAAAAGACTGCAAGTCACAGAAGTACCAGTGCTTGCTGATTTTATTTTTCATCTGCTACCATTTAGGCAATTATTTGGTCATCAGTTGAAATCGTTCGGTCGGTCTGCCCTTGGTACCTAATTTTTAGTTCTCAGTTCTGTACAATGTTTGTTCTTCGATAGAATGGACGACCGACTTCAAAGTTCCCTGCTCGGTGTGGCTAGGCGGCCTGTTCAATCCGCAGTCTTTCCTGACAGCCATCATGCAGGTGACGGCCCGCAAAAACGAATGGCCGCTGGATCGGATGACGCTGCAGATTGAAATCACCAAAAAGCAGAAGGACGAGTGTCAGTATTCCACACGTGATGGTTCGTACATTCATGGTCTGTACATGGAAGGGGCCCGGTGGGATATGCAAATGGGTTCGATTACCGATTCGAAAATGAAGGAACTCTTTTGTCCCATGCCGGTGATTTTTGTCAAGGCTATCCCGGCTGACAAAGAAGATTCCCGGTCCATGTACGACTGTCCGGTGTACAAAATTAAAACGCGTGGACCAGACTACGTTGTGGCGTTCAAAATCAAGGTAACAAACATTATTAATATTACTAACAAACATTGTTAATATTGCGTTATGTATAACTGCAATATGACGTTTGCTCCAAACGTGAGCCGTACCAGGATTTCAGACGCTTACGGGAACGGTAGTGGAAACGTTCTAATGCTGACTTGATTTACTTGATTGCAGGCAAAAGATCGCGCAACGAAGTGGATTTTAGCGGGCGTGGCGTTGCTGTTGGAAGTGTGATCTAGGCTAAACCTGTGAATCTAGAGTTTTATTTCAGAAATTATATTTATGCTGTGTCCAGATATTTGAAACCAAAAAGTTATTTGACCCATAAAGCTTCACCCGGTGTTCTGCTCGACGCTGTACGCAAAAGTGTGTACAAACATGTTCCAAAGTGTAGCATTTTTCAATGACAACTGTGTGGTTTGAAAAATAATGAATCATAATGATAATACTCGTAATTATGATTTGTTTGAGTAGAATATGTTTAGGACCTTCATGCAAATGCATGATGATTCCGTCGTATCGCGATCTCCATCCGACTGCCAGCCGAAAAGGAGAATTAACACTTAACGTACCACAAAAACAAACGAAATGCCATAATATTATCGTCTGGTCGTTATCAGTACGCCGTTTCTGCGGGCTTCCTAATGAGTGAAATGCATGGTCTACCGCTGGTAATACGGCTATTAAAGCGCATTGGTTGACTAATAGCTAGTAATAATTATTAGCAACTCGTACTTACTAGTTTGTCATAATTATTATTTTATTGTTTAATAATGCAACAAAGTCGCTGAACAAAAAATGGTAAATCCGGTAAAAAACACCAGGACAAATATGAAGTTTGTGATTTCCCAACGTTTTACATTTCCAAAATTAATAAAATCCTAAAATTTAAGAACAAATTAACTAAATTTGCTAGTTACTCTCATCGAAATCCTGTTAGTTGTCCGTGCAACGGAAGTCGCAACTCAAGACCGAGCTAATGCGAGACGGAATGCAGGACAACAAGCTCGGCGTTGGCTGTCTATTGCTTCGGGTGTTCTTTAGATATTATAAAGGTCACAAAAAGGAAACACAAGACAAGTCCAACTCCGATTTTGATTGAAGATGCTCCGTCGCAGCCTCGGGAACCCGGTGCAGGGAATTCTGCAAACACAAAGCACCAATAATTCAGAGGTGATGCAAATTCAATGATTCTGTTTCAGCGTAAGCTAGTGCAAAGAGCGGATTCGCAAGCAATAGAGACAATTAAAGAATAAAAGGAGCAAGTCAAGTTTGATTTAGAACATCAAATAATGCTGTACGACAAACAAATTACAAATATAAGCGGATATTGTACTCATGTACTGTACTTTGTAAAGTTGAAACGCCGTTGCAGTAATCACCGCCTTCCAATCTCCCGCAAATACAAACAGTTTTACCGCCTCCTAAGCCAGGACCACCTTTATAATCACAGCCTGGTTCCTCACTCCAGTCCTCTACACAGCCTCTTCTCAATGGGATCCCTGAAAAACTCTTTGTTTTGGGCAAAGAAAACTTCTTGAAGTTTATTTTACCTACCACCAGGATCGTTGCCCTCAAATTCGGTTTGACATTTGTGCTCTTTTGAGCATGATACGATAGTCATGTTTGCCGCCCGTGCGCACTGGTCGGCACCCTCACATTTTACACACATTATCGATAGCACCGGTTCCACCACTATTAGCAAAAAGGAGGTAAGGGCGGAAATAATCCCGCCCAGAAGCATTGATGATGTTTACAAAGATTTCGTATCACATCCAGATTTGTTGTGGATAACCATATCTGGATAAAGAGATACAGTACTATTGCGTTTTCATCGCATTGTCAGCTGACTTTCCTTTCTCGTTAATACTTTTTCGGTGCTTTCGGAAAGTAGTACTTAATTCTGCGTTGCTATGGAAGCTAGCGCTATCCACGAAACAACCAAATAGCTACGACGAATCGCTCAGAAAATGAAAACGGCAAGTGGCTGAAGTGAGTAAGTATACAATTTGATAGAAGTCCGGTGACGTATGCTATGTTAAGTCTCAGTAAAAACCAAAACAGCCAGCGTTAATAGTGGAAAGCGGTGCAATAAATTAGCAGATATGAGAAAAAGGAATTCTTGTTATTTGGCGTGCTCGACTTGGTGTACACAGTACTTGTATATTAATTTGTCAAGAGTTACTGTATTTCTGTATTATTTGTATGAAGAGCAAATCCGTTCCAGTTACATACCTTTTCTTTGCTCGTTAAAAATCTATTTGGTCAACAGTTGAGTCCCTGAAACCGCGCACCCAAAATAATTGTGCACACCGGTTGTGATGTTCTACATTTCGAAGCGACACTATTTTTTTGGTATGAGTTAGTTTAATGTGTTATTAGTTCTAGTACTTGTCGTCTACCATAACATGGCGGATCCTCATGACCTTTCTAAAAGGGAACTTGCCAATGCCTGACAGTCTCATGAAAGTGTGCACATCGTGTTCCTATTTGTTTTCAGTTCATTTTCGCCAAGAGTAAATGCCGAAGTGACATGGGCGAGAATTAATAATGTGGGGTTGTGTTAACTTGGATTAACCATGCAGTATTTTATTCTGGCATGCCTAATACTTTTGGTCTTCGTGATTACTGCAAGTTTACTTTACCAATATGGAAGTTGGCGGAAACAGCACATTTGTGTAACTGCAACCGTATTCCTGGCGTGGTACTTTTCATTCCTTATCATCTTTATCATTCCGACTGACGTATCCACCGTAAGTAAAAAAAAGCTTGCGATTTGATAAGCTCTTATACACATCAATTTCTCCGCTTCATAGACTGTTTACGAGCATTGCGTGAAAAATGCAACTTACCTGATGAATACTACGGCAGAGGACTATCACATTGATTCCGAATCGAACGCGGATGTCAGTATCACAGGTTTTAAAAATCATTCGTTAAGTCATATTGGCATGCTGAACTGGAATATAGCAAAAGACCCAAACGCCCCGCAGTACTTATCGCAGTCCCAGGCAGATTGTCTGCCACCGTGGTCATACTTTAACGGCGACGACCTTCCGCACCTTTGGCTGGTGCTGTATTGGTCTACGCAAGTGCTCACATGGTGCGTCGATTTACTTGTTCTTATTCACTGGCAGGTTCACCTAATCAAGAGTTACTTTTGGTCAACGCAGGTTGGTACTGCCTTTAATGCAAACGTACGCTCTGGCCGGAGAATTCAGTTTCTACGGCAAAATTACCACATCCATTAAAAGAAATGTGATAAGTTACGGAACGTATACAGCAGTATTTGCCATTCTACTTATCTACGTGGCGATGAAGCCTGGCAAACAGTTGAATTGGTGAGATGAATGTTATTGACTTTCGTGTATTTATTCCATACAAATATTTCGACATGGGATATAGTGTGCAGGGAAAAGGTGTATACGATAATGACCTCCGCCAGCAACTCTCTGGGCCTTTTTATGTTAATTCTGCTGCTGGGATATGGATTGGTTGAGTTTCCTAGAAATTTTTGGAAAGCATCAGATCTGGAATACCAGCTGGCGTTTACTCAGTTTAAACTGGCAAAGGTCAGGGCTGAAAAAGCCGATGCCGAAGAAGAAACGGAAACGGTTCTGGAGGCATGTGCGATCACCTCATCATAAGTTATTTGAAGCTTTGAATAATAATTACTAGAATTTAGAAAATGTAGTTACTTTTCTGCTTAGGATATACGGCAAGCCGTCGAAAAGGCTCCAGTGAGCACCCGCTTACGAAAAGATTTGAATGTCATCGTTGCCAAAGTACGTGATATCCCTGATAGGTAAATGAGATGTAATTAATTATACATACATGGAGATGTAGTTAATTCAATCTGTTGACTTTTCCACCATTTTTGCTGTGCATAACATCCAATGTTACAACCAGTGTCCTGAAGAATTCCGTCTGCGTGTGCTTAACCCGAACAAAATCGGTCCACCGCCATCTAACCGTTTTGTGCGCATTTCGACGACGACACCGGATTTAGTCGTCAACAATGCTCTTCTCGTTTCGCTGCATACGCGTCTAATATCGGCACTGCACAAGCAGTTTAAAATAACCAGTGTCTGGTATGGCCTACTGGAAAACGGATTCGAGTATGAAGACTGCTTGCATAATTTGTGGAGTCCCGATAAAACCTTCCGGGCATCCTATCCAATAATTCGTAGCAAATGGATGTCGAAACTCGTAACCCCCAGGATAGGTAAAACTGGAATTTTACAATCCACTAGTTACGTTGAATTTACTCTGGGTGTGTATACAGAATGGTTTTGGAAATGTAAAGCGCGACAGTGGACCCTCAAAATATTTTCGGTTTGCCTTTCATGTTGCTCTTTGGTGGTTGTGTGGTCGGAGTGCACCTTTTTTGTTCAGGAGCCGGTACTGTCCACTTTTGCCATTTTAGTTAAAGTGGCAGCAAGCCATAAAACTTATGTGAATGTAGAGGTAAGTCGAGTTTTGTGACACTATTTCATTACGTAATATGTTCTTTCAGTTGTAAACTCGTTTTAAGAACTTCAGCTTCAGTTATTTTTGTTTCAGTTGGTCTCGTTTTGTATTATCGCCTACATGTCGGTATGTGCATATTACACGGTTTTCCATATTCGGATCTTCGATTACTACAATCTGTCACTTCGTCATCAAACCGATGAGAATTCTCTGATTTTCTGTGGAATGTAAGTCTTATAAAATATCAAACGGTTCACTTGTAAGCGAATAACTGAGTTTTCCGAATCTGATGAATCGATCCACCCATCAGCTGATTTTTTTGTTCAGTTTGCTGTGCCGCCTAACGCCGCCTCTATGCTTGAATTTTCTTGGCTTGATTCATATGGACAGCCACATCATTCCGACAAGAACAGCCGAAACCGCCTTTACCAGAGTACTTAACTAATCGTAAAAAAATTCATTAAAATTTCATTACAGCAGATGAATGTTGCACAATACTTATAAACTGATGTGTGTATACCGCGAAAATATTTTTATATTTTAGAAGTAGTCATCGAGCTTCGTTTTGCAGATTATGGGCCACATGACGCTCCTGCCCATCATTAGCCGTGGATTGAATATTTACTTCCCTATTTTTGTGGTCTTATTGTGTGGGTGCACGTTTCTCCGCTTGGAACGGAAGCTGTTGAACTTTTTTGGATATCAGCAGTACACATCCGTTGGAAAAATGACAACGTACTTTATTCTGGAAGGCAGGAAAATTATGGAAGCCGGTAAGTTATTCCTGCAATACGATGTTTTAATTATAAGTGGTGTATATACAAAGTATTACGCCGTTATCATCAGCAGTGCTGCTGAAATCTGCCTTATTCAACAACCATAGCGATTGCCTCATACTAAAGCAGCTGTAATACTATTCACGGTACAATTTTTTAAATTGTTTTCTCAGTGAGGAGCGACAGGCGAGTAACTCAGAAACTGGAAGAAACTCGCGCAGTACGCGATGAACTGTTGCAGCTTGTGAATAACACCTCAAATTTTGGACATATCAGCAACGAAGAGTCCGAAACGGAAATGGACAAGATATTTCTGGAACGAGACAAACCATTAGTTGTCGCATAATTGCTTTTTCGGTAAAATATTAAAGAAAGCTTTCTGCCAGAAATAAAGTGCGTTTACTTCAAAGTTCATTAGTGTTACACGTGTATGTTACATTTTCCTGGTCCTAAATTCTTAGCTGAGGTGAAATCCTCATAAAATGGTTACGCAGTGCGAAACAAATTCTTCGCTTTGATTGTCTGTCCCAAGGGTTTCAGAAAAGTTGCGCTGTTATTATATTGTATTTAAAATAGTTAATCCTCGAAGAAAATTTCCATTTCGTAGAAATTATAGCAGTCAGTCGTTTGCAAATATTATATTTTTACAGATAGCACAAAAAGGCGTTCTGCAAGAAACTATGTAACTTTATAATAAAAAAATGTTCACTGAGTACTACAAGAATTTATTACAGTAATTCTAACTAGCGCAAGCGTAGGTACAGTATGCAGGTACGCCATTGTATTTGTTGTACCGTTACGTACAGCAGCGCCTGTAACATTTATGTATTGCACCAGGCCGTATAAATGCACCCGCGGAGCCATTTGCATAATAATTTTTAGAAGCAGCCCATCCAGAAACAAGAGCATAAAATAATGTCAGCGGGAAAAATAACACGCGTGGGCTTGGGCCATTAGACAAACTATTGGTTGTGCATTATACAGCGACGTACACACATTCGGAGCTTGTATACTGCCTACATTTATTTCACTTTGAAGAAATTTATATACTGTGAAGTAGCAATATCTACCCTAGATTTGTATGAAGTCCGTCACAGTATAAAAACATGTTTGTTCCAAACCAAAATAATTGGGTTTTGCCATCCCTGAGCGTATTTACTTGTATAACCGCAATTTCTCGATGCATCCTGCTGTTGCACTGCTTCGCAAACGTACGGAAATGGGAATACACAAAGCTGTTATGACGGATGAATGATAATTTCAGTGATGTATTTCAACTACTTATCTCGCGCTTTTTCCCGTCCATCGCTCTTTTATGGAGTTTTGAGTTAGATCAAGCCCTTACAATGTTCAATGTCTTGGACCGTCTTCGCACGCTCAGGAGCGAGGAACCTTTGAAATATCAACGCATTTGCAGCAGGTTGCTAGAAATCCAAGGAACTGGTCAAACGCGAGATATCAATGACGAGGGAAGTAGCAGAGACCACATCGAGCGAACTATCGAGATCAGGAAAGCCACAGACGATTTCTTCTCTCGCTTGGCTACTATCGATCGTACAAATGAGCATTTCTGGAAAACAATTGGAAATCGCTGGTACGGTCAAGCCGAAGAGAGCGATCTTCCGCAATCCGAACATTCCATTAGCAGAAAAGGCAAAGCGAAACGACGCAGAGGTCAAGAGCAGCTAATCAGAAGCATTCTTCTATCTACGCATCCACCAGAAACCCTGCGACTTATTCTCGAGCACAACCATCCGCAGCGTGTCCTAAAGAAGCTGCTGCTGAACCGCAATAAACGTTCCGTGTTATATGGCATACGCATGAAATACGGACTGCCGCTACCCGCATATCTGATTCCAAAGCAGGAATTCCAGACTCGTGGAAATATACAAACGAGTGCCTCAGACGAGGACAGGGTGCGCATACGAAAAAGGCAGAGGAAAAGTAGGCAGTCATCTTCCAGCGAAGGGCGGCGGCGCTCGTCTGTCGTAGAAGAACTACTCACTATCGCTCCTGATCCACCTGCATCGGTTTCAATGCAGCAGTTAACCGAAGAATTATACTATCCTAATAAAGACCGGAAAAGGCGCAGAAGCAGCCGTGGAAGGTATGGATTGACGGAATCTCATTCAGCTGGCAATATTTTTTAACGGGTGTCTCTTTACAGAAGACACTCTCGTGGCGGTAGATATTCTGCTGAAAGGAACGTCAGTGATGAAAATGAACCATCGGAGAATGATGTTCTTAATCCATTTGGACTGAACGATGATTTTCTCCCCGATGTATCGGAAACGATTAGTGAGGATAACGGAAAAAATCAACTCAGTAAATCCAAAAGTGCCGCTGATACACTAAAAGTGGATTTTGAGAATCAGGACATGCCGGCACAAGGTCGCACGTCTTCGACCGCAGTGCTCGAGGATACCAGCGGAGGCATGGATCAGTACCGATTGCAGCGGCTGAAGATAATTTTTGAGGAATCCGACACGGACGACGAACCAGGGTTGGACATCAATGAATTCAAGCAGGCTATGAAGAAGATCATTGGGGAGAGTGTGCCCGAAAGGGAAATTGAACTAATCTTCATGAAAGTGGATGCTAACTGTGATGGAAATGTGGATTGGAATGAGTTTTTAGAATACACATTGCGCGAATTCCAGGAAAGGGACCTCATGACACAGTTAACAAGAGACGCGTTCTTCGAAAAGCATCCTACGGTCATTCCGGGTTCTAGAAATCAGCGGGAGATAAGGGCCGTCGTTTACGCGTCACCACACGGCACTAGCAGAGCAGCCAGGGACTTGGGGAACGGGCGGTACTTTTCCATGAATCGGTAAGTGTATTTTTTAGAGAAATATTATTGCAAAACGTGTATGTCTGTGACCGGCAAACATTACCCCTAGTCTTATACGAAATATTTATTATCGCGGTTCGACAATAATGTTTCCCATACCAACATTTAATATGCCACCCTGGCAAAACTGCCTCCATTCTTTTTTTGGATTTTTGAATTTATAAACGTGTTGGTAACACTGATAGCTTTAAAAGGTCACGAATTCACCAGGAAATTTTACCGAGAAATTTTATCGATTTATGCACAGGGTGTGTACTTCAAACTTATTTATTGTATCCCAGTTTATAATTATTGTATCGTATTACTCGTACTTATTGTATCCCGGTTTTTAAAGGGAAGGTGAGGTCATCTGCTGGTCCACTGAATTCAAAAAAATCGCAAGACACGATTTAATTCCGGACATTCGAGGCCGCAATGTGTATATACGAGCCAATGATATGTGCGTTATGCCGGAAATCAAAACACTGGTGGTCAGTAAGCATAGCAAAATAGCTAGTCTTGTGTACCAGCATAGTAGCGCTCCTATTAAAGCCAGTCTTGAACTGCAGGTCTTACCACCGGCGACGTGGAATTTTACGCATACGATGATAACAAGCTTGAACTTTATTTTCGCATCAGCAGCCTGAAGAGTCCAGTGCTATGTATGCATTACCATTACCAGGAAAATGACAGTCTGCTTCTGCTTGGTGATCAAGCCGGCATGGTCAGCGCTATACGATTTCGTAATTTGTTTTATGATGGTCTATGGGGAAGTCTGCAGCTACGGCACTCACACGATCCAAGAGTTACCTGGGATTTCCTAGTAAAGAAAGGCAAAGCGTACCATATTAAAGGGCAGTTTGGTAAAGACTGGATTAGTCAAGTTCGATTCTTTTCTGGATTGAACGCGGTATTCTTAATCACGGTGAGATTACGCTTGAGTTTACCTAAATTTGTTTTCTTGAAGGTTGTCGCATGCAGTGAAGATCCGCAATATTCAATGGCGGTCATCCCGCTCGGCAAGCAGCGTGAGCCAACTTATTTCAGTCAGAAATACGGATTTAGCTGCTTCGATTACAGGTTCGTGCAGCCGTTACAAGATCAGAACACTTTAGCATTGTAAAAGGGCGGTTACAAAGTTATAATGCACCACGGAAAACTGTAGTGATTTTCTGAATGTAATCGCCACCGGCTCGAAGAATCGCTCGGTGCAAGTATGGAATCCGGATAATCCTCTGACTTCCACTATGCATTTTGACGGGCACGAAGCGGGTGTCGACAAAGTTGTTGTTTGCCGAGATGCGGATTTCCTCGTGGCAATCAGCCTTGATTCTAACCAAACCGTCAAAGTGTGGGATTTTAAGGATCAATCCTGTCTACAAACATTCAGCGCCAAAGATCTCACCATTCCTCATTATGTTGGGACATTTCTGACATATAATCCCATGCTAGAACATCTTGTATACGGATCGCGTGATATGCTGATGCTGAAGCGAGTCGATCTGCACAAGCAGGGTCCAGTAGACCGTTTCCAGAAGACTCACGACGAACCAATAGTGGCGGCACTGTACAACGATTTGTTTGAGTGTATTGTGACGGCCTGTCAGGAATCAACGATTATGGTGTGGAACTTTCTTACTGGCGATAAAATTATACAGTTCCGCAATGCACATACCGTCGTACACAACGGCAACACCGTACAAGTGCCGATTAAAAGCATGTGCTTTGATGCAAACCAACGCCGATTGCTGAGCTGCGGATCGGTTTGTAGTGTGACCTTCCCCCGACTGCCTAGAGCATGCTGCAAAGCTGATTTTTAACTGTTTTATTATAGGACGGAATTATTAAAATCTGGAATTTCAATAACGGCGCATGCTTATCGTCATTTGACCATTTGTCGGGCGCCGACCTGAACGTCGTACGCTACCAAAAAAACCGTGATCTGGTAATGTCAACCGGGTGGAATCAGTATGTGTTCATGGTGCGGGACACCCGAGGGGAGGATGAGGTCGACGAGACTGTTTATGAATGGGAAAAAATTCACCGATCAGACATCACGGTGATGGAAATAATATATTCTTCGGACGATGTTGATTTGACATTGAGTAAAACAGCTTCCGACGAATATCTAGAGCCGGAAATTAGGCCATCTAGTCAGGCGTCCTATATTCCGTCCAAAATTAAAAGGAAAAGTTTCGAAGACCTGCAATTTCTGGACAAAGAACCCGAGATTTCTTCGGGGCATTCAACGAACGGCAGCAACAGACAACTGCCGAAAGTGAGTAAGGAAGAAATCTTTGCGGTGGCTAGCGTTCACGATGAAGAGGAACAGACAGAACAAAATAAGGAAACTGGCGCATCTGAGAGTGGGGTGGAGGACATTAGTGAAAGCGACGATAGCGAAGCCAGCAGCGCCGCTGAACGACGAAAGCTGTCTGATGATGGCTCGTACGCAGTTACTGGCAGTTCAGATGGAGAACTGATTGTCTGGCATCTCTTCAGCGGGCAACCCATCTGCTGCCTGAATACCGATGGCAACCCATTAGCCTTGTCAAGAATGGCCAGAAATACTCATGCCGGTCTGCTGATTAACGATTTCCCAAAAGTGGAGCTCAAAGATAGCGGCAGCTTAGAAGTACGCAATAAAATTTTCCGCCAAAATCCATGATAAAAATTCGTTCTATTTTATGTTACTAATTATGGTTATTATTATCGCACTGTTGAATGCTTTATTGTAGGATCTTAATCAGAAAGATTTTTTATTATTTTAGACATTTTTGAATTTGCAAACAGCACAGCATACTACACCACTGCGCAAAAATCTTATGGTGAGCCCAGACGATGCCATCAGTATTCCTAAAACAGCATTGCAGTCCAGGACTACAGTGACTGCTATCCTGATTTTGGAAAAGCGACCACTCAATGATGGGCACACAGCTTGTCTCATCACTGCATCCACCGATGGATTTATAAGGGCGTGGTCGATTCACCACACAAACGGAGGACTAAAAGCTCTGTTTTTTGCTGGTCATCGTATAGGCTCATTCGTTCAAACAATGACCACCGATCCGGAAAACGAGCTTCTGTTCACCGGTGACACCAATGGTTACGTGAAGGTTTGGCTGTTGTGTGAATGGGCTCAATCGGACAAGCATTTATTCCACCACCGGCATGGTTTTGATCCGCGGCATTTCCCGTTCATCAAGCGACACAAGTTCTTCTCGCCGGTTATAGCATTTCGAGCCAATCATATCATGCAGCAAACCGTATCTACCCTGCCCTCATCCCAACGTGGATATTATCAGCAACCATACTTACTGAACTCGTACCAAGCACATCTTCTTCGCATAACGCAAATTCAGATTGTGCCAGGAAAATCTGTGATTATTACCGGCTCCGCGGACTGTTCAGTACGTTTGTGGCATTTTTCTGGTTTGTATCTGGGAACACTCGGCCAACCGCTTGATTTCGGGCATGAAGTTGGCAGATCGTCACAGACACTGCCGGAGATTACATCGACAACCGATCTCGACGACGAAAACTTTCTTAATGAGGACGAAGACCCCGATGAGATCGTACTGAAACCGAAAGTTATTGTCCCAGTGGATCTTGCCGTACGTGGAAGCGCGGTCACTCTCAATGTTCTTCACACTACTCAGCATAAGCGTACCATTGTCCCGGAGAGTGCACTGAGGGAGTTAAACGAAAGTGAACCGGCTTCTGGGCATGACTTGCACCCTCGAGCGGACTACATCGCGGCACTTGGCGAACTGCAAATAAAAAAGCAACCGACTAAAGACGTCCCGTTAGAAGCGGTGACCTATCCAAGCTTTCGGGAGAATGAGAAAGGACAAGAAGACCTAGTCTTTTCTCATGTACCTCTGAAGAACATCGTGCATGTTGGCGGGCTAAAAGATGTTGTTCCGGAAAAGCTGTTCCAGTTTAATTTGGGAAATACGCAGGCTGCACTGTTAGAGAAATTGCCACCTGATCTCAAACAGCCGTTTCTCAGTCTATACAAAGCTGGACATCTCACTGGCAATGCTCTAAATGATCTTGCGCAGCTGGTGATTACACGGGAAAATGGCCTTAGAGTACCCAGAGCCACTAACCAGCTACGCTTGCGGGTGGAGAAAAAGGTCCGACTACGCGAAGGCCGGCGCTCCCGCTCGACACAGAATCATGAAAAGACTCCTACAGGAAAGCAACGGCAACCGTCTGGTGCGAGACCGAATACTACGTCTTCAGCTACTCCCCATGAAAAACATACCAAGGGAAGGGGTGACAGATCATCCAGTCAAGGCACCCCCGAAAAGAGCGAACATGATCGCGAAGTGCCGATGCGAAATTATGGGATTCATGCCTCCGCACTAAAGGAAGGCAAAGTGCCTGCAAAGAAACTATTGAAAGTTAAGAGTAAGTGGCAGAAAGTTGTGCCATTGATTCGCGCTGTCACACTGGTCAAGTCAACGGTCAGCATTGAGTCCTCGGAAGAATCGATGGGACTAGTAACAGGAAGGCCTTCCGAGCTTAACCGTACATTACTGACCAGAATGCGCGAATCAGAGCAAGAGTTCGTTGAGCCCCTGGCCAACGAGCAGCGGCGGAATGCGAAATTTGAATATTTAGATATAGTGGAGCACGGCGGCTCCGATACTGAACAAGCACGACCATATCTTCCGACTATAAGAAGAGATGCCGATTTCTACAAGGAACTCACGCAGGCAGATGCCGCGCGAATACTGGTTACCATTGGTGGAAAAAAGAAAACAATCATCAAGAAAGTACGGAGCAACGCATCTATGGACCAGATTCAGAGAGTTTACAAAATGGTGGATTTTGGTTCCGGAAGAAAGAGTGATACGAAGCGAGGTGCGCTCGGGCTTATGGTGCCGCCCGAACCGCGACGCTTGCCCAGTATTATCAAAGGTCAAATCAATAGTTCGGGAAAGCGAAGTCTTGCGGAGATTGATCTGTTGGCGCATGAAGAAGATGCTGGTGTTAAAAATCAGAATATCTGGGGTGATCAAGAGTCTTTACCCATATTCCAAACAAAGATCAGCACACTGAGCGTACATGGGAAACGAAAATCCATCCAGCATGCAACCCGAACAGAGATGTTGAAAGAAGCTGGCGAACGTCTGGGATACTACATAGAGAAGTCTCCGGGACTTAAATCAAAGGTTCATCGCACCACTGCAGCAATTGTTTCAAGGTTAAAGCAGCGAGGCGGAGTGTTTCCCAAACAGCGACCATTTACAAACCGGTATCTGTACCGACAGCTTTCTGATTCGGTGCTGCTGCCGCATGATCCGTATCGAAAAGACGATCACTCACCGCCAAGGACACTTGAGGACTACCTGCGTTATGAACTGGAGCAAACTGTGGCTCAAAATGCCATAAAGAGTTAGCTTCAACCTAGCTCCTAAAAGATTAAGTGAAGCCAGCAACGAAGATTTTGGCGAAAGACCCTGAGAAGTACAACATAGTTCAGCCAGACAGTTGTTCCACTTTTAGCTTACACAATTTTTACAAGTGGGCCTTTTAGATGGCTATTCTGAGCTTTGTACGCTTAAGCTTGCCGCTAATTTGTTAAAATGTCGGGTTTGCAAGAGCACGGATAATCTAAGCCCAATATACAGTATCGCTGACCGCTGGACAAAAGAAAATCAGATGTTTCCATAGCGTTAAACTTCATTCAATAAACAGTAAAGCTCTCTGAATGGCGCTCAGAAATATCTGTCCAGTATTTGCGCTTTGAGATTGAGATTCGGAAAATTGTAAGATATATTCCAAAAACAGCCGCACTGCCATGAAAACGTTCTACGAAGCAATCCTCTGCGTACTACCAGCTCTGATTATTATAAGCAATGCTGATTTGTTCCCACATTCTCGGTTGAGACGCTCAGTAGAAATCGAGCGTCAAGTTGCTGTAGACCATCAACCCTTCCATCAATTCGCTAAGCGAGAAGAAGACGAAATTCCGGAACGACAATCTGTCTCCAGTGGAATGCAAAATGGCGCCGTTGTGCCGGAAAACGATGCGCCTTTGGCATTTTCCGATGGACAGCATTTCCATCCCGCTCCAATGGAAGCATTCCTCGTGAACAACAAGGTCAAAATGGGCAATAATACGGGTGCCTATACCAAGAAGCAAGCCATGGACATCTGCAATCTCTACTTTGCTCAGCTGGCAACTCAACGGCAGCTGACTACAGCCTGGTTAGCCGGAGCCGAGTGGTGCTGGTATGGACATGTTGTGGAAGCGCTGTTGGCTCTCCCCATTAATTCCCCCGACATGATGTCAAAATGCCCGGGTCATGATGGGAAAAAAGGCCCCCGTGTAGTTGAGTATGTTACAGAGGGACTTTCTGGTGCCACTTGCTACGGAGTCAAGCCGCCGCGCAACTTTACGAAAACATACGGAGATGAGATGTTAACCGTGCTGCCATTTAATCCCAAAAGATGGAGCCAGTTCAGTGGTATTAGTCGAGCTCAGAAGCAAACTGCAACACAGTGATGGTGAAAATCGTTTCCTAAACTTTTAATTGTTTCTGATACGATCGCTGTCAGACTCCTTGTCGTGACGAAAAATAACAAATGAAATGCTGAGCAATTTCCCACATAATACGTAACTGTAGTTTGTAGGTAACCCACCCAGCTTATTAACGAATGCAAATTCAATGGTATCTGACCCTAGCCTAGAACGGGCGCGGGGCAAACTTCCAATTAAGGCTCTTTTTTAAGGCCTTGTAAACGAAGAAACCGTAACACAATGCAGTTATATATTTTTAACGAGTAGAGAAACCTTTGCTGTTGCTCTGTAGATGGAAAGTCAAAGTCACTGCCAACGATTTTCATTGGCAACAACTGCCCGCCAGCGTTTTGGATCAAACTTTTTAATTCATGCCCAGCCTTTTTATCAGCATTATTTTCTGTGAAGATAAAAACCTAATTTAAATTTATAGGGTTTGTAAATTAAATTAATGGGTCTGGGTTTGAGCTTTCCCATATCTCGTCAACCAGTCTCCTACGTTTTGCCAGAGAAGTTTAATACGCTGGGTAATCATCCGCTTTAATATAAAATTTAATATGCTTTGAGTGACTTTCTGAACAGCATAGGTTTTGATACAGATTTTGGTATCCATCAGGCGAACTGAGAAATACGGAAGATGCGGCTGAAGATGAAGAGCAAGGCGAAAGTATTTACGACGGTAATTACTTTGTTTTACTATTAACCAGAGAAATTATTTGTCAAACACCTGCCCGAAAACATAATCTTTTCCATTCAGAAGAACTTGCAAGTAAATATTGAAAATGCGCTTTACTATGAATGTGCAGCAAACCACAACCTAGCAGGTGCTCAAAACCATATTATAAAATTACACAGGCGTTCACGAGGCCCATCTTAGTGAACATCACGAGGAAAGAGACCGCATCAACATCTGCGTCCGGAAATATATTGGTAAACGTAATTCATAAACATACTAGTATTTAAAAGTTTTTATGCCGCCTCTGCAAATTTCACTTCATGCAGCTGTGGATTACGAAGAGATTATGAAGAAATATCCTAAACTCACCAGAGAGGATATCAAAGATTATCAAATAGAGTTTAAACTGTTGGACCTAAACCAGGACGGTTTACTCGACTTCGATGAATTGTGAGTTCACATTCTCAATCGTATCACAAATCCGCAATACAAACGTGTGACCTTTAACCTAGACCTTAAATTATGCAGGTCTCAACTGCTAGACAACATTGGCGATAATTCCAATCGTGAGAAAAGACAACTGCTCTTCCAGGAGATCGACGTTGACAATTCGGGTTTATTGGACTTTGACGAATTTCTGACTTTAATGGACATCTTAGCAGGGAAACCCAAGACTGATCAACCGGAGGAAGGATCTCTCGGCGCTAGGCAGAACATGATGGCCGAATACTTTATGAGAGCGGGCGAAATTAATCGGAGAATTCGTCGAATGAATTTATTCGATCAGATAACTAACAAGTTATTTTAGTTATCCGTGGCCTATTTACTGTTAACAACGTAACTTTAGAGGATATTTTTGTAAGTTTACTCTTGACGGCATGTGTTTTACTGTAAGGCGTAAGCTTTTGGGAAATGTCCATGGCTGACTTGTGACTTTTGGAGCATTGCTTATTATAACTATCTATAATGTAATAATAATCAGGCAGTACCGTCAATTTTCCCAAAGACGTGTACCAAGACGTGTTCCAAAAAATGAAGAAAAAACTGGGTCCATATAATAGTAAAGTTTGTTTAACCAATCTTTCTGTTTAATTTTATTCAGACAAAACCACGGCACCTTGAAAGACAACAGGTAACCAGATTTTTTAGCGAATTAGTAATAGAAGTAAAGCGTGAAACAGTAACGAACTCAACAGCGAAATTTGTTTTCCCTTAGCGCCGGAATCATCACCTGCCTCCAGTACAATTTCGGAAGCCGTTCTGTTGTTGCAGTAGTCAGTATCGCAAATGCAGTAATAACTGGTGGCACCGGGGGCATCCCTATAACACCCCATACCAGTCCTTTCTGGATATACGTCGCTCAAGTCCTGACATCCTTTAATTCTCATTTCAGCACGCTTCTCTGACGTTCCGTTTTTGTCTTTTACGACTAAACGTTCGTCAACAGCCGCCCTTTCAGCACAGTTTCCCGGACAATTAACAGGTTTGTATAGAGATACATTTTGCTTTCCTCCGCGCCACCACTGCCAGCAATCATTCAAGGGGCTTTTTTCGCTTTTGAATTTGCATTCATAGCACATAGTTGCGATTCCGTGTGACGCATAGTTGACAATTGTTAATATGATAAGCGCAACAATTCCGCAAAGCGAATACATGCCTCTTTATGACAAACGAGATAAATAAATTTCTGCAGGAGAAAACGAGAACACATTGATTGTGGTGAAACTGGAGCTTCACTTCAGATGATTTCATTGCCAGCGACTTTGGCGAGCTAAATGGATGCCTGCATGAACGAAATGTTCATCGAATATCCCTCGACAAAATCATGATCGCAGCAGCTAGCAGCTCTTGTTTTGAAAATGTTTGTTGGGCCCCACTGTAACCGTACGGGACTTTTAAAGTCCGCAATCAGAGCTTACTAATAGGAAATGGCTCTGAATCAATCCAACTGTCATAAAACTGTTCGTCCGATACAATGGACTAATCGAGTAAGGGACAGAGATTATTTACTTATTATCGGTAATTACCGGTAATTTTGGTTTTAGCTAGTTTTAGTTGAATGAGGTACGGAGTTGGAAAAGGCAAAAGCGCTAAGCATGCCGTGGACGGTATCTATGTATTCGAACACATCATGCCACTGTAAATTCTTTATATTAAACTGCGCGCATGTGTACGGGCAGTCTGGTACTGTACTAACGATAAATTCCGAATGAGGAAGCACTGTAAATGAGTATGCACGCCAGTATTCCTACGCAGCCTTGATGTACACCAGCACATCTCACATTGATGTAAATTGTAACTAGTATGTAATCTGACCATCTTGATGTATACCTTATCATCTTACTCATGCTACTCGGTAAGCCATCTTACTCGAATGTACATATTATTGGTGACTTTGGTTGTGTTTAAATTTTAGGGGGGCTTATTTTTTAGGTGGGTAATCAGAATCTGCAATTAAAACCAGAACCCGAAAATTCGTATCAGAAACTCAGAAAGACTGCAAAATGCTGACCCCATTGGAGCAGACTCAGCAGAGTCTTGTCGATCTGACTTACTGTAATTTCTACCATTTTTCAGAATTATGCCAGCTGTAGTAAGCCGAACAAAAAATCCGGTTGACCCGGAAAGACTTCGTCAAGATTTGTCCGACCCTCACTTTGATGTAGACGAATTCCTGGAAAACTTTATCAAGCAGAGTGCCATACAGCCTGCCACAACAGCGTTGCAAAACGTACAAGCACAACAGAATCCTTTGATTAGTGATCTGAATAAGGAATACTTATTCACACTTAACAATGCCGCAGAATACGGAGCAGACATGGATCACACTTTGCAGAAATTGGATGACCTTTTTGAAGCCTGCGTTCACCTTAATGCAAAAGCACTTATGCAACACAGAAATGCGGAATCGACCCTAATTAGTGCGGAAGACAACGCCGTGGAGCAGTTGGAGCGGCGCGGAGATATGGTTAAACGAAGGCTGGGAGAAATTGATGGGCTAGAGCACGAGTTGGCTAACTTGACAGAAAAGCTGAGCAATTTGGGCGGAATACTGATCTCTGTGGTGGAGCCAAACGAAAAGTTGAAAAAAGTGCACAAACTTCTTTCGCATTTTGTTGACCTGAATGCAGTGGGAATCAGCGATCTTACCTATCCGGAGCTGGTGGAGCGCAGAAATACCATGGAAGATTATCAAGATGCAGCAGAAATCCTGCTCGTGCTTAAGTCCATATCGGGAACGTTAGAATTAGCCAAAGAAAATCCTTATAAAAGGGCATGTGTCAAGATAAGCGCTCTATATGAAGACATAGAAAATGACCTGGTTGCTCTGTTTTTGCGAGCATTCAAAGAGAACCCAATGGACAAAAACCTTATGCAACAAACCGCATCTGTCCTACAAAATTTTTCAACCGGTTATATGAGGGTTATCAATGAATTTATCCAGTGGATAATTAATTCCAGCGCTAATAGTCCCGATGATCCCTTCAATAAGATTATTCATGCTTGCGACATGACCTACAAATTGGTTTTCGAAATTTTTCCCTCGCCTGAAACGGTTATGGATAAATTCATTACGTACTTAGCCTGTGCAGAGCTAGAAGAGGTGATTCATACGTCGTTAGCAAGCTGTGGGAATACACTGGAAGGACGAGAGCTGTACCTGACAAAGGTAGCGGAATATTACAGGCGTATCATGCAGCTACAAGGCCCACTGTCAAAATTTTGCAGTGTACGGATGCATAATATCCTTAAAATATTACTGAGCACCCATTTGGATACATACGGGAAAGCAGAAAGCCGCTTTTTTCGCAGCCGTTGCAACCTTATTGTGCAGCAGTATTACGACGTACTTGCAATGGATTTTGGATCCATTAAGCTCGGACCAATACAAATGCGAGCCGAAGGGAAAGACGTGGCTTCGACTGTTCCGATTGGTAGCGCGGCTCCAGCGAAAGCGATACCGACTATAATTGGAGATTATTTACAGAACAAGGAAATCGCGTATGAGTCAAGAATTCTCAGCCACTCTTTGGCGCTGAACATTCTTCACGAGCTGCAAAAATCCGCCAGTCGTGCACACGCACTGCTGAGTCGCAACGAGCTAGCCAGTTGCTTGCTGGAGATGGGACAGACAGCTATTCGACATATTCTGTTTGTGCATGCTGAATACGGGCTGGACGCTGGTTTGCGCATGCTGCCTCTGCCGGAGCCCAAAACCGAGCCAAAGTTGGCGTTTTTTAGATTGATCCCGTTGGCTATCAGGATTTGTGACTTAGTGCATCATGATCTTCCAGTCTGCTTACATGGTATGCAGCGATCAAAAGGTCACTCCGCTAAACTCTCTGCCACACTTACGGCAGCGCGCGATAGGCTAGAACAGAAGATCACAGCCGGGATCGAGTACTGTCTGAATTCAGCGATGCACTGGGTGCAAGTGATGCTATCCCAGCAGAAAAAAGCTGAATACATTCAAGTGAATCCTGCAACCACCCCGACGGCAAAACGCGTGGTGGCATTTTTCACGAAAGTCTGCTCTCTCGTTACTGATTTCGTCAACAACCAGAATCGCGAAAACATCAGAAGGGAGATGGGTTTGCGATTTCATCGAGAAATTCTGGACCATTTCGAAGTGTTCAAGTACTCCACGCAAGAGGGAATGGTCTGCCTCTGTGAGCTAAAAGAGTATAAGGAGTGTGTACTGCAGCTCAAGCAAGACTCTATAACCAGGTTGTTTGAGGATATGCTTTTGGTGGGAAATCTTCTGGTTTGCAGTAAATCAAGTCTGTCGAAGATCAGTTCTGAAATCTCTTCGGAAGTGGACAGTGCAAGTTCACTTCAGTATTTTCTTAGGTTACGTGAGGATTATCAACCCCCTAAAGATCGTCCCTCTACTGTTTCTTTGACGGGCTTGTCCCGAAGTAAATCTCTGATCAACTAAATAACAAACGTTTTTGGCAAGACTGCAGAAAAGAAACTGCTACCACGCGCACCCGGACAACTGGGAGTGTGACATTTCGCCGCACTCAAACTCGACGCGCGACTTTTCGCCGCGAAGACAATTCGTTGCCGGACATTCGGACGCTGGGACACTTCGGTTTGGGATTTTATGTTTTCAGACATTTTAACTTTGCGACATTTCGACGCAAGACGTCTTGCCGCGGACAATTCGTCTTGGGACTTTTCAAACGATGCCACTTATCACCGCAAACGCGTCCGATCACTTCGGCCGCGTTACATTTCGGCCGAGGCTCACTTCGGCCAGCACTCATTTCGGCCACTGCTTATTTCGGCATCATCACATTTAGCCGCCTCCAAGTTTTCAAGTTTTCCTAGTTTTTGTTGTTTCTTTGGCTTTCTTAGGTTTCTATAACCGCAAAAAACCGCAAAAAACTAGTTTTTGGGTAAGTATTTGATTGAACTGCTTCGTTGCAGGGCTGCTTTATAATAAAGCCTTTATTATTTTTAGGATTTCTTGGGTTATTCTGAGGCTTCTCAGGTTTTCTTAGATTATTCTTAGGTTTCTTAGGTTTTCTTAGGTTTCTTAGGTTTTCTTAGGTTGTTCGTTTGGTTTTGTTTACCAGTTCTAACTTTTCTGACTCTTCTAGTTAGCTTAGTAAATCATTTATCTGAAATCCGAAATGTCGCTTCGTCGAGGTGTCCTTTCGACGAAATTTCTTTGCGTCGAAACGGCTGTGCGACGGAAAGTCTCGCGGCGCGAATTCTAGTGACGAAATGTCCTGCGACGAAACGTCGCCCGGCGAGATGGCCTTGCGGTGAAATGTCTGCGACCAAAAGTCCTGCGACTAGTTGTCCGCGGCGAAATGTCGCGGTGCCGCTACCATGCCATTTCGTATTAATTTACACGGTTTTAGTAATGCGCAATTAACCGACCATGACAACACCAGCAGTTGGAATCGTTATCGTTTTGGCCTACCAAAAAGTGAGCTCCTGTACTGCAAATTTGTGTACGAACCTGTCATGCAATACCCAGAAAATAATCTTTTGCGTACTCTATTTGAATACATTAAACACAGGGACATAAAAAACATTAAGAAATTCCGACAGCATGGCTTCAAAGGGATATTTCGACAACATGATGAAGAAAATGGGGACACCGTTATGCACCTGGCAGCATTTAAAAGTGATTTGGAACTGCTGGAATTATTCTTGGACGAAGGAGCAGAAGTTGATGCCAAGAATCATGGGGTACATACTACAATGTATCTGTACATGCTCTCGCATATATTATACATGTAATTTCGCAGCTTCGTTTACTGTACTTATAATTCCCTGAATGTATCGATTTTAAATTTCTGTTTTTAATGTAAAGCGCTAAATGTTTACGCTTTTAAGAAAATCACACCGTTGATGGTTGCCGCGCACCATGGCTTTGTTGAAGTGGTTAAATTTTTGATTAATCGAAACGCAGACGTAAATGCTGTGGATACCTTTTGGCAAAATGCACTGTGGTACTGTTTTGGTGGAACGGAGCGCCATGTGGAGGTGGCAAGGATTCTATTGGAGAAAGATGCGCGACTGGAGCTTAACCAAATGGGCAAATCACTGCTTATCCGGGCATGCGAGAAGGGCAATAAAGCTACAGATTTGGTTAGCCTTTTGATTGCGAATGGTGCCGATGTAAACGAAGCAGTGACGGCAACGGGGCGAACGCCGTTGATTGAAGCTGCCAGGCGCGGAGCAGCCCAATCTGTCAAGCTCCTTCTGGAAGAAAACGCTTCTCCTGATAGTGTCGACGTTCGTGGAGTAAGACTGCGTTCCTTCAACTTCCCGTTAATGTATATATATTATATTATTAACATCCATCTAGCGCCATCTCAGAATTTTGAAAAGCCGAAAGCTCGGATGGGCTACAATTTTTTATAATTTCTGTAGGTTACCGCTGCCCATGAATCAGCGTACCACGGTCATGTCGCCGTGCTGCAAATATTGGCAGGGTACGGCAGTAACCTCGATGTGCCAGCTTACAATGGGAACACTCCCCTGCATTTGGCTGTATCATCACAGCAACTTCTGGCAGTGCGCTATTTATGCCAACATGGTATGTCGTTTTATCATCAGATAACCCAACTCATGCCTTATGTTTACAAAGAAGGGAAAATTTCTACCGCACAGGCTCGAATTCCAACATGAAGAACAATTTGGGATTGACCCCCAAACTTTTGTGTAAGAAATACAGCCTTAAAGCAGCAGCAAAAGAAATGAAGAAAGCCGAAAAACAGTATAACAGCGTCAAGGACAAGATGCATTTGTTGAATGCCTATGAGTGGATTCAAAGCAACAAGGATAAATTGCAAATGTCTTTAGTAGTCAACATGACACCCGACGGGCTGATATCCCGTGAGGATGCCCTAGTGGCCTGTGAAATCCTGCATATACCGATGGATCCGGCGAATGTCGAAAAGGTCTTTGATGTTATTGATGCACAAAAGACCGGAAAAATGAGTGCAAAAGAATTATTAGGCGATAAATACGTTCCAAAGCCGTTCACAAGAGCTACCTATGAGAAAGAGGATCCCAGGGGATTGAAGAAAGGCGGTAAAGGGGCCAAGAAAAAGAAGAAGCCGAAGAAGCCTAAGCTGAAGCTTCCAAAAGAGGTGAAAATTACCATTTCCTGTGGAGAGGAAGAAACACATCCGAAAAGTTTCTCGGATAACCCGTTTGTCAATGTCCACATAATACCTAATGACAACCTGGCGTACGCGAAGAATGATGGACGACTTCCTACACCGTTCTCGGATGATAAAGTATGGATATTGGATAATATCACTTTGGACGTTTCCCATATTAATTCGCTTTGCCAGTCCGGAGACTACGACAGTATCGCTCGGGCGTGCAGGAACGGGATCAACGTCAACTTGTGTGACGCTTGCTACAAAACGCCCCTGATGTGTGTGCACTAACGGTTAGAAGTTAGAACACCATTAATTTGTTATTTTCTCATGTTTTAATGTAACAGTTTATTCCAAAATGGGTTTATGACCTAATGTTTTCAGGAATGCCGCATCTGCCGGACACTGGGATGTGGTGCAGCTGCTGTTAACTTATGGGTAAATGAAATAGCACTATAGTTTTCATGGCATAATGTTTATTTAATTGGTCATTCTGCGATTCTCAGGGCGAATCCGTGTGCAGTTGACAATTTTGGCTGGTCAGCTCTGCATTACGCCTGCCGAAATGGACATGCTGAGATTGTAAACGAATTACTGCAGAATGGAGCTTTGGTTAACGCCCATACGCTCAGCGGAGCAAGCCCGTTAATGAAGGCCATAGAAAGCAACGATGTTGAATCGGTTATCTGCTGCGTGACACACGGGGCCAGTTTGAAAGCGAAAACCGTTTGCGGCCTTTCAGTTAAGGACTACGCAAGGACGTTTGGAGACTTTGCGGTTTACAAAGCCATCTCTCGATTCCTTAAGGCATATAAAGGTGGAAGAAATCTTACCAACGATATGGCAGCAGTCGACCCAGATACTGAACTGTTTTTTGGGAACAGAGTTTCGCCGAACCTTTACGGTAAAACCACCCGTGAACTGTTTCGGAAAAAAAAGGACTTGTTGCGTGAAAGTTTTGTCCGGCAAATGCAAGCGGACCAGTTACCGTTACGCGCTGTCAAACCCAAAGCTGTGAAAGCGGTAATTTCACCTATTCCAGGTACAGAGCAAAGAAATTTATATACGAGTATTAAACGTTTGATATAATAATAATTTTATGCAGGTTCAAATTCGCCAGAAAACACCGTACGTTTCAGTAGGTATACAAACATGCCACTACCACCTGACCGCATTCCTGTGTCTGTGATCGGAAAACCGCTGGGCGCAGTTGTTCCTGCCACTGAATCACAAGACAAAGGTCAAGCCGGCCCAACTCCGGCGGTAATGATAGGAGACAACAAGGAAGAAAAAAACGAGCAAAGCAAATTAAGTATGGGCTCTCACGATGACGGAGACGCGAAGCCGGTAGTTTCCCACCGCAATCCTTTCACCGACTCGCAGACGCCATACTTAATACACAGCTCTCAAGACTTCATTCCTCCAAGCACGGATGAGAATGATCCGAAGCTGCAAGCAAAAATAGACCAAGCCAGAAAGCTTTTCGCCCTGGCAGCAAAAAGATTCGAGGTGACCATTGGTGAGCATTGCACCAATAACGCTATTAATCCACATGACGTCTTTGCAATGGAACTGACAAAGTATGGACGTAGCGGACATAGCCACGCTCTGGCGAAGAGGACCGAGATGGAAAAAGCAGCGTGGGCTTTCAAAAACCATGTCGACGTGCAACGTGGTACTGATCCAGTTTTTTATGCGCCAGCACCGGAAGATTGGTATGTACCGACACGAAGCGAAATGGCTGTGCGCTACCACATGCAACCTGGACTTTTTGATCGTGTCATCAAAGCCAATTCAGAAGAAGATCCTCTAAAAAAGTTTGCCAGACAAGCCGAGTCATTATTACTGCTAGCGGATCCCAAATCTAAAACTGCCACCTCGCAGTCTATGGGTCAACTTTCGAGAACCACAGGACCGAAACGCTTCTCGGTTGCACAGGAACTGCAGCGTATACGTAAACTGCATCCACAAGCGTCCGAAGATCAAGATCAATTGCCGCGCATGAGCTTAATGCATCGCTATCTCGGTGATCGCAAGCAAAAAGCGGCGAAGCGGTCAATAGCAAACACACTGGGGACAGGGCCTGATTTATTTAAACCCAATGCAAGCCCTAATGGATTTTCTTGATCGTTCATTGTCCGACGAAACACACTGTCACCAAACTGACCAACGGCACGATCCGGTTAGGAGCAACTGAGCAGGGCCGCCAGGGCGGGTTATTAGTTTACGTTTACAATCGAAAGGCAAACTATACGGCTTCCATTCGTTAATTAGACAAGTTACAATATAAACACAGAAAATTACTAAACGCTATGATGTTTTATATGCTCTCATATCGTACGATTTAAGTCCCGATTATGTGTGAACTGACAACGCTCAACGAAAACTGCAAAACAAACGATTTGCTACTCTAGGTTTAAGGTTAATAACGAACGCAGTAGAGGTGCCTTCTGGCTGCACGCGTGTTAGCATTGTTGCCCTCCGTGCCCTCCACAAATGCAAGTTAACAAGCGCATTGCAATAATTCTCCCCCCAAAGGCAGGGGGAGTACGAATCCTTAACGCAAGCTCTGGACGAAAAACGCAGCACTCTTGCGGAGATAATTCTACTGATGCGCCATCTTAACATCTTTGTTTGATATCAGCACGGTATTAGTATCTGCACGTCTTTAATTGTGAGGTCGAGGTGTCTTTAATTGTGAGACCGAGGTGAATCAGGGTTGACCGTCTGGTCACTGAGGGCTTTGCTGCGCTTATGATTAGCCGCGATTGGATCAACAGTTCTATCGTGCAAGCTTTTAGGGGCGTTCAAGATATCTGAATCTCTGATTCTGCGATTGCAATAATTGCGTTCTGATTTCATTGTGTAATCAGCGATACAGAGGAGGCTAGACATATTATGCCTGTTCAGAACTCGAGATCTGATCAGGGTATGTCCAAATATAGAACTAAACGCAATTCTCTCAATTCCCCTTGTGGCTAGAGCAGTAGCAGCTGTCCTCGTCGCAGCACGGCTGCATGCTGCGACGCTATCCAACCATACTGATCGTAATATGACTATATGAGTACAACACCCGTGACCAGTGCTTTATGGAGTTAATTTTGTTGAACACCAGACCTTTTGAGTTATTGTTATCGTCCATCGCATAAACCTAAATGATTTATGATTTAAATTTGGAATCATATAACCTTCATAAAGGAAAGGAAAACATCTCTGTACCATGGAAAAGCGGAAGAACCAAAATGATGAACCCACCAAATCGGAAACAAGAAGTGCGGATACGGACGTCGGGAATAAAAAAGCTCGCTGCAGCCCGGATAAGAATTTCGAGGACGTGGAACCCGATGGATCACGTAAAATGGACGAACAAAGTTCCGAGGAAGGTAGCAGTGCAACTGACTCTGGCAATGAAGTGTCTGACAGAAGTGAAGATTACGGAGACCTGGATTACGAAGGCTGTTTCTACGGCTCATTTCAAAGTGCCTACGAGGAAGAGTGTCCATCTCAAGTTAGTATTCCCAGATGGCTCCAATTTCCTCCTTATTCCTCGGATATGGTTACCGGGAAGTGGAAAATGACGTTTTCTTCTGACATTGTCGATTTTCGGTGGCAAGAAGTTAAGCAGTTGTTTCGAGAAAGAAAACTGCCGCCTGCTGTCACCAAAGTGGTGGTAGCGACCCTAGGTGCTTACAGCGAAGAACACAATGCGCATTATATGTTGTTCTGCTGTGCTCCGGCCAGTCGAGAGGCGGCCATAAATATTGCTGTAAACCTCGTCCGTGTTTTCCCCCCTAGTGAGGATGTAATTTTTTACAAGGACGATAATGCTGCACCGGGAACAAGCCAGTGGCACTTCAGCTGCGAAAGTGAGTATCGTGTGAATTTGTCACTCAATAGCGGAATGAATGGCGTGACGTCCAAAATACCAGTCGACCATATTCTTCCTCGCGAAAACACGAAAACGAAGTGGATGAGCATTGCAGTAAACAGCAACTGCTACGGTGGTGGAAAGTGGATGTACCATTTTGACGAAGAAGAAATTGATGAAAAGTGGATTCGTATTAAAGAACTGGTTGCGGCGGGCGGTTTAACGGGCGTCAAGAAAGTTGTAGTTAGCACCCGGCGGAGCATTGTAGAGGGAAACTTCACTGAATATGTTTTGCTCTTCATATGCGGACCAGCAGAAGAAGAAGATACAGTAACAGCGGTTGGAAAGCAACTACTCCGCGTTCTTCCCCCGCGTTCTTGTGATGGCGGAATATACTATAAATCAACGGAGCAATCGGAAAGGGGAAACCAGAAAAGCGGCCAAGACGTGAATCATCTTTATTTTTTGCGCTCTACTGAAGGTTTCGAGCAGAATCTAAAAACTGAGTGATAGTGCAGGCTTAGATTGCTATCATTTTTGGATAATTTACTTATATACGCATTTCCATATAATCGTGCTTGGTGTTTGTCCAACACGCGCTAACAGTTGCATAACCACCATGCGCTACTTAAGACATTGCACTACAACGTTGTACTGTTCTTCCAGTCAGTGTGTTGAGTGGTTTTTTACTTACAGTTAGTTTTTGTTTCGTTAAGAACTATTGGGATCCTGTCATAATGGCTGTAGGTTCGGCCACATTGTGTGAATACTTCAGCACGGTTTTCTGTGTTTCAAACTTTAACTTTGGCTTTCCGGTAAAAGTGCATTAACGCTTGTTTTTATTGCATGGCAACAATTGCCGTTTTTCCGTTTTATTTACCTATATATTCTAAACTATAGTAATTAAAGATATATATATATATATAATCGAACAACACTAACACGCAAAACCGGAATAGTAAATGTTAGGATCAACAAGAATAACATGATTACTTGTTCTGGCTCTACCACTGCCTTGTATGAACACTATCAACAGCTGATTTTTGAATCGGTATAAACAAAGACGTTTACTGGCTACAACCACAACCCTTTACACATTATGTTAAAAATGATTTTACTGATTACGAAATCTAAGATACCTATCCCGCATGCGGGTACGTGCAATAAGTACGAGTAGTATTTTTATCAAAGCTCAGATTGTGCTGCGTTTGGGGCGGTGACATTTGTTCAGCTGCTTCATATTGAGTCACTTACGTTACATAATCGGAATGCCACCAGTTTTCAAATCTCTGGTTCGGTTAGAATTCACTCAACTTGCGGCGCTACAAAAATTGAGGCCCTTGAAGGACTCGGCCGAATGGACACTAGTCATCAGATGTTTTTCGACTGCCGACAAAGTTCTTGCCACAAGCGAAAGCATCGTGCTCGCCCCCGACTCTTCTGCTGGCGCAAAAGTATTGTTAAGTGTCCCACTGGAGTTTTCGACCTGGGGTGACCTGGACAATATTGTGCACTCTCCCATAGCCATTAATTTTAATGAAATCGAATTCATAAAAGATAAGAAAAAGCCAGTACCCGATGAGAAATCTGATCTTCTGGGACAAGTCTTGCTCGATCTGTTGCCTTTAGTATTAGGAAGAACGGAAATAGCTCCGACATTGCCCGTTTTCGTTCCTAAAAGAGACGGTGCCGACAATCAGTCAGGCGCAAGCGCAGCGCTGGGCGATGAGGTTACCATAAGTGTTCTTGCCAAGTTAGAAAAACCTCTTGTTCCTGACGAATACCAGAAGTCGTTTAACATCGTACAAATTTTTATAGATGGATGTTACGGTATGCCCCCTGCTTGGACAGGGAATGCGAGCGCGAGCAGTTCTTTTACCATAGCTGGCGCTATGTGCACATCTAGCACCCATATGCGTGTTCTGGCGGTTACCAATAAATCACTCCAAGAAAGCGTGGATTCCACCGCGATTAGATGGCCTTCGCAGAGCTGCTTTGTAACAGAGAGTGTTTACAAGGGACTGCATACCTTCGAATCTCAGTGTGCCTTATCGGATACCGATTTCCAACGAAGAGGCCCGCTTCTACCATCCAGCGTACTGTTTCGTTGTGTTTTGCCCTTCGACGCGGAAGACTGTTTCAAAGCCAGGTTAATGGCCACCAAAACGTGGCCTTTGGAGATTGTGAATGTGACATATCCGGAGAAACATCTCGGAGTCAAGCCAAAGAAAGCGGCTGACATACTACCCAGTGCACCGGAAGAGCCAGTGTTGACTAAACATGGCGCTGCATACGTTGACCTGGAACCACTATTGCGCCCTGGAATGTGTGAAGTGTCCGGCTCTTATGCATTTCGTCCCTTCAGTCTGGCAGAATTCTCTGCAAAAACAGGAACCAAAAGCGCCGTGTACGAATTGTACCCTGGAGGGAACAATGTAAACACTGACAGCGAAAAGAAAACCGTTACAGCGAGTTCGAAAAAAGTGGGGGAGCATCATTCGACACTTACTTTAAGAAAATCGATGGCTCCTTCTGCCACCCCTTCTCAAGAAATTGTTCCCCAGCTTAATCCACGATCACAAAATGATGCCGATTTGTACCTTACCCACAATTCATTTGTTCGGGTAAAGGTAGCATTATTGAAGCCGTTTGTGCCTAAAACAGTACGAACTTTTTCCGTGGAAGATCGATCGCTGTATTTGCATTCACTACCCCGTCGATCTGGTTCTGAATGGCCCAACGATAACGGCATAGCGGCTACTAAAGCGCTACAGGAGGATGTTAAAAACATCAAGGATTATCTGGCAGCTCTGTATCAACAACATCCAACAGAAAACTGGAGTGAGTATTATCGGGCTGCTTTGCAAACAACCGATAAATCTGAACCGATGGTTTTGCTCCATCGAACGCTTTACGACCACATTCTCCGTTTTGTGCGAGATCGGTTTTATCGAATTAAGCCATTTAAAGACCGTTCGGAATATGAGCGTTATGTTCGTACAGTTTATGCAAGTTTGGCACGTGAAGTCAGCGATGCCCTGAAAGGTCAGTCAATGCAACGTACCGAAATTTCGCAAACAAAATCATCGCCAGAAGCGCGAGCAAATCTCCGGACAGACACGGATTTGAAAGTCCTATCAATGCAAGAAGATTTGGACGGAAATTTTAGTAAAGCCGAGCATTTCCTTGGACTTAGAGTGATAAGTAAAGGGGGCAGTGCTTCAGCCTGGAAGGACATCGGGATGTTTCAGCTACGCTTTAGAAAATTAGACCAAGCCGTACAGTCGTTTTCGCGGTGGTTGTCAAAAGAAGAACTTAATCCGGATGCATTGTTGGTTTTGGGTGAGTTAGGTCACACGAAAAAAGTTTCTAGAATTCACTGCAATACGTTGCTGGGAAATTCACTTAATATGCACGTTGTCGGCGAATTCCCTTATTGTACTCTTATTTTACCAACAAAAAATGGTATTGCTAAATATTAACACACATACGTACAGTATGTACACGCCTGTATATACTACTTACTTTAATATTATGTCGCAGAAATAAATCAATAGCTGCGTAAAAATTATTTCACAAGTTTCGTTATTACAACAGGATATGCATTTTGCGAACTTGGAAAACTAAATTGGGCGCAGACCATATTTGAATGCGTCGCATCTCTTTGTCCGAAGAATCCGCTACCTGCAACCATTCTTGGATTGTTCTATGAGCATCTGGCAAGTGACCATTCTTCAGAGGTGTACACGTTTCTAATGGAAAAATCATACCATGAAGGTCGTATTGCGCTTGGTCTACATGGTGCTGTGTTGGAAGCTGCCGATAATTCTTTACGGCAACGAAGAATATCTGTCGGGTGCGAACTGGAAACAATGCCAAAAGGTGACGCGGCTGTAGCGGAATGCCGGCGTTTATTGGTGAACCTCATTGATTCACGTGAATCAGCCCTGGAATACACTAATAGAGAAAGTGAGCCCCATGAAAAAACTGAAACTGAAAGTCTCTTCTCACCAGTGACCGGCTGTCAGACTTACCAGGAAGACATGAGATCCCTGATAAACAGCACGAACATGCAATTTGCTACCAATATCTTCTGGTACTGTTTACCTTACTTGAGCAGAAATGGCTTACTGCGGTTTCTACAAATGTCTGTTGCGAAATTAGCTGGCTTATGCCCCATGAACGAGACATTATTCTGGACATGCAGTATACAGAGTTTCTTGGCTCACCGGAAGTACGATCATGCCGAAATCCTTTTAACCGAACTTGATCGTCTCGGAGAAAGTAGCGCCCGGTTTTATGCTTACTGTGGACATCTGAACTATCTGCAAGGACGAAGTAGTAGTGCGGTACTGGCCTACGAGAAAGCGCTTAAGCAACACGATTGCCTTAAGAAATGGGAGCTGTTTCCGTTGTATTATCGCTCCGGTACCCTGTTCGAACAAATGGAGATTTACTTTGAAGCAAAGAAAGCGTTTCATGAGGCCGCTAAAATTTACGGGACATGTCGAACGTGGATCGGATGTGGCACTGCAAGCTACAAGCTCAACGATTTGGTACATGCTGAATACGCTTTCCGACAAGCTTTAGCTGTGGACAACGGGAACCCCTTGTCAAAAAAATATTTGTCTGACATTCGCCAACGGAGCAGACAAACTATGATGAAGTAGAAGGCCTGAAACCCGGCCGTGCTATGGTGATCAGCACGATTCCGAAGAAATCGAAACTCACATTGCCTGTAAATCTGCTTTGTGGCATCCGAATTTCAAAATGGCTATGTCTAGCTTTCAGGAACCTGGAGGCGCTTATTAAGGAGAAAAAATTACGGAGAAATTCACGCATTTAGACTTCATGTATTTTTTGTAATTCATTTTATGTATTTAGAATGAGATCAGTGCAGTCGAGCTTTGCCCATGTGTTTAACCAGAAGGTCATGCTGAGTGAAATATGTCAAAAATCCGACCAAATTTCTTTAGTTCGCGCATAATTGTTGTTAGTCGAGACTGCTTAAGTAAACCATAGAACGCTTTAATATTTTTAACGAAGATAACCAACTGTTCCTCTTGCTGTAAATGTGGCAGTCATGAATGAACACCAATCCTGGTACCCTTTTAACTAAAAGATATCTATGTTAATAACAAAACATTGGCAAATTATATTGTAAAAGCCTGTTTTTTCGGCATAACAGTCACTGTCAGACGCGTTTCCTGAAAGTCACAGGTACAACTTTAGGGCTTATCCAAAGTACGGCCATCTTCCATATCCTCCGTAATTGTAACCAACTCCCATGCAACATTCGGCCATGAAAGTAGTGCACATGCATCCTCCGTACACGCGTTTAGCGCGTTCTAATTGTTGAAGCGCGTTTGGGGTTTGGTCAAGATCATACTTTGGGTAAAAGTTTAATTGGGCCTTAACAGCAGTCACCAACACCACTCCCATGAGTAAAACACACCAAGATCTCATTTTAGTCCGTATATGCTTAGTCCTTGATTAAATTCGCTCTTCTAGCACAGGGCTCCTCTTACTTTCCTCTGCAGCGTTGAATATTACAGAGACGGCCAAGTACCGCACCGCTTAATTTGGAGATAGTACAAGTGTGCAGATAATTTCTTACTACTACTAAAAAAACTGAAGAAGGTGCTACAAAACACTAATTCAGCTTAAGTTCTGTGAGTTTGTTGGTGTTGCTAAGAATTACAAAATCATCAGCAATAATTACGTGGATTAGGACAACAAGTCATAGCTATTGGAGGTTACTTTATTTATGTGTTATACGCACATTGTGCACTTGTCTAGTTCATCCAAGCCCGGAAGCATTTCGGTCAAGCCAGCGACAAAAGAAACGATTTGCAAAGTGCAAACTTTACTCTCGTGCCGTCATGCACTAATCTGAAAGGATGCTTTAAGTTCAAGTAATTGTTTACTTACAGTACTGTCCAGAAACTAATTTACCATAAACTCAAAGTTATCATAAACCGGTTTTTTCTTCAGTAAATTGTTGAATAAGAAAAATGGTTTTGTCCAGTTTTCAGTGCCGTCGACCTAAGTCATGGGAACTATTGGACTCGAGAGTTCGAAGAGTGGAATCGCTTGGCATAGTGGATAGCTGCCAAAACACACAAACAAAACAGATAAAAATAAGAGACAAAACAGATAAATAACTAACCAAATACATTTCCAATGAAAAATGTCAGGAGTAGGATCATTAAGTTTGCAGTGGACTGCAAAACTGACCTAACTTCGGAGCGAACCAGCTTCGCAATTCGCTTTTGGGTCAGTGTTGAGTTACTTTTGCAGTCCATTATATGTACGAGTACTTTACTTTATGATGAAACTGGATTACCGGAATACAGAAATTTGCCAGGCCACTTACGCTTGATGTGCTGCGTGAAGTAGTAGTCGTAATAGTAGTTGCCGATTCGAACTTCCGCGACGCACTCTTCTTCACAGCAAGATTACCAGATTTCTTCACTTGCACTTTACTCAACAGGAAGTCACTTCCAGGAACAAGCCATTTTGCGTCACTCCAGAAAATAGCAATTAGCGATACGAAGTATATACAAAGGACATGCAGATCTGCGGATTCAAACAGCTGGGGCATAGTGCCTACTTCGGTGATAAGAATGGCAGGTATGGCTGCGGCTATAAGCGAGATGAATGTATGTTGCGACATGGCGGCTGCGTCTTTGGTTACCATCAAAACGATTCCGCACCTACAAACAAATGCGAGGAACAGTAAAATTTTGTCGAATTGGGCCTATAAGTTCTCATATACAGTACAGCGGATAACTGCAACAAAGAACTCGAATGAAGACAGAATACAACGGTTCAAAACCTTAGAAGTGGTTCGAGCCAAATTCAGCCTATAGTTTATGGCTGTGAGACCAACATCCATAAATCTTTGTTATGCACTTTTACCATTGCTTTAACGGTTTTAATAACTGTAAAATAATAGCAAGAAAAATAGGATTTTTGAAGGCAATAGACCCAGAAGTGACGAATAAAAATAAAAATTTAATTATCGACTGTATTATTTGCCTTTGTATTAGTTAGTAGGTGTTGTACTCTTCAAATGTCCACAAAAAAGAGAAACAATTCAACATTGACCCGCAGTTTTGCGCTCAAAATCGGGTGAACAGTGCCTGTCTACAAACTTAAAAGAGTCCATTTACGCTTACGTAATGACGGTTGGTACTAGCCAATAAATCGGAGGTTCGGGGATCCCGGGTTCTTTTATTTCTTGGAACACGAAATCGATACATAGTCCGGCTAAATGTATGGCTTGTAGAATAAAGAGCACTTTTAGCGTTCCTATCGCAATGGCCGATGTTTTGACGCTGGGCCGATCGAATAAAGCAGTCCATGAATATTGCTGCACGGGTAAACTTAAGATTAAGGTCAGCACTGTGTACAGTCCTGCTTGTGGCAGCTGTTCCGACAGGATGGTGCTATCCCGTTGTGCAGGATCCACATCGCCCATTTATACGGAATAGTTTACTCCAATTACTGACTTTCAGGAATACGTATGAGGATGAGAAACGTAATGTTATTACAGATAATCCATATTAGAATTCTTAAGCGCCATTTTATCGCAAGGATTTTTAGGAGTAAGACATGGTTTTTTAAGTAAATGCGATGGGCAAAAAACCAAGTGTATCAGCGATAAAAACTTTGCATTTTTAAGCTACGGTAAGTAGTACTAAACGAGAATTATTATAATGCTGTGTGTTACTAAGCAACCAGCAAACAGTCTTTGGGCAAGGCCCAAAAGGTATAACAATTACAGTAATGTCTTGAGGCAAGGTTATGCTTTCCAGGAAACATTCAGATGGCCGCGTATTACAGTATCATGTTTGCCGCTTTGAATTTGGTTGAGGCGATCGTGCGGTCAAGTGCACTGGGCGGAGCGATCGGCGTAATTTGTTGCGATGGTAGTCGCCTAAGGTTGTTCCATGATATGCGCTGTCCGATAAAGCGTCTGCAGTAGCTGCCAGTCGTCGTCGCCCAGGTGTTAACCGTACGGCAGATCGGGCTTCTGCCATGAATCCAGGCTGATATCCAGTTGTTCGTCTTTCGTTAATCAGTGCAAATATTGGCTTGGACTGGACAATTATGGAGTCACCTCTACCCGGGCGCAGGAACGGTTTATCATAAGGAAGGCCACGAAATTTATAACAGCGGCTTATAAGGTCATCCGGTCCACTGAAAATTTCTCGCAAAACGAACTACAAGCAGTAAATCTGTTAATATAGCCCGTTAGTCATGTTTCCGCACGGAAAAAGCCGTATCCTTAGCTTGCAAGGTATTCCTAATGGCACTGGTTAAGGTATTTCCTAATGCTTACTCTAGCCGCCGCTTGCAGCTGATAGTCCAGGAGATCGGATCCCGGAAGGGAGCACAGCACGAGTGCATAACGCTCTAACGCAAAATTAAAATGGTCCCATGGGATCTTGGAGAACCGTTCCACGTAACGTGTAGTTTTGGTGCTCCCCATTACAAGTCTGCACTGGTCTTTAAGGTCCTCGAACCTATGAAAAGCATGATTATACCTGTTTTATGGAACTTCGACCAAGCAGATTATTATCCTTTATCAAATTTTATGATACAGAAGTATCGAACGCGACACCTCTCCTCTACTCGACAAAACCCTGGCTACTAAACTGTTCGCCAACGCTTACCACGTATTAACCCTAAGTTTATCCTTGGACTGTTGAAAGTTGTCCTGCATCTTTTCCCTGCTGGTCCGCAACTTCTTTTGCTGTTGCTTTGGATTTCTTAGTGTAGCAAACACAGACCTGCACCAAAAACGTTTCTTTTATGGCGCTCTCCTGATCTATGTTGTCGCATGATAAGCTATTCGCTAAACGTACGTACTCTTTTTTGCGATCCAGGAATTTTTCATATTTCACACGTTTTGCGCGTTCGGCTTTTAACCATCGTTCATGCATTGCGCGAATCAAATCTTCCGCGTTATCTTCGTTGACCTTACGTTGGGTTCTGCGGTAGGGACCACTAATTATTAGTTTTTCAGTATTTGCATCACAACATCACAATAACTACCGCTAAAACATACTTCTTGGCCAACGTCTGCAGGCTTATTTCACTTTTAACGGCCTGAAATCGAGTTTGTACTTTAGACATGCTTTCCAGCCATGGCGGATAACTTTTGAAGCGCCACTCATTCACTCCATCACTAAAGATGAAAAGCATAAGTTACAGTACACCGTAAACGCAGAAATCTTGCTGTATTGCAGACCTTGATGGACAGTGCCGATCGAAGCGCCCAGCGAGCTTATTCCTGTGAAATTTTCTCCAAAGCAGCTGTTGCTGTTAGATAAAACACGAGTCAATTACGATGGAATCAAAGTTGCCAGTTTTCGACAACTACCACCATTACAGTTATCTATGGACAAACTTAAACCGTACCTGCTCTTTTGCGTTCATGTTCGAAGGACCGGTTTTTGAAAGGGTATCTGATCCCGATCCGTCACCGTCTTCTTGTCTTTGTGAGCGAAATTTTGGATTGAAGGTTACGCTGTAACAGGATGAATTTTTGACAGCTGGTTGAAGGAACTGGTTACTGAAGACTTTGTACCTCGGTGACCGGCTTAGAGCTTCCATATCAAAGTGATGTCGCAGTTCCTCCAAGCGATCAAAAGACAAAGGATGCTGGAATTATTAGTTTACTGTAAATGTAGAGCTCACTTGTCAGTCACCGCCTCAAATCTGACAGACCGGCTTACCCACGAAAGAATTTCTCTGAGACGAACATTGCTTAATGATGTGAGGATGATGTCAATCCATCGGATGTATCTTGAAAAACAAGTGCGCTCAATTTGCTTCGTTGGCTCATCTCTGAAAAATGCGAGGTACACAGACAAGGCAGAATTACTTTAGTACGGAACAAAAGGGATAAAAAGATTGTTATTTGATTCGATAAAGTTTTACATACCGCATACGTTGAGTCAAACAGTTTCTCCAACTGCTGAATGGAATAGACAAGGTGGTGAACCGTTCCCAGGTGTGGCGAATCGTGCATCAGCGCCACAATGCTCTGGAGTTTCATTTTTTGTAAAGCTGCCATAACGAACTAAAAATATTTTACTCACTTTATTCCCAACACAACAGTGTCCTATCAACGGTGTCTGAGTTGTGGTATTAATTGACCTGGTCACTCTGGTCTAGAAAGTCTCCCAGCTCGCGCCCTTTCACAACTTTGTTCACACATCGGCGCATTTCTTTCATAAACATCTTCCAGGAAATGAAGCCGCCATCGCTTTTGGTACGCAAGCTGCCAGTTGGACGAAAAGGTTGATTGAGTAACTGGGGCAGATTTGATCGCGTAACAGATTCTTGGTCCAATGCATCTTCGTCTGCAGTATGTATAAGCAAACTCACTAGAAGTTGGAACGATACTTACAACATTCCAGCGTCGAACGAACGCCGACCATGAAAGTTTGATGAAGGATGCAGCTGAGTGAAACGTAATATTAATTTTTATTATTGATTAATGAACGTAACTGCTAGCGTCCGGACGGATACCATGCGTCCCGTGTTGTCCATCCGTCTGCTGACGCATCAGCCTGTAGCGGGTGCGAGGTCGCATGTTTTCCATGGACAACAACAGATCCGGCTATAAGAGGACATAGTTTTCAGTCTTCCTCAATGTTTATGAACAGATTTTTGGGTCCAAGAGGGCTTACAATATGGCTGTTTAAGGCTTTCCTGATTAAGAGTTCGTCGAATACGGTTAAAGAACCCAGTGCCTTATATGGATCCGTCAGAGGAGTAAAATCTCCTCTCTGGGCCGCGATTTGCTTCATTTCTTCAGATTTTTGTAGATATTCCGGGACTTTCCGCGGGTAAGCCGCGGGGACATGATGATCGTTCGTAGCTGCATTATGTGAGGGGATTTCATCAGCATGTGTAGTTAGACCGAGACGAGCTAGGAAACATTATCTTTAACAGAAAATCAAATCTTCAACAGTGGTTTTTAGCTTAGAAGTGACATTGTCGTACAAGGATTCTCCACAAGATCACTGAGGACTTCCGTGTTCTTCAACTGCACTAGTTTGCGGAACTGGTAGCTGGATAGTCCTTTGGGAATATCCCACCATTTCCCAGCTCTGCAGGAAATACAACAAAACAGATCTATGTCTATTTTAAAAAAAAATATCTCCAGTTTAAATACGCGATCGGACAGATTAGAAACGAATAGCTTGACTCACTTCTTCCCCATTTCAGGTGAAAACATGCCCCTGTCCGAGCTGCGTAACTCTTCAGCGTGCAAAACAGTTTTATTTTTGCCGTTGTATTTTTTACGGTGTGGATGGCATTACAAACTTGCCGCTGAGTACAGTATAGTATCAAAAAAGTCTCATGCTTATTCGTGATTTAATCACTGTAGCAGCGAGCATTTATTAATTATTGCCAAGAGACGGATTCTATTGCAAACAAAAGTTCTATCCCAACCACCAGGATTTAGTACTCGACCTAACAATGTTTATGTATGTAATTATGTGAAAAGATGACACATTAATTATTGTTCTTGCATTGTAAAAATGCTTGCGTACGAACATCGTAACCGGTAATCTGGTACTGCTTAGCGTTGTTTGATAATATTATTATTAATTTTAGTATGCAGCTGAGCTATTTAGTTTCATGCGTGCCCTCATCTCGTTTTCTCGTGATTTTAATATGTTATTTAAATAGCTTCAAATATATCGCAGGTTTTATACTTTGTATCTCGTATCTCACCATCAGTAAAACCATGCCTATGAAGGTCGCAGCAGGTAATGATAATTTCTAGCTCCGTAACTCTTAAGACATTCGGATCGTTCTGGATTACAGTGTGCGTTAATATTAGATTGTACGCGTTACAGAAAGTGCCCAATGCCTAGGTACATTTTCATATTGTAATATAAATTGTATAGGAGTACGAAGTACTCGTACTTAATCCTATATATTAATAAAATAAGCCTTAGCGAATTCCATTTCTGTCACCCTTTTTTGAGCGATCCACTGAACCAAACTTTGATGTCTATATGTCATTCAATAGCCGCGAGTTTGCAGATTTGCAGAAACCAGTTAGTTTTTTGAAAGTATGTGAAGTTTTAGAGAAAATCTTAAAAGAACTTAACATACAAAGTCTACGGGAAAAGTGCAGAACCCACCACTGCAAACCCACCCAAGCCACCACTGTCACGAACAGCACAGGAAAAGACATCTACACTTGATGGAACTTTGGTGTCCGTTAGTTATCGGACTGCCTTTAGTTCATAAGATTTTTATTAAGAGTTAGTTTTTAAAATATGTAGGCTCGGAAAGTGATGTTTCTTAAAGACTGAACATGCAGAATCTCCTGGAAAGTGGGAGCGACCCAAATTCCAAAGATAAAGTAGTTGCCTTTCGCAACGGGTTGATTAGATGTATTATTAAAATTTAAAACTGCTTCCAAAGGGCGGTTGGCTTTTGCTGCCGTGCCAATAAAGTGGAATATTTTATCCTTTTTTTCAAATCTCAAATAAACATCATTTTGTGAGAGACTGAAAGTCGATTTTGAGAATTTTGGTGTTCGACTGGAAATGATGTGGACTACTCGAGCAAAACAGCGAGTCCCAGTCCCACCGGGCGTACGCACTAGGATTCGAGTCTAACCGCCGCCCGGGGAGAAAGCGGCCCAAGGCAAATCTTTTCACGGCGACCTAAATGAGGAGCGCGAGCCTCCAGCAGGGGAAGGTAGAGAAGGTAAAAATATTTTTCAGAAGGGATATTTTTCCGCTAAGGAACGTAGACAAAAACGGTTTTATAAAAACAAAACCGCATTTTAGCATTCAAAAATTTAAAATAAACAGAAAATTTAAAAGCGAAGCTTATCCGCATTCTAATCTATGTTTCCGCCAGCTATAAAGCATTCCGTCAGATCAGCTCCCATCAAAGGTCAAAACAAAAAATTAGGGAATACCCTCTCCGGTGCGCCTGGGTGCGACAAGCTACATTAATGAACCATCTGTGAGGACGTAAGCGTGAAGCGACAATGCGTTTAATGGGTTGGGGATGTTGTTGGCGTTAAATGGGTTGGGTTTGGGATGGGTTGGGGTTGGGATTGGGAGGCGACAATGCGTTGGGGATGTACTATACAAATGCATAGATTTTTGCCAAACTTGAAACAAATTTTATAAGCACGTAACAGAAAGCGGAATCATAGGCGGCGCCTATCTGCAGCGGGGTCGCAAGCAAGACACTGTGCTTAAGTTGTCGACGTTAATCAATAAAAATTCACCAAAGAACACAACGAAATTTTGAAGTCTTCATCAGGTTTAAATTGTCTGTGTGTAAACAGTTGGAGGAAACTGGAAAGTATTTTTATTCTAAGTGGTCTAAAGGTTGACATCGGTGGTCGTACGGTCGCATCACTGGATTGTTTTGTCGGGACGCACTAACTAAAATTTAACGAAGCTCCGAATGGTATCTGAACCAGTAGAAGTACTGAAATACGGCTACAAAAATTTCAGTAATTATGGAGCTTTTTTTATTTGTAGTTCTTGACAACTGACCGGCATATGCTGCTGATTGATTTGCGAGAAGCTTAAAAACTTTGTTTTATAATTGCAAACAAAAAGGACATATTCCTGGAAATTTTCTAATTTTTCGGGTCTAATTTCGGGTTAAGTCAGCGGAACGCGACAATGTTTTCTCAAAACGGCCTTAAACATTTAATTATTAAACTGTGATACATTCTAACTGCTACCAATCTGTCAGTCAACTATGGTCAAAGGCCCAAAATAAAGAATAAGTTACGACATTAGTTATGATAAGCATAACCAAACAGGTATTGAGCAAATACCGTTTGTCTCTGCCAATGAAACTAATCAAACTATATTATTATTAATATTCTTATACGCTCCGCTCAATAAAACTAAATTTGCAGTCATGGGTTTGTACTTTGTAGCTTTCCATAAATAACAATTTATCGCCGATTTATTCCGCGCAGTTTGCGCGGGGTCTACTAGTATATCTATATTGCGCGAGCTGATTGTGTCTTCTACCGCCCCATGCTACGCGCACCAGGTCAGCAGAATGAATTATCCTTACTTTACCATTACAACACCACTGGCTTAATCGAAAACAGGTTTTGAACCTTGATCAGACGTACGAATGGAAAGATATCGCAAGCCGGTTGCAAACGTGCAGGACCTGAATGTGCTTGTTGGAATGAGAATACGGTATGTGTACGTATGTTTTGCTGCAAAGTCTAACGAAGAAGCTGCGGTAACTTTCACCACGCGGACACGTTTATGTAGTTTCATCTTCTCAGCTTCTCTATGCTGCAAGTTGGTTTGCTGTACTTGTACTGTATAATTATAGTCTTACAATGCATTCGCCCATTCAAAAAATATCGCTATCTGTCATAGCGTTAAGCGTCCTCGTTTTGGTAGTTTCGAGGGCGGATGATACACAATCGTGCAGTGCCTCCAGCAAGCCAGGCGAAAGCAAATCATGCGGATGTGGTTCCGACGCACTCAACCGGGCGCCGAAGGAAACGGTTAACAATCCCGTAACCGACGACGATATTATTGTCGAGGACGATAGCTCCAATACTATCGACGCCAAGTCCGTGAAAGCACAGCCCCGCACCGACTCTACAACACAACATGCTAATATGGTGAAATTAGCCGGAGGAAAATTCACGATGGGCACGGATGAGGCGCATTTCCACGAAGACGGAGAAGGGCCAGCGAGACCGGTTATCATCTACCCTTTCTGGATGGATGTGATGGAGGTGTCCAATAAGGAATTTGCAGAATTTACCCGGGATGCTAGTTATGTGACGGAAGCGGAGAAATTTGGCAATTCGTTTGTGTTTTTTGATATGATGACGGAAGAGCAGCAAGAACCGGTGCAGGAGTCAGTGGCTGCTGCTCCCTGGTGGTATAAGACTCCCAACGCTAACTGGAGGGAACCGGAAGGCATCAATTCCAACCTCGACGAGCGGTGAGTAAAAAATTAATAACATTATGAGGCAATGTGGAACAGCAGTATAGTTTGATGATGGTTAGGCTTTTACGGTCTGCTTGTAAAAATTACGCAGAAAATCGTGGTGTTAGTATCGGTTATTTCTTCGTACAGCCGTACGCGTCGAATTTGATTGCACTAAAGCTTAAGTATAACAACACCACTATGATTTCTTTTTGATAAATAGTTCATCGAAAAAAATGCTAACTAAATGGCGTTGCAGTTTTTAATAGTAGAACCTCGAATGTGGTTAACAATATGAAATTACTGTTCTGGTTACTGTTTTTAGAAAGTTTCGTGGCAGTTGACAACACCACACACAGCCTTTGATAGTCCTGCGTGATGGTAACCGAATTCAAAATTTGCAGATGGGACCACCCTGTGACGCATGTGTCATGGAATGATGCCGTTGCGTATTGCAAGTGGAAAGGGAAGCGTTTGCCGACGGAAGCTGAATGGGAGTACGCGTGCCGGGCCGGTCTGGAAGACCGTTTGTATCCGTGGGGAAATGTGCTGCTACCGAATGGTGAACACATGGCGAATATCTGGCAGGGAGAATTTCCTCTCAACAATACGGCGGATGATGGTTATAAATGGACGGCACCGGTGGACTTGTACAAGCCTAATAATTTTGGCCTCAAGCAAATGGTAAGCAACAACTGCAAGAAATTAATTTGATAATATAGGCTATTTCACTTTTGGTCATCTACACGGCAGTTGACACGTATCTTTACTGCATTGCCACATAAAATGCTTGAGTTTATTTTCTACCGAAGGCAGATGAAATTTTTAATTGTTTCGTTTAAGCAACTAAACTTGTATCGATTTTTTTGTGTCTGAAAAATGTGATTCTGCCATTGATATTGTGATCATACTGTCCAGTTTTTTTGCATTTTCGCAAAAGCGCAGATAAGAACCGTATAAATCTTTTATAGGCTGGAAATGTTTGGGAATGGGTTGCCGATTATTGGTCTATACATCACATGCAAGAACTGAAAAAGAATCCTACAGGTCCAAAGAAAGGCACTGAGCGCACAAAAAAAGGCGGATCTTTTCTGTAAGTGAACTTAAGTAATATATGGGGATGTTTTTAGTGAAAAAATTAATTATAGTCAAACTGTTGAATTAAGGGAAATGGTACCCGATACATAGTATGAAACATCTGTATACTTAGCTTACGGTTTTCACGCCACTGTGTACAAATCAGCTATCTACAGATACCACAAAACAATGCAAAAAAAGTGTCCATTTATCATTTTCTGAAAAGCAGCATTTTTCTTGCGACTACTTGAAGACGATAAAACACTGCCATATTGCTATCTACCATAACTGATGCAAATTAAAAAAATTAACAGTGCAGAAAGATGGGTAGATTTATTAAGTGTGCTAATGGTAAGTGGGACAGTTTCTTACTATAAGCACGAGCAAAATAAATCATGGGCACTTCAGCATTTTTGCTTTTTAAAATTGAATACTTGAATAATCTTTTGCTAGACTAAGCAAGTTACTCAATAACTTGTACTTGTTATTCAACAGCATATTATTAAAACTACCCTTTGGTTGCAGCTGTCATAAAAGCTACTGTTATCGGTACCGGTGTGCCGCCCGGAGTAACAACGGCGCTGATTCTTCGGCATCGAATCTCGGATTTCGCTGCGCTTCCGACATTGACACAGAAAGCTGACCTGTTTCTTTCATACTCAATATTTGACCAAATAACTGATCTCGTTGAGTAAAAGTAGCGTAACGCTGCACTAACGTCTTGCTTTGTACTTCTGTTTGGTAGCTATCTCATTAATTAATGTCCGTTTTTTGTTTCTGCATTTGTAACGATCACTATGATATTACTGAATAATAATATTACACAGATTCACTGAGGCGCTTACATCATAAACAATCATAAAGCGGTGTTCATAACAAACAATGTGACAATGAATTACAATTAACAAGGAACATACTCTGCATGCGGAGACATCAATAATGTTAACGTTGAAATAATGTGCAGATTACTTTACACTGATAGTCAAGAATTTTTTGCATCAGTATTATGTGAGTTTAGTGTTACCATAATTCGTTGAAGCATACAAATCGCTTCTACAACCTTATTAATAACATTTACATGGAAAGAGAGTTTCATATGTTCAGATGAGTGGCTCGCAAAAAAACGGCATGTGATGGTAACACCTACGTAGTGCATTATAGTGTTACCATGGAGTTACTGGAGAAAGAGAAATCTTAATAAATAACTATGTATGCGTGGGCGTGGTTTTCGGAGGGATGTAACCTGCAGTATTTTCATTGCACTCCAACATGCTGGTCGATCGCTGTTTCTAGTTTTTTCACCATATGCCGGACTGGCAGATGCCGAATCTAGGGCCAGGATTTAGATCCTGTCATGTTAAAATTTAGACCTATGTCTGACCGACTATGAGTTTTGCTCTCGATACTACTTTTATCACGAATATTTTTAGTGATTAAATTAAAGAATAAAAAATTTGCTACTTACAGTTTTGTTAAACACCGGAATGCCGGCACTTCCAAACTGGCCATCATATCCATGAGATACGATGTACACCGAGCGCTCTAACATTATTCTGAAACATCATAAGCGAGAAACTGATGTTGCGAATCGGCTAGTGGCAATTCACAGTCGACTGGACCGCTATGGTTATGATGTCAACATCAAGTCTGCTCTCGAGGGACAGCTGAATCAGTTTTTTCCTAATAAACTAGCGCACAAAGCCACACAAGTCAAGGCGGTAGGCTTAACAAAAATTAGTGCCAAAAGTAGTTACAATATTTGCAGTTTCACTCTCATTCCGAAGCTTAAAGCTTTGTATATACATTTCCCCGTTATATGTTTCTGAAAATAAAATTTCAGAAACTGCGCAACTTAGGCTACGATGAAATTCCGCCGCATCTTGACCGTAAGAGCGCAATTCCTGCGTCCACCCTTTTAATTTGACGCCAGTATGCTCACTGTATTCAGAATGGAACCATTTGGTGTACCCTAAATTTGTGATTGCGTTCGGCGCGAGAGGACCTGCATGGAAGGAACGCCTGAAGATACAGCAGTATGACATGGACTGCTCACGTCATGGCATCGAATTTCCAACAGCGGCTCCGCCTGCTTTCGCCAAACAGTTTGCACCGCTACTAGGTCCAGATGTACGAGGTGATACTAGCCGGCGATAATAACCCCACAATAATATTGATTTCCATTTCATCGTGTCAGCAAAATACCTCAGTTTTTTTGCTTTTTAGCAATACGGAAATATTGAACTATTCAACAGGCGACCGCGTTCCACCATCGGTTACCAAGCACTAGCTTCTCGGACCGTTCGTTGGCCAGTTCGTGGGCAGTCCATGGTAGGCATTGCACTGCCTTTTGCAGTGAATGTTGTGAACAAAAAATAAATTGGTCGCTTCAAGCGGCCTTACCAACAAGGCAGATGCTAAAATTTATTAGATGTTAAATTTTGCTGAATTTATCATTGCTTGATTACTGATGCCACAATTTTCAACAAATCCTGTAGTCGTCCTTCACCTCAGTAATAATTCTCAAAACTTTCACGACCGAAGATTATCTGAATATGTATGCTGCTTTAATCCGTCTAATTAATATTTTCGAATAACGTTTCGTTTTGCTTTCTGCCGATCCAGGTACCACAACAAAATAAAAAGGTACCCAAAAAGGTTTTCATCATGCGACCAGCTGCCGGCTCGAAAAAAGCTTCCACATGCGCGTCTAACGATAAAACTGACCGGTGAAGTAACTTTTTGTGCTGTTGCGGTAAATTTAATGTAAATGCGATGTTGGTCTTTTCAAGATCTCGTACGAGATCTAAGTATTGGGCGTTTGCAACATATTTATTTTAAAATAGGATCACCTTTGAATAGTTTCGGTTTAAACAAAAATGTTGTACTACGGTATAGTCTATGAGTACTGCTGACATTGTGAGTCATAAAATTCTTATCATTTACCATTATTGCAGGAATAAAGCAGAACCGTTGGTGAGATTCGTGCAGTCACCCACATTCGCGAGTAACCGTCCATGACTTTTTGTTATTTTCTGTTTACATCAGCGAGCTAGTGTGCAAACTTTGGGTTCTTTTGTGGCCGCCCAAGCGTTGCCGAATACCGTAAAACCATGTCCGAAATCAAGCCCGTTTTATGTGTCGGGTCCGCGCTTTCCTGAATCTTCCGACATCACCGTTCCAGGGTACACCGTATATGTACCTAGTACATGCTGTAATCATGGCAGATTTAGAAAGTGTTGATCCAGTGTGGCATTAATCATCTTAGCTTTGTGATTTAACGACAGACCTGGGTCGTATAACACTCACGAAATGCGTATTGGACGCCGAATATCTGCGCAGCACAAGTTGGGACATGGTGGTTTTATTCCCCCTCCATTTCATGTTCGCTGTTCTCATCGGAAGAAAGAAAAGGTCAGTGAATAAAAGTTTATAACGCAAAAGCACCAGCTGGTTTGCAAAAGATATTACTTTTTGTAGTGTCACATGTGCCAAATGGAAGTGTGGTGCCTTCCGACATTTTACGCCTTGCCGAAACGGAAGGTGTACCTCTGTCCACTTTGTTACCATGTACAACGGAAGAAAGCAGTCACACTGAAGCCGCGGTAATTTAAGAAGTTAGTGTTCAGAATAACTGCCCTTCGAATGATAATTTTTTTCTGCCAGTACCGTTGCACGAATGCGAAGAGTGGTTGATTGCGGATGGCTGCACACACATAAACATTTTCCGGACTCCGACCGCATACTAACGGTACTCGTACTCCATTCTCTGTAGTACTTGTACTCGTACTTGCTGTGGTTTCTCGATAGCTGTCTAACTTTTCACCCTACTGCACGCGGCACAGTCAGAAGTTCCGTTGACTTAAGAGGGCCCGGGCTGCCTTTACCAGGTCTAGGAAATCCCTGTACTTGCTGCCGTCAACCGGCTGGAGTGTGACGTTGCGGCAGTACTTATGGCTAAATCTGGCGCGCTACATAAGCACCATGTAGGGTCCACAACGTCAACGGCAGCAAGTATAGAGAGTGCCTAGATAAGTTGTTGACATCCCTCGGATTGATAGTGCCGGCGAAGTGCAGTAGGGTAAAAACAATTGCTGTGAATATTAAGCAAAAAGTTACTGCAAAATTTGATGTGTAGAAGTGTGTAGAAGTACAATAACTGCATACTGCAGTATCACAAGATATTTTAAATGTACTGTATGTATGTTCTCCTGTACAATACCGGGTGCAGTAAAACTGCAGGTGTGCATAAGTCCAGCACAATATCTGCACAAATGTAATGACCGTATGAGTACCGTTAACAAAACTGTAAATGTGGATTTTCAGCATGCAACCTTGGCGGAAGTAAAGTGGCTCGCACGGAAGGAACTTTACATGCATCTACATTTTCCAAAACGTAGAGATGCGATACCACAGAAGGGCGTACGACGTTACGCGGCACCATGAGACATCACCGGAAGAATGCATGGTTACCATCCAGAACAAAAGATGCCTCCAATACTATCGCTTACAACCAGCTAGGTTTCCTGTTAAGATGACCTATTAACGTAACCGCCCGGCTATGGGCAGATGTAGTGCGTATATAGTACTATATACGCGGAAGGAACCATGTGGCCTTTCATATGCATGAAACTGCTTGCTAATTTGTGAAGGAGATAATTACAGTGAGTTGCAACAAAATGCTACTAATGAAGCGCGACTGGTACAATCATCACGAATAAACATCCTCGCACACTTGCACTGACCATGGAGATCGTTATGGTTGCTTCCTGCTGCGCTTTATTATACTTCTGGGGCTTTTTAACGGCTCTGCCCCGAAATTGGTTACAACTGAACTTGGTCTCCATCCCAGTGCTGGTGTCGCCAGTTCTTTTATTGTTTGTGCATAATGCAAAAATTTGACAAACCCGTCTTCAAAAGGTTCGATCAAGTCCCTCCTATGTAAACCAGTACTATTTTCTTGTTGGTAGTTTTGATATCTCTCTAAAGTCCTTCGCAGTTTATCCAGCTGACCATTTAATTGCTGGCCGCTTGTTGTTTCAGTTTCCATGTTTTGCTGAATTTTTTCTATCTCCTTTCGCAAAGCTGACCGGAGATTGTCGAAGATTGCATTCTTTTTCCTTAGTTTAACCAGCTTCTGATGCTTTAATAGCGAGTGTTCGTCCGTTGAAATTGTCGTATCCAAGAGCTCCAAAACACAGTCCTTCTTGTGGGCTAACTTAGCCGTGTAAGCCCATTCTTTGTCCCTGATATTGCCTTCCTGGAGGGAAACAGTCAGCAACTGGGTCTGCAAAGCCGTTTCGTGCTGGAGTCGGTTTGCCTGATCGTTGGTGTGCTGAAACGCTTTAATAGACCGAATGGCTTTCTTGGAGAATTCTCTAGCTTTCTGGCAGGAGGTGACGTGCTCACAACAAGCTTCCTGCAGATTATCGTTCATGCTTAACATGAGCGCTCGTTGGTACTCCAGAAAAACTTGGGCAAGTTTTCGTTCATAATTGCGGAACAGCTTGTTGCGCAGTTTTGCGGTGTTCAAAATCAGTTTGGATAATCGACTCGTATATAAATTTTTTTCTCGGATGGCTTGTCTTTTGAGAAGAGCAATTTCTGCCTCCATCCGGCGCTGTTTATCCACATTTTCGCGGAGAGTATAAATTTTGTACTGCAAGTCAACCTTTCGCTCCTGACAAAGTTTCTTCAGCTTTTCTCTCTCGCCTTCCAACCAGTTGATTGTCACTGTATTATGTACTACAATCTCATCCAGTTGCCCTTTTAGTTGCTGAAATTTATTTTTCAGTATTGCTGCTCTAGTGATTTCGTAATCGTTCTGATCAAGCAGGAAGTTGATGAACTGGTCTAGATCAGATAACTCAAATCTGGATTTTGTGCTCAGTTCATGGTGATCAAGTTCCAGCTCAATCCACTGTTTACGTTTTAGCTCGATCTGATGTTCAAGATTATGAATCTGGACTTGATAATACGCCGGAGTCTTTTCGTATTCGAGCACAGCTTCCATGGATTTCCATCCTTGATTGCTGGAGTTTTCTTCCAAATACAACTCCGACCACTGTAGTTTAAGCTCCCGGCGAAGTTCGCTAGGCGGCATATGCAGGTCGTGTGCCAGAGCATACAGATCATCGATTGGTGAAGACTTACTTTTTTTCAGCTTCGCAGGTTTCTCCTGCAACATCATAGCAAGTAAATTTTTTTGAAGTTTTTTGAAGAAATATTCGTACAAAATACAACCATGACAAAGTTATATCAAAATCATCTAACTGTAGATCGTAATGTAGATCGTAATAGATGCACGAGCACATAAACCGGTTTGCGATTTCCAGTAGAAGTAGTGATCATGAAGGGTCCTTACTTTTAATTTTATCAAGCAGGTGATCATGCGAAAGAAGATCTAAGAAATCTTACCTTGGACGAACCTTAGTAAAACCATTTTCCTTTCCCTTGTTGTAAGTTTTTGAGAATTCCTCATCAGCGGATTCCCATTCACTTGAACTACGGCCCGACTCATAATAGTTATAGAGGTCATCCTCGTGGACGGGTAACTTCACCTTGTAAGGATCTTTAAAGACAGTTTCTTTTCGTAGTCCCATTGCGATAGATGTTTTAACTGATTTTTCAAACGCTTGGACCGCCTGCTTTTTCAGATTATCGGCCGTAGTATTGCGGCTCGGTTCCTCTTCGTTGGAGGATGTATCTTCGTCATTTGGATCTTCGATTTGATTAACCTTTGTGGGTACAAGAGGGTTTTTCGGCTGGTCCACCTGATGGGGCTGTCCATTGACGTAGCCGGCGGACAAAGGGGGCCTTCCTGGGCTTTGAGCGCTGTTAACGTTAATTGAGTTCAAAGCTTTTATTGCTTGGGTTTCCGCTATTAACTCCATTGCATAATCGGCAACTCCTACTGGAACCGGCTGTTTGCCCAGTACCTGCTCGCGGCGATATTCCATAAATGCCAAGTCCTCGGCGCTTTCTACAAGCCATTTGTCTTGCTGGCTGTTAGTCATAAAAAGCTCATTTTGAGTAAAATATGGATTTTGAAGAGGCGTGGTACGCAAATCCTCTCTGTAACGCTCCGCTGGGTATTTTCTGTGGTACGCCTTTGGCTTTGTCTTCTGTGGAAGTGCAAGGGGTTCATCAGTTTTATTTGCGTCTTTCTCTGGTTTTGGCTTACTTTTCTTATCTTTGTTTATTTCCTCTTCTAATGGTGGAGCAGGTGGCAGTTGAACCTTGTCTTGGTAAAGGTTACCAACCGACGAGGCGGCAGAAGATGACGCGGTTTCGAAATCGTTTGACCTTTGCCCAACAGACCCAGGGCTCGAACTCCTCTCTGCCATTTTCTTTAATTTCGCCATTACATCAGGGCCAAGATTTTCGAAATCTAAGTTTGTTTCTAGTAAATCGTCAACCGTGAGTTGCGATAGGCTTGTCTTGGTAGTATCATCATTTAAGATGTCAACGAAAGTTTTGGTTATCCAATCCTCTTTTGACTGGGTTATCTCAGATGCGGGTTTGAAATGCATGCCACCAAACCGGGAAACTGTGTGGTCATTTTCCGGTTTCTCAGACAGTAGCCTACGTGTTGAGGCTCCCAAAAGCTCATTATCTGAATCACTGCTAGTAGATTCGGATTCGGTTTGAGCAGAATCAATACTAAGATCTGAAGCTACTGCTTCGTCGAGGTTTTCTGTGGCACTACTCAGTGATTCAACGTCGTCACTGTTTTCCTCGGCTAGAGTAAATGCGTTGAGCGCATCTACACTAGGCTGTTCTTCCAGATCAAAAATAAGCTCCGCAGGAATATCCCCCAACGATGATTTCTCGTCTGGTGGCTCGTCCTCGGCTTGCGGGGGTCGAAAATTGCCGACATTCTGGCCAAACTGTATGACATCGTCTTCCGAATATCTGAACACAGGGCGTAAAAGCTCTGGTCCCGGAAGTGGATCAAGGGCGATCCCGCGCTCTTTCTTCCCTTTTTTGCCTTTTGGAGGCATTGCCCGCTAATCATATAATAATATCTCGGAAAAACGCTTAACTCATCACGATTTCCGTTTTTATTATGGTATTAATCCATTTAAATGCGACAAACATTTGGCATCACAGTATCTACAAGATCGCCAAACTCCACATAAGTCATTGTTCTGAAAATTTCGAACTGAAAGTTTATAACATTTCTGAAATAAGTGTTGATGTAATAACATGTTACAACCTGGAATTTTTTGTACCTGCTCGCAGCTTCTGCAGAACTCACATGTCAGTAATGCGGTATTCTATGTCGTTACTAGGGCTTCTGCGCTGCCGAGGCGAGCATACTTAGATTTTCTTTGCAACAGGGCCATAATTTTTTACATTGAAGAAGCAGAAAATGATAATGATTTAGAAAGCGTTTTTGTGAAACCTCAGCTGTAGTATTTCGACTTACGATGCGAATTCGCTTGTAATCTCTGCAGTATTTCAATCTTGGACAATGAAGCAGACTGATAGTGATGCGAGCGGAGGGTGTTCGGTGGACAAACACCATGGATGCAACAGCTGTCATTCGATGTCGTCCACATCGTCCACTGGGTCGGGCCAAGGTAGTGATCACGATCATGAACATCATTCAGCATCTCACCATAAGAAGGGTGGCAGCGTCAGGTTTAGCGGTTTGGATAATATGGACGACGATGATGCAACCCCTGGCGATAGTGGTGGGAGCAAAAACTCAAAGTGTTGTCATATTTACCGCGGCCCAGCTGCGTTTATGTCACCTGGTGGTAATGCAAGTGACAACAAGTATCGCTTTGGCAAAATAAATCCTATATCTGGACACTGTTTCGTCTGCTTCTGAGAACGACCATTCAAAATAAATACTGTTAGCGAATAGTTGTTTTCAACAAACATGAACGTTTTTAGGACGACATCACAGCTTTGAGGATGAGTTGAACATGGATATCGAAGAATCTCAACGTCATCAGCACGGCGGATGTGGTGACGAAAATTGCGGATGTCAAAAGAAGCGCAAGCGTTCCGGTTGTGCAAAGAAGAAACCACCCTGCCCTAAAAAGAAGAAAAGTGCGTGCCCCAAGAAGAAAGCCAAAAAGGTCAATGAGTGCAAAAAAGCTGATCCATGCAAAAGCAAGACAAAGGTGGACAAATGCGATAAGTGCCAAAAACCTAAGCCCAAATGTGGATGCAAGCCTAAGAAGGGTCCGTTTATACTATAGATCATCCGATAACAGAGAATAAGATGAATAGCCCACCGCAATTTTAGTTTTAACATGGGCATCTAAGCAGTTGGCGTATGGGGACGTAAACAGCCTTATGCCTAATTACTGTTGTGGCAGTTTGAACTTTGGACTTGAGTAGACTAAGACCATCTGTAGCGTAATTACGCTGAAGCCAAATGCTTCATGTTTTTCCAAGCAAAGAAATTCTATCTCAAAATAATTATCGCTTTGCAGATAAGTGCAGCAAATCTGATATATGTGAGCACGGTCGACCAGCGGAAGATCCATGCAGTAAGTGCCACAAGCCCGCTTCTGATGGATGCCACAAACTGAAAGAAGGTACGTACGCGAGGCAGTTGAGTTGCTTATTACATACTATCTTAAAGACTGATATCCTCAGTCATACAGTAGAAACAGTTTTAACGTTTATGCATAATACATTTCCTCAGATAAATGCAGCAAACCTGGTAAGCCCGACCCATGTGGCCATCGTCCTAAGCAAAGCGCAAAACCTGCCTGTGAGTGCCAGAACGACTGCTGCGCGAACCACAAGGAAGAAAAGCACTGCAATCATCAGTGATAAATATTTTGTTTGATTTGTTTGCCCTTTGCCGAAAAATATGAAAGTAAAGTAACTCTGTCAAACTATTTTCCCTAATTTCTGCTTTCAAAAATTCACCACGACCTATGTCCACAGAAGTGAAGTAAGCAATAAAGGTTAATGACATATGTGTACGAGGAAAGTGTTTTATTCATTTTATTATTATAATCTTGGTAAATGTGTCTGTGATTTATTTATGTGTCTGTGATTTATTTTGGTAAATGTGTCTGTCCGTTACGAAAGGGCGTTACGAAACTGTTGCTGGCTAATATTGTTGCGTAGTTTAAATTAATATTAACCGTTAGGAGTGCTACTGGTAGGACGTTAAAAATTAATTATCACTCAAACGAGCGACAAGCTACGCTCCGGTCTGCCAAATGCACGCCAACGTGCATTTTTCCTAGTTATTGTAATTTTGGTAAATGTGTCTGTGATTTATTTTATAAATTTTTCGGTGTTAATTAGACGAAAAAATAAAAAGTTAAAAAATGCATAAATTCATGACATTAAAGAAGCTGAAATCGGGGAAGCGACCATGAAAAGTGTGTGCTCAGAGAATTTATCAGTCTTAGGAATACGTATGATTCAGCCATAACAGCAGCGCAATCCTGTTAATGCATACACATCTACAGGCTTACAGCAGTAAAACACCTATTAGCGTTCTAATTAAGGCACAAAATCTGAAGTGATGCTCAACATTACAAGCCAGAGCATAAAAAGGTCAACAAATGGCATATCTCTCGCATTCTGAAGGTCAGGTATACCGTCCTTTACCTGGTTACACACTAGCTTTTGTGGAGCGTAACAAAGCAGCAGCGTCAGGACAAATAAACACAGCAGGTTTGACCTATTTAGTATCGCATAGAAGGGCCACTCCTCGCAGTGTCCATAAGTCAGGTGTTAAGGAACCAGGCTCCAACCACAATCCGGTTATAAAAGTTAAATCGGTTCGTCTGGGTTTTTTATATACGGGACACCGGTACAGCGGTGTCTTCAGTCCTTTAAGTGGATCACCGTTGACAGCAAAAACGTAAGCCACCGGCAAAGCAGTGAAAAGTACTTTAGGCGCTGATTCAACTAGCCGGGCATTCTTCTTGTCCCAGGATGCGCCGTCCAGAAAGAGCCCATACACGTACACTCCCGACTGTAGATATTAGAGCAATTAGCCATAGAACACAGTACATATATCTATCGTGTTCTGAACTTACATCTGGCCCGCTTTTGACATCCTCTTTGTACAGTTTCGTAATTTCATTGTGGAGCACGACAGTATCGAGGGCCCAGCCCTTATTAGCACGAGCCACTTCTTGACGCATGGCTGTAAGGAATCCTTGAGGGTTAAAAAAACCCGTCATCCAGAATACCGACGGTCGGGCTTCAAACAGCCAAGACACAAACTGCACATTGCGTTCCAGTAGTTCAGCAAACCAGAAGGACAGTGTCGTAGCCTCCCACGAAAGTTTCTTCCACAAGGCAGGAACACGGCCGTCGAACATGTTATCCAAAGCGTCGCGTAAAATCTGCAGTCATATTCTTGCATATTTTTCTGGTTTGAAGAAGAAAAAAACTGTAACTAGATTGTGATTACTCAGTCACACTCGTACCTCGTTCATGATGATTGTGCCGTCGATGGCCAGCTTCAAGTCCTGCAATGTCGTTCGTACGGCTGAAATGATCTTCTGCATGCGATCGACTTCCTGTCGCAGAAAGATATTCATGGGCATATTTTTCCCCATTTTCTCCAGTCTCTCCCGCATCTATAAAAATGCGCTGCATTTGTACTGCGCTGCATGCGCTGCATTTAGAAATGCGCTGCATTTAGAAATAATCGAAACTAATCGGAAACAGTCTGTATTATGTCGCATACTTCAAACTGATTATAATCTTTGGGCAACTGTTGGAGCATTTCCTCGGATTTTTCTCGCACAATCTCTTCTCTCGTTTTCCCAGCTCCACCCGAACTTTCCTTGGGCTGTATGCTGATTATTGTGTCGAATATATCGATAGCAAATGACGTCTGATACGTGATATCGGCATTGCGATGAAGCCCAAATGCTAAAGGGCTGTCAACCGGCGGCAGTTGTTCGATGGCCTCCAAATATTCTTGAACAGTTCTACATCGAGGAATTTTGTAGCCAGTACTGAATGCAAATTTGGTATCGAACATTTCCTCGCCAAACCACACTCGTGCAAATGTGTTCAACAGTCGCTTGTCAAAATCATCGGTTACGCGGCCACCGTACTGAACTTCTCCGAGCATATATCGGACGGTTTGGAAGGACACTGGCTAAAATACACGCAGATTATGCAGCAGATGAAAACGTAAGAGCGAGCAGATATCTAGGTAATGGGCAAGCAAGAAAAAGCAATGTACCTTTTTGGGATCCAAATCTTCAAGATGATGTTGAACAAACAAACAACTGGCATACCAGTCGGCGGAATTGAATTCGTAGGGAATACACCAGCCCAATGGTCCAAACTTGCGCCGCTCTTGTACAACCGAGTGCAAATAAGAGACTCCATAGATGAGTGGCTTCCAGTAAGGGGACGCTAGCAAATCCAACCAGTCCTGCGACACTCCAGCGTACGTACGCTTCAAACCGGCTTTAAGACCGGCCGGTGGATCATTTGTAAACTTTATTGAGGCCTAAACCGAAGCCACAAATTTTTTTTATTGAAAGCCGGCCACAGCCTAAAAAGTTTTGGCAAAGCTATCGCAAAGCTCGTGCAAATATACTTGTTTGTACAAATTTTTACTGTACTAATATAATTTATACTGATTACTCACATCACTGTACTGATATCTACTGATTACTCTGATTACTCACATCCAAATTCACCCGTGTGATTTACCTGAAGTAATGTTATAGAAAATCTTGAATGTGGTTCGGTAGTAATCCATAAACGAAAAGTTGGGAAGGATTTTTCTGCCAATACCACCGTTTCTACCAGTTCGTCCATGAAATCCAACCCCAAATGACAGTTTTGCAGTAACACCCATCCACCCTATTACATGAATGGCTTTCAGTAAACTCAGTCGAAGCAGCATTAAGTACTGTTAACGTTGACATACATGTTCTAGTGAATGCCGCAGAAGAGCACGGGCATGTATCTCTTGCCCTTGTCCCATGGATATGGCTGCAAAAGGAACTTCCAGCTTTTTGGACAGTGCTTCGATTTGATTCGTTGGATCTGATCCCATGGATAAGAAGCAAATCAACGGAACTCGAGGATCACTTTCAGCCCATGTTGCTTCGAGATTCAGCACCACCGGATCTGCAAACGCTCGGCCCAAACTATCGGCTATGTACTTCCTAGCCATGGCGATAGTGCGATCTGGGCAAAAGCTCCTGTTTCAAATAAAACAAAATACTTCACCAGTGATTAGACAGTGTATTAGCAGAAACTTTACCTGATCAGCAAAAACTTTTTGAAAACATCTAAACCGTTGTAGTTTTCATGTGGAAAGCTTTCGTTCTCGGGCGCCTCTTTGTCAAACCATCCCCGCCACTGCTTCTCGTGTTCCGCAACATGTCGGACAACGTCTCGATAAAAAGAGAGTTTGACAAGAGCCTGCAAATTGCTCCATGTAACGGGAATTATCCATTTGGGACGCAGCTTCTCGATCTGAGGATCAGGAGTAACCGTCGCACCACCTATCAAAGTGACAAATGCATCTTTTGCGCGTGTGCAGGTACTTACGGTCTTCCTGGTTACCTTTGATGAAGACTTGGAATTCATCGTATGTAACAGCTCCTTTTTGTAGATCGGTTTTAAGAGCCAGTAATATTGTGAAGAGGAATTTGTGTCGCTCGTACAGACCACGGCACGTATATCGGAATGTGGTGAGGGTTAAAGTCTCTATAATGGCTTGCACGCGAGCTGACACATTGGTGGATTTTTGGGCTCTACCAATAGACAGCTGATCATGTAAATATATTTCAGTTATAGGTGATTAACATTTTTTTGCCAAGATGGCGATGCTATAGTTAATTTATTCCCAGCTCGTTATGAGGTGGGACTCACTTCGCCATTGAAAGGTCGAAAAGTCCCAGAAACTGTTTCAGCGACACCTGATACATGACGTTAACCATGGTCATTTCCGAAATAAGGAAGTACAGGATACTTCCGCGGGAAGCGACGGGCCGGTATTCTTCTCTGGCGTTGTTGATTTTCTTTCTGGTTTGATCGGCAATAATCAGTTTGGCCGATACTTCTGAGGCTGTTTGCTTGGTGATCTTCAGCACATCGATGAGTGTGGGATCGTCAACAAGAGAACCCTTAATGCTAGTCAGCTTGTAAAGCAGATTCTCTTCCAGCTTCAGCTGCTTATTTTTGTTAGCGGCAACGTCCTCCATTAGCTTAGTCCGCTCTGCTTCCAGTTCTTTCTTTTCGGTTAGGATTACACGACCCAAAAGCTGATCTTCCAGACCTTTGGACGTGACGGTGAAGTCAATAATGGCACTGCGTGCAGACATTTCCGGAGTGTAGGATGGATTTGGTAGTTTTGTTGTGATGTACATTTTAAAACCGGCCATAACATCCACTTCTTTGTCCCCGATTTTCACTTTGTAAGTGGTACCAGATTTAATATAGTTTTTGTCTAGTACATTGTCCAAAACCGGATCGAATTCTTCTTCAACATCTTCCAGAAGCATGGGCTTTCCCAACGATAAGGCATCCTCCAGATGTTGTCGGAAGTACTTGTGGTTGAGAGTCGATACAACCAAGTTATTTTCTTTTTCCCGGTTCTTAATCCAGTTTTTGCCTTGCTGTTGCGGATCAATTAACAGAGGATACCGAGAGGACTGTGTGACAATAATGCCATTTTGGACGGAAAGGTCATCGTTTGGGAGGCCTTGCAAAGCCCAGAATTCAATCTGTATATGAAAATGATTAATTTTTAAACTCATAAAGATGAATATAAAAATTCAGACCATCTCTTTCATGTAAATCATGCAACACTGACGAAAACCGAGACATACCGTTGCCTCATCAATCAACATTGTTGTAATATTCAGGTCGTCGCTCAATGGGATTTTCCGTACTTCTATATCTTTCTGCCATTGTCGGCGCAGGATTTGTCGAAACTCTTGATTAAAGGGACCGGCGTAAGAAAGGAAAGCCGTGCAGATCAACACATCCCCAACGAGTCTAGTACGGAAACAGTACTGAATATTGTCATCAACATCAGAGATTTGTAATGTATCACGTACCGCTCAATTTGTGCCCGATACTCTTTGCTTTGCGATGTCCACCGAACCCGTTCACCACCCAGCATACCAATTAGCGTATTAGCAGCTGACATTTTCAGGCGACATAACGCAGCATCGTCCATTAAAGCTTTCTTCTCGCCCATGGCTTTGTCGTACACCGTTTGCACTACATCTAGTTCGGCTTGCTTTTCATCAAGCTTCTTCTGGGCTTCCTCCAACTGTTGGGTCGCTTCATTAAGTTTGCGTTCTTTTAGTACCAAAGCAGCTTTCAAAGGGAGCACTTTTCGATTGATCCAGTAGAAATCAGACATGGCCACCGTCCACAATAGTAGACCGACGACATCACCGGCGGATCGCATGGCTTCTGCTTTGTTATAGTTTGAACTGTTTATGTAAGGGGCCATCAAATCGACGGTTTCTTCGTTTATCAAATCGCGATCAAAGTTTTGAAGCATCCCAAGGAAGTTGCCGCTCATGACCTTATTTAAACGTCCGTCGGTTAGAACTTAGAATGCATGTCAGCACGTAATCACTTGCATAATCTGCATTCGTACCTTCAGCGCTTCTCCCCATGAAGGTTTAATGAACTGCTTCTCTGCATCCCAAGCCACTGGATCCAGTCGCTTTTGGAAGAGAATAAGACAACAGTCCATAATCTTCATCACCAAGAATGGCGGCTTGGCTAACTTTCGCACGGTTGCAATTGCAGCAGGTGCGATAGTCTGGAATCACGTTTGTCTATTACGGCTGACATTTGTGTTAAAATATTTGTCAAACCTTAAGGGCCTCCTCAGCCCGTTCCAAAAGAGGTTTGGCCTCCTCCAACATCTTTTCAGCCGCAGCTTTTTCGACAGAGATGACGTCTTTAATGACCTGCGCTTTATCTTTCTGCTCTTGCACAGCAACTTTGACCTTGTTGGCCGATTCTGCTTTGATGGCCACTTCAGAAAGCACCTGTTCAAGTGTCAGACATTTAAAACTTTACAGAACCAGCTACGGAATAAAGGTGTTCAGCCCAACAGATAACAATATGCAAACAAACCTTTTCTGCTTTTGCGCTAGCAACCGCCAAGTCGCGCTCTTTCAGGACCAAATCTTTGCTCAGCTGCGCCACTGATTCGCCAGCTTCGATAAGTTTCTCTAAGCCCAGCTTCATGCGATCGGCCAAATCAAGAAAAAGGGCAACTTTGCTTTTGTATACTAATTTGTAGATGTCCACAAAAGACAAGAAGCTCTTTGGGGTCACATGGGTCGCGCGACGGAAGCTGCATTTAACAAAATTAATGTTTCTAAAGAGTGATCGTTTCCGTACTACGGTAGCCCACATCAGGCCATCGCAAACACATACCGTTGGAAGTACTCCGTGCACGTCTGCGATACGGCATCGTGAATAGCTCCCATGGCTTCGATGACCTGCTGCTTTACTGCCGGAGTGCATTCAATAGGGAACGCTGAAATGAAATGCTTGCTGACCGCCACAAGTGCATCCCGCGGCCACTTGGTGAACCAGTTGATTGTGCAACCGGAAATCAGTCCCGGAAACTTCAGCGATCTGGCTCGGAATTTGCCACCGACAGGTGAAAAGCAAAGCACAACATGCAAATTCTTCTTAGCTCGGCTGGAAAAATATTCGTAGAGATTTTCGCCAGATGGGGGTCGTTTTGGGAACTCTTTCTTCATGGTGGCTACCAGCTCTTGACAGATTTCATCCAGTTCTTCGCGAGAAAACAGCTGTGATGGTTCACCGCCCTTCAGAATGTTATTCAGATATTCCAAAAAGCTTTCGTCCTTGACGTCATTGTCGGTGAAAATGAAAGAAATGCCTTTTCCGGCAGGTCCGCCGCTCATACGGTATAGCTGTTTAAGGTCGTCCATAAGATTTGTTACATTGTAGGATCTGAAAGACAAAACTGTATTGTGATTCTGAAGCTCAGTTCGTTACTCTTTATATATCAGGGCTATGGTCACGATACAGGCTTTGCACAAGTGATTGTTTAGAAACACCGCCAAAGTAGGCGCCTACACATTTGACTACTGCGCCCATAGTATGACTCGTATCGCAGAGTTTGCCGGTATCTCTTCCACCAGATTTTACGCCCCTGTAGCCGACAGCAGTAATGTTCCGATAAGCAATTGGAAGTACTCTCTATAATGTAAGAAGCTTCTACCGCTTAGATCATGTACCTCGTCAATGTTATTTGGAAGACCGAATACCCGGCAATGAAGGAAGCCAGTTTGGTTAGAGACTGCTTGCCAGATCCACCAACGCCGACCAGCAATGCATGTCCTCCCGGAGTATTGATGATACGAGAAATCTGAAGTTCACAGTTTTGATGTTCAACACATATGTGACGTAAGGTTGAATAAAAGATTGCCTCACCTTCACTAAATTAATTATAGCGTCTTCGAAGAACACCAAATCCAACCTCCCTCCTCTCACGTTCTCGTTATACATTCTCATGAAGTACATTAACCGTTCGCGTGCTTCGCCAAGCCCTTTGACTTGTTCATACAACTTCGGTGCTTCCAGTACCGCTCCTTCTGCTTCTTCTCCCGTTGGTTCTGGAGCATCGCGTAAAAAGTTGACAAAATACGGCTGATATCCTGCCAAGAAGTTGGAAATTCGGTCACCCAGTTTAGTTTGAGCGATGGACACCAGTTTCTGTTCGAACCAGGTTTTGTCTTCCTGAGTTATAAACCTGTAATAAAGATATAAATGTTGGCGGCTTTGCTTATTTTAAGATGCTTTTTTAAGGGTTGTGGAAATAAGCTACAATCGGATACTGCGCAAGTGTTGCAAGTGGAAAGCCTTTTAATTTCCTGTGCACCAGCTACTGATGACCTCTTTATCACTCTCGTAATTCAAGTATTGCACTAACGCAGTTTAATTACCGGTCAGCAATAACGCGAGTACACTCAAACTTCCAAAGGGCAGCCAGATCTTCAACGCTGTTCAGCTGCTCATAGGTAACTTTCAGAATGCCTTCCCAAATTCGAGATAAATCGCGCAGATTGAATACATAGTGAAATTTGGCCGGTGTAGGCAACATCTTCGCCTTGGTGGCTTGCCATAGCATTCTTGTGGCAGGAACAAGCTGTTTCAGCGTATCGCTCCATATGTCAAGATTAGGATAACGTGCACGACAGAAGTGACCTCCAGATATCACACCGAAGATTTTATCCATAGAGGAATCCGTAGGAATTGTGCAGTTGAAAATAGAAAACTGCCGCTTCAAACGCGGGGGGATATCGTTCCTCCCTCCACCCGGATGGTTCATTCCAGCGACATATTGCAAATCTAAAATTGTTGTGAACTCTCCTGGTTTATCCAAGCTGTAGAATCCCTTCATTTCAATAAGTTGCCGGACGATTTCATTAGTAACTTGATCACCCCATTCGTTCACAACAGGCATGCTGACATCGTCTATGAATACCGTCAGTTTTTTCCCACCCGGCGGTCCGTAAATCGTACCAATGCGTTTATCAACATAACTTTCAATGATCCTCTGCAAAAGAGCAAATAAAATAAGTGTCCTTTAAAGAAACAACAAAAAACTTGTGAAAGTACCTGAAACATCATTGGAGTCGTTGCAGAAGAGAAGTTCAGGCTTTTGAATGAGTGGACTTCCGGATCATACTGCTTCATGTAGCTCATTACCATGACGGTTTTGGCTGTGCCTTGTTCACCGATAAGAAGAACTGATTTACTCTGCTTAGCCAGCAGATCCATCATAAAGGTCGTGCGTACGTTGTCCACATTGGGCACAAGTATATTTCGGTATTCGGGTATACTGTCTTCGGGATACATGTACTCTTCTACCCGGGCACTCCATGGTTGCCAGTTTCCTATATAGCGAACCGTTAGTGCTGACTGTTGACCGGTGAGCGTAAAAATATGTTAACGTAATTTTCACTATTTTTATTCTCGCTGACCTTGCTTATCGACGATAAGGTCGAATAACTGCCGCATTTCACCGACAGTGCTTTGCAAACCCCATGCTGAAACTTTGCTCGCAAAGAATTCTTGCAGTTTGGTGCGGTCATTCAGTTCCATGATTGCTCCAAAGCTCCAGAGGACTGACAGCAGGACCATTTTCTCAGTGTGAGAAATCTGTGTATTTTCTTGTTTCAGCAAAGACGCATAAGACAACTTAGATTGCAGGCCGCGAATTTGTATTAGCCCGAGAAGGATGTCCAGTGCCTACAAGGAAGTTTGTTATTGCTATCCATTATAGGACTCTCGAACGCCGATTTCCAAACCTGCTTAATGAAGTTGCATTCCAGCACTTTGATTTTTGGCACGGTTTTCGAGGCAACAAAATCTTTAACGTCGTCAAAGATCTTCTCAAAGAATCCCATTAAGGTTGGTACATCTCCTTTGAACTGGCTTTTCAGCCACGCTTGCATGATGGGCTTCCACGTCAGAACTGAGGAACTCATGAAAACCATACCGTTCCGCGACACTGTGGCCGGGGATGCGTTGTTGACATTATCGGGTTCAAAGACGATCTTACAGGTCGGTGACATAGGAATTCGATCCCCGTTAGCCAGCGTTAGTGTCTGCGAAAACAATCGTGCTCTCTACTCAGTCAAGCCCGTTAAGCATGCTCATTTGCACAATGTTCCTCAGTCTTACTTTGTTGTCATCTAAAACAGAGTTCAGGTTTTCGATCCAAATGGCATCAATCGGTCCATCAAGAACGATCCAGACGTGTTCGTTCTTTTTGGCCTTAAGCGAACGTCGCCACAAAGTGGAAAAGATGCCATCAGTCCAGTCGTTCGTGGCCACATCCAAACGTCCAAACATCTGTTGAATGCAATTTTTAATGCTCAAATATTGCGGTTTCGTATTTACGACACAGAAAGATTCCCAGATACCGCAGATTACCTGGCTGGCAGTTATAGCTTTCGGATTCATGCGCATTTCTTTGTGTGGATTTCCCATTTCGGTCATGGCTTTCATTAGCACGGTTATACAGGTGGTCTTGCCCGAACCACTGGGCCCAAGCGCCATCATTCCATGTCGAACACGCTGGGTTTCAAACAACTGTACAACCTTTAGGTTCCAAGGAGGGTGATTAACCAAATTGGCTTGTTCACACTATGGATGTGGAAGCTCACAAATGTCAACAAAAGGTCAATCCAAAATCGAAATCATAGTGCAGCAAAAACAGCTGTACCTGATTAGCGATTGCTTTCTGCAGATCCACATAGGTATTGCTGTCCAGATTGAAACCGGGAAAGAGATCATTGATAAGGCTGTTAAATAACGGCTCATCTTCGTCCACAAGTTTAGACAGGTTCATGTCTCGCAGAACTCGCATGACAATAGCTTGCTCTGTGTCCTGTGGTCTGCTGCGCTTCTGGGCTCCGAGTGTGCGCAACACAGACAAAATATTGCGCAAGCCCCTAGAGCAATTTTGACCTGGAGTTTCGCATTGAAACAAGAGATGTACAAAGGTAGCACTTACCAATCGTAATGCACTTGCTTGCTGAGTTGTTCTTCGCACAGTTTGTACAGCACATAAAACTTTTGTGCCAAGATAACATTTTCCTGGAAACCACAGCTGGCCAGTTTGACGCGCATAATAATCTGACGATCAGGCACCATCATGGCCACGGTGCGAAACTGGATCTTCAAATTTTCCGGTAGCTCTTGACGCCCGGCGTATCCAGGGTTCATGGTCAAGAAACTGTCAAAATGTTTCCAATTTAGCGTTGTGTACAACGGTAAATCTAACAGACATTTTTTTAGAAAAAACACGAACATTCCAAATTCCGGGTTTAAAGGAACGCGATCGCCGTCGGAAAATATGAATTCCTTTTTCTTCTCCTTTTTGGCGGACAAAACAATATATATTTGTTGAGCAGCCACCGAAAGCACCGGGAGTTCAATTCGATTGAATTCATCGAAACATCCCCATGACCCAGATTGCGCAAGTCCTGAACCAAAATGGTCGTTAGTTTCATACTCCTACTGCATTTTAAAACGTTTTGCACTGTAAGCCATCAGAATTAACCTTTGTAGATGCGTCCAAGTCCGCGAAAATCCATTTGGTCTGAGCAGTTAAAGACCACAACGTACTTCCCCAGAGCTTTCCCCATATCTTTGGTTGTTTCAGTTTTACCTGTTCCAGCTGGCCCGGCAGGAGCACCACCCATGTGCATGCCAAGCGCTTGCGCAAGCGTGATGTAGCACCTGCCATGCAGTTGCAGTTAAATGGTCCATCACGAAAAACGTAAACTCAGTTTTGAACCTGTCGGTAAGAGGCGTAATGACCAATCGATCTGTGCATCCCAGAAACTCGTTCTGATAGATAAAATCAACATCGGTAATGGAAACAATGGTCTGGTCCACATCGTCTTGGAAGTAAAAGCGAGCTTGTTTTAGCCAAGCAAAGTCTGAGACCGAGCGGCAGTCCAATCGTACCTTGCGATTAAGTCAAGAAAATGCGTGGGCAGTCAAACGGAATAGGATATCATAGAACTAACCAGTTCATCGAAGATGTCTCGCTGATGCACGTGGATGGTAATCAAGGTTTCAAACTTGATGCGTTCATTCTTTGTCAAGTTGTGGGTGGTCTTCTCGATAAGTTTGTTGAGCATCGTGAGAAAGAGAGTGTTCGTCGTTTTCATGATCATTTTATCCACACGAGCGTTTTTCAGCGCAGCTTCGGCCATTCGGGTCCAGTAAAGCTGGATTCCGAGCAAACCAACCTAAAACAGTTATTGTAATTGGTGTACCAGTTTTTTTGTTTCGGATAATGCAAGTAAGTACTGTTATGCACCTGCGCTATGAACGCCTGTTGAAACGACATGAGTTCATAACTTGGTAGTGTCATAGCACGATTGGCATCCCGTATAACGCCGTGCAACGATCGCATCTGTTCTTTCAACAGTTCACCGAGCCACATCTCCACACCGCCACGTGCCAGCACATCTTGTTCTAACTACACAAAAATTAGTAGTTTAACAGTTAACCAAAATTCACTTATTCACTTAGTGCAGCGCAATTTACCGCGACTCTTTCGCCTTCTCTGGAAATGACTGTGGTGATTCGGTCATACTCTCGATCGCTAAATGCCACCTCATTGACGTTATCGAAGCAACTCAATAAATATGGTTGAATAGTATGAGAATCGCTGGCCTGTCCAAGAATTTCCAAAAGTACGGGATCCGAAACAAAGAAAAACCGTGGGAATACCAGCCGTTTGGCTTCCAGGTACCTGGAGGAAGAAAGGTCAGGACGCTATCACTATACCGAAGAAAACCATTCCGTACCCGGTTAGTGATTTTTGACAAAGCTCAAGCTGCTCCATCAACTGGGGCAACGTCTCTTGCATTGTTTCGTCGCCGACACAACACGGTATAACGCTAGGGTTTTCTTTGGCTCGCTGCATAATTTTCTGCCAAGTCTTGTCGATGCTCTGGAACCGCTTGGCTTCTTTTGGCAGCTGCTTAGCAATGTCACCGCCCACAAATACAGCCTCCAGATATACCCAAAGATTTTGAACAGCCAGCCATGTTTCCACGATTTCCGATGTGGTAGACAGCTTCTGAACCCATGACTGGATCTCCTTTTTGAATGGTACGTTGTACCTTGATCACATACAACAATCAAGCATTTAAAAAAGAATGCATGTAGTGGACCATGGCGGTACTAAAGAGAAGGCGTACGCGCGCCGTTTGTGACGTCACAGTAAGGCAAGCAGCCCGCTAGCGCAGTGCTTTAAGGCTCGTAGGCTCCATAGACTGCTATGGTGGACGCATTTTCACTTCCCGTGCTGTGGGATCACCGAGTTATAGTTCAAAAGAAAGAGAAAAAATTTCAAGTTTTATGATGCAAACGTCTTCAGTTATAAAAGCTAAGTGAGATTTCTAGAACGTCTCGAAAGTAAGCCGAGTTAGCGCACAAAGTCGATGCAACGGTCGGTCCAGACCGCGCGACCGTTGTGTGCCAATTGCAAACATTTTGAAACCTTTTTACAACATGTAATCGGCTTGAATTGCACACATATTATACACCGAAAATCTTAAAATTTTATTCTCTTTCTTTCAAGCTATAGGCCGCTCATTTTAAACTTTTAAAACTTAAAATCACTTAACAGGGCAACCAATGGAGCCTACAAACCATGAAGCATTGTGCAGATGGCTGGCTTGCCTTCTCATGACGTAGCACCGGAAGTAGGCGTGTCGCGCTAATGCCTTCTATTTAGTACTGCCATGAGTGGACACAACAAATTAGTATTATGTTTGTCAGAGTAGTTTACAGTTCTCTGTAAACTTGATTTGTGAGAAGTACCGGCTGCTATATTAAACGGCTCCTGCCATAAACATTTCGTTCTTATTACGGAGTGAACATACCGATTAGTCATTAAGGACCCAAGCACCATCAGACTGTCTTCCAGCATTGTGATAATTTCTACCATATCTCCACCTTTAACCAAGGCATCAGCCTTCCCTTTATACGGTGCAAATTTGATACTCTGGCCGGACCACATATCAATGACACCTTTCAATTTTGCCTCGATGTCCTTTTCCTTTGTTGCGGATATGCAAATATCCTGCAACCCAGACGAACATTTACATTCCAATACTTCTAATATGTATAATCGATTCTAATATTTTACTTCGATCTCATCTTTGTATTTAAGGATGGGAGCCTTCATGATATCTTTCAGCAGAAGATTCTTGCTGTCCATTTCCATGTCAAAGTGATGACCAGTCAGTGTAGATATGCGCACCCAGTGCCGATCCTTCATAGCTTTGTTGGTCATGGCTTCCAACGTTGGTACGACCTCCGTAAAGTCATCAATTTTTTTCTTTAGATCTTCGAACGCTTTCCAGTCCTTCATACCCTTTGGTAGTTTCTTGCAACGGGCCTGTAGGTCTTGCAGTTCTTGATTGATGGCATCCAGATTTAAGTTTTCCCAGGGAATTTCAAAATAATTATTAATCCGTTGCATTACCAAATTATACAGTCCGTATAGTTTCTGGAGAAGGAACAACTCTTTTTTGATTCGTTGCAGCTCAGGATATTCGCTGGTTTCCTGACCGAAGACTTCCAAACCTCCTGAATAGATCACATATCGCCGATAGAGGTCATCAAAGCGTGTTTGATAAATGTTCAGTCGTTCGCTGGCTTCTGCTGGCGTCAGCCCAGGTTGCATTGGACCATTCTACCACGGTGAACCATCAGTTACTATTGCTAAGAGTGGACCAAATTGAAATAAGTAAGCCTTTTACCTGATCATAATCCGACACGTATTCTATCGAATCATAGTGGAACTTTTTGAACCCATCAACCACTTCCGTTTTTAGGATCGGCTGCATACTAAGAAGCTCCGTTTGCATTTCATGGGATTTTTCGATAACTTTGGCAAAGTTATAGCGTAGTGTATCGACCGCTTCGATTTCAGCCTTCGGTAGCGCTATTCCAAAACTTTGAATAGTATAGAAAGCCTCCTAGAAACAGATACTACATAATAGCCGAAGTTAGAAAACATGGTTTGATACTGATGAACAACTTCCGTGCGCACCTCTATAGGACTTATTAGACTGTCGACATCCACTTCCTTGTCACGAATAAGATCCAGAGCAACAAGAATTTTCTTCGCGCTTTCTACATCTTTGGCCGGTGTCTGGAGTACCTTTGCCTGTTCGTCGAGGAAATTAGTTATTTCTTTTAAACTTCCACTAGACTGTGTTTTCAGAGCACGAGCAACAGAAGCACGCCATTCTTGAATTTCCTTCTGGGCCGACTGTTTTAAGAAGTGAGTGTCAACAGCAATGCAGTAAACAATTTCATAAGAATTCAGTTCATCAATCTTTTCCTCCAGCGAGCGCAGATAATCCAGCAGATGTCGGTAGTCACTCATTGTCGGCTTCTTGCTTTGAAAATCCTAACGATTCAAAATGTGACACATGCAGACCTTATAAAATTGTATAATACTTTTCGTCGGCAAAATATTTTTGTTTATGTCACTCGTATTTACCCGAACTATAACGTCTTTATGGCTGGAAAACAAGGGAGCCAAAAATTCGTATTTTTCCAGATATAGTGCCACACATTCAGGTAACAGCTTATACGTTTCCTCGACGGAAGAAATGAACGAATCGCAAACCATCATATAGTCACGGACGACATATTGCTTTTGCCGGGTTTCGGCTTTTTCCGCTAGAAGATTAACGTATTATTTATGTTTCACAAGAGTTTCCGGACCAGTCAAACCTTTGACAGTTTCGTCCAGCTTAATAATATCCTCAAGAAATGTTGCCTGATCAGCCGGCGCCCGTTCCAGATATCCATCATTACTTGGATCCTTAAAGACGGCGTCAATTGTTCCGTCCATGTGCCGCTTCCCCCAGCTCGTTATCTGGTCACGAATTTTTACTACTGACAGCGTAGCTAGCTGCGCCGCTCTTTGTGCCTCGGAAACTGGAGGAACTGTTGTCTGTGAAATCAGCAACGCTGCCGCTTACTTGACGAATTATACAGAACTGAGCCTAAGCTATACAGCGCTCTTCTTTAGGGAGAGTGATAAATCCCGTACTGTTCACAATGAACTTACCACTTTTCCATTCACAACCGCAACGCTGACTTGGAAAAACGGCATGGGCACCGGACCGGCATGAGGTTCGTCATGATGGGAACCATGAGGATGCTTTTCGTTGTCTTGTCTAGGTTCTTTGTGCCCAAAAAGCTTTTGCCACCACGGCAGCTGGAATCCTCTGTTAAGCATAAATTTCGGTTTAGTGACTAACCATACGGTGCGACCATATTTACTTTACATTTAAAGGTGCCAAATAAAAAAATTATTTTAACAACATGGTGAAACAAAAACCGGAAGCTCCAGTAGCGCAGAAAAATTTAAAAACTTACAATGAAAACGACGACAAAGTGCAAGGATGGTAAAGTAACACGTTGTACTCTTTATGCCTACTGTCTTGTTGCAAATACACTACTGCTTCGGCATTAGTCAGCAACCGTTGTGAACATCTGTGAACTTTCAATAGACATTTCGAACAAGCGGCCTGGCGGTCCCCATGTGGTTATTGCGCAGTTAACTGCTGAACGCAACCGAATCAGGGAGCGGCGATACAGGACAGAAAGATAGTGACCGGTTGTTTAAAATGCATAGTCAAAGAGACCGGCTGTTTCGAAAAGCCGAAGCAGTCATAGATCCAGTAGCTGTGATTGCGAAAGATGTTCCGCAACCTTACCGGTGAAACGGAACAAGCTTATCCAGAAGGAACTGGACAGCGGATATCGTAACACGTTCCAAGATGTGGAAGATCAGCTGATCGTAGGATATGAGAGCACTGGAAGCTGCCACATGAAAAGCTTCGCCAATTTTTCCGTCTTCTTCGGCTTCTTCCCATACGGAATGGCGCGAGTGGGAGGAGCGTGGCACAATAGGGACATTCCATCGGGGCGGGATGCGCTTGTCCCATTCAACACGTTTCGGTGCAGCGATCGTGGCGCACAAATGACTAGCGTGGCATAATGCTAATTCCGCCGTGGCACTGGCATGTTCCAAATGGTGCACGATATGCGAAAACCAAATCTAGTCCAGAAACCACTGAGTTATGCTAACGGTATGTACTGTACCAAATCAGGAAATACTTCATACAGGTAGAATATCTGAAAATTCTGCTGCATCCCACGAGCCAATTTCAGGGAAACAGGAAACATTTAATTCCGCCAAATGATGGCAGACACTTTCCACTTTGGAGTGATAGGTGATCACCGCCTATCATGATGCTAGTTGAAAGATTTTGTGAACAAGCAACGTCACAGCAAGGATCTCACTTTGGCATGCAGATATTCAGCGATCCGCAAGTCACGCATAATTTTGGGGAATAAGTCCGTGAATTCACTCATAACGTTCTTCCATTTAAAGCGAGTCAGCCCCAAATGCAACACCGCATTCACCTTACTGGAGCCCACCAACAAGACATCTTTCATAGTTGCAGGCCCCCTCGATTGCAGATTTACTAGTCTTCGAACAAATTCCTAAATTAATGTAATCCAAATTAACTTGAATTATGCTGCTGTTCTGCAGTATGTGACCGTTTTAAACGATAACTTTTAACCTACCTCCATCATTCTGCTCAGTTCCGTCGGATGGACGCTAAGAAAGTAGTTTAAGGCACTCTCCGGTTGGGCTGGAAGTTTGTTTTGTGTTATAAAACGCTGATCGTCCAAAACCTGAAGTAGCTCGTTATTCAAATTAAGCCGCATTCCTTTGGCTGGATTCAGCTTTTCCAATGATGTCGTACGGACAAAAATGCTGGTTCGCAGTGCTGTGATTCGAAACGACCATCGACTATAACATTATGTTTTGCTTCTTATTTCTGCATTGTTACCATCAACTAATCCCCGTGTCATCCAGTACGTTCTGCGGGTCCAGTAGGTTTCGCAGAGACCCTTATAGGATGTTAATTTATGCATGTAGGCAGCGTGTTCATCAGCAAACGCGCTTAGTTGGCACATTTTATCCACAATCTGCAGGTTCAAGCCTTTGACCACCATGGACATTTCATACCGTACCCAGTAAGATACTCTACACAAGCATGTTTGGCTTAATGATTTCACAGAAACAAACCTCTAAACAGTTTAAATGGTGTCGCGCCAGGGCCGCGTTGAATTCGCAGTACCATGCGAAGTTCGCATTGGTGGCAGAATATTTAGGCATTTTCTTTCCTATATCCCCGCTCTACACTTTGTGACAAAAAGGTCAACTCACATATGCAAATCTTTTGCGCTGGTGACAGCCAACGGTTTACCTCAAAAGCAAGAGTGGTTCCATTTAAACGAATAACTTGTGAAGGATCCCAGTACTGCATCAACAGCAGCCGTTGATGCTTGCTCAACGTGCGTATCCTACAATACAAATCATCAGTTATGTATAACCATGGCAGTACTCTACTATTAAGGCAAAAAAGCGACACGCCTACTTCGGGTGCTACGTCACGATAAGGCAAGCCATCCAACAGCGCAATGCTTTACGGCTCGTGGGCTCCATAGGTTGCTATGTTAAGCGCTTCGAGGTTTGCTCAAATTCAAAACGAGTGACCTACAGCTTAGAAGATAGACAAAAAATTTTAAGATTTCTGATTTTAAGATTTAAGTTTGTGTGGAGTTTGGGCTGACTAGAGGTTTCACAAAGGTTCTGGAGTATATGCAGTTTGCTCACAACGGTCGTGCGGTCTGGACCGACCGTTCTATTGACTTTGTACTGTATGCTAACTCGATTTGCTTTCGAAGCATTTTAAAAACCTCGGTTCGCCTTTTTTATTGAAAACGTTTGCATAAAAAAACGTAAAATTTTTTGGGCTTTCTTTTGAGCTATGCCAGGATGATTTTGTTGCACGATAAAGCGAAATACGTTTACCAAACCACCAATAGAAGTATGTGGCGTATACACAAGCGGCTTGCCTTAGTATTGCGCAATCGAATTCGCTTTGCTGCCTTAATAGTATAGTACTGCCATGGTATAACGCATGCTCAGCCGGAAAGCAGCTCAGCACGGCGTATTCTTGATTTTATTTACCTTGTTCCTAGATCTAGACTTTCAGAAGTTGTGCGAGAACTCTCGAAAATTGCCGAAAACAATTTCCAGGCGTGAATCTAAATAGTGAAGTTGCAATAGCGCACGCAATATTTTTTCGTATGCGTAAGAAATTAGTAAGAATACGTGGAATACCTACGCTAGCAACATGGAAAAAATTGCTAAATTCCTTCGAATCGTTCATGAAATCCTGGTTTTCGACATTGAAAATTTCCTTCAGCCTTTGTTTGAGCTGATAAAAGGCACTTTCCATCCAGTGCAGCGCTGGATCCATGCCCACAACGTGCATGTTCCAGAGCTTAAGATAGTCAACGAAATGCTGGAATATTCTTGCTACCTAACCACCGCAATCCTTTAACTGTCTGCAGTACAAAAATTGCCATGATTTACCTTTGCCTAACCTTTTTGATGCGAACACCAAGTAGCCTTAGCTGATCAAAATTGTGACTGCTGAAAATCAGGTTGCCAAACTGGGCTGTAGTCTGTAAGTACAGCTGTACAGCGGTATCACATTCGCGAAGAATTTCCACTGCCGACAAGTAGTCCTGGTCGAACAACTGATCTTTGCCTTCTGGCAGCAAAGCGTTGCTGATGCGGCCCATCAACATGCTAGAAAGCTGTTAAATTTGCATAAAGCCAGTTACATGAACTTGCTAGATTTGGCGATTTACTTTCACTAAAGCGGACACCCGCCAGTTATCTCCAAAGGTCTTGCACTGGAAATCTGTGGTGCATATCCAGGAAATCAGTTCCGGCATGTGCTGATTAATTTCTTTCTGAAACAATATAAATAAAATAAAGAGTTAAGCCATCACCGTAGTCAAAGAGCTATCGCGGTACCATTGTCGGATAAAAAAGAATCGAGAATTTGTCAGCACAATCCAGCAGTTGGCTGTACACCTTTCTAACGTCGCCATAAATTTCGGTCGTGCGTTTTACTAGCCGGGTGCATAAATCCTGCAAACACGAAAATGAAAATTACGGTTCAGAATTTCAAATCAGTTAACTTACAAAAACTTTCTGTCGTTTTTCTTCATCTGGCTGCATTCTCAAGAATAAAGTGATGGCATTTTGAAAAATATCAGAACGAAGCATATGCAGAACTCGATAGAATTTGATTGTTGCTGCTCGCCAAATCTGCACTTCGTCCATAATGTCGTTGCCTTTGTTAGCTATTTGTGCATTGTTGCTGACAAACGTCTCAACATCAAAGATGTGGGCGTCCATCTTGTTGAGGACAAAACAACCGGATAATGAAAGGTAGCAATATATAAAGAAGCAAAGCAAATCAGAACATACATTTGACACGAGCCTAAGCATTTGCGTAACCACATCGTACGCCAAGTGGTTTACAGCGTCGGGTGCTCGTTCTGCAGTCGACACCTCCATTGGAATTGTGCAGCATGCTTTCCAAAGTCAAGGTGAGGAGTATCGTTCACAGCTTGTTCAGTTTCTGCAAAACAGTTTACGTTTCACATTAGAGGTACGAAATTGGAATATGGGGTTCTACCTTTAAAATCACGCATTGATTCTTCCAGTACGCGGAAAAAAAACTGTTTTCTCTCGGGGCTGAGGAGGAAGTTCTCGGCGGGAACGGGATGATTCCATGCTCGCAATACTGCAGCGACTTTGGCTAACCGGTCAGCAATGCAAGCCTGTACGCCGGGATATTGCGAAATGTTCAGTGTTCCGAAGGATGTTTCCTTTCGAGAAGAAACATAACCCAGCATTACTATCAGCTTGGGGAGGCTCGTGGCAAACCAGCTCTAGTGGATAATGCTTACATCGACAATGTTTTTTTCGGTTAATGTGGTCTGCTTGGACAGTTTAACCAAGTACATCGTTTCCGCTTTCAGTTCACCCGAATCAGGCGTTAACGTCGTAAAGGGCGAAATACCTGGTGTTGTGTAATTGTGTAAATAAAATGGCGCTGATGTACTGTAAACAAATAAAGCGTCTGGCCACCAGCTATGAACATTTCGCTGCAATACCTTTGACAGTTCCGTGATAAGTTGTAAAAAAAACCATCTCTCCGTCCGCGCGAACGAAATCATCATACGCGGCAATAACCTTAAAATATCCGTTTTTTAGTTTATTTTAAACGTGCTTGCGCCTTGCTATGCCACCTCTCGTGCTATATATGGCAGCATACGTATGTACAAGCCCATCCGGAAACAAGAGCATCACTATACGTGAGTAATCACCGTAGAGATCGGCTTAAGCTATTAGCGCGGCATGCGGTGATTTATCGCATATAGTGCTCTTGTTTCCGGATGGGCTCGTAACAAAGTAAAAAATTGGAACGCTCTTTTTCAGTTCGTTATGGTAGTCACCTGTAGGCTGTAGAGTGGAGACATTACAGTAGTCATTGTCATTACACCCTGTAGCGGCCCACGGTCAAACTCTGACTTAGATTTTGACCGCTCAAACTCTTACTCTGACTGCTCAAACTCTGACTCTTACTGCTTGAAGTGTGACTCTGTCTGCTCAAACTTTGACTCTGACCGCAACACTTTGACAACCAAAACTGATTAAAAGAAGCAGTTCTTAGATTTCTTAGGTTATTCCTAGCTTTGTTATTTTTTCCAAGAATAATCTGAGAAATCTTAAAGTAACTTAAACAAGCCAAAAAATAAAACCTAGGGATAAAACCTAAGAAATTTAAGAAACATAAGAACAGAAGTTGAAAAACCTAAGAAACCTTCGAATAACCTGAGAAAGTCATATTTCGAGCAGTAAAGAGCCACGGTTTTGTACTCAAAGTAGTAATCAAGAGTTTTAGAAGTGAGAGTCAGAGTCAGACTTTGAGCGGTCAAAGTCTGAGTCAGAGCTTGAGCTTGAGGTCCCCTGTGACCCGTGACGGCACATGGTCTCTGCCGATGTCTATAGACAGAGCGCCCAGACGAGTCAGCCTGGGCATTTGGATTTCTGCCGGTACTACGACTTTTCGCAACAACAAGTTATTTTTTACATTTCGCACATTTCGTACAATGGGTTATCCATGTTTTACGTAGTAACGTAGTTACCGCTCCATGAGCTCATGGAGCAGTGACTATGGAGCGGTAATTATGATGGAGGCTCGATCGTTGCCTTCATCACAATTTTTGCACATAAAATTTAATATGCAAGCCACAAGTCTTGATTTCACACACTCTTGCGTTATAAACTGCTGATCGCAGCTTTGCTCGAACAGAGGCAGCACGATGATCGGTTGTTCAAAACATACGTATAGTGAAAGCGACCGTTTTTGAGAAATATCGAAATACCCGAAGAAAATAAATATGACGTTTTTAATACTTACGTGCGAAACGTGTGTTCACATTATTTTCATTGGTGTTTCGTTGGTTGTTTTTGAAAAACGATTAGTTGCGTGAGTACTCACATCAGAACACGCTCCCAAAAGCTCTTCTGCCACTTCATTCGCTAGCGAAAACGCGATGGATAAACGGCGGCAGAGGAACTTGTACACGCCAGATTGCAGTTTTTGGCGTACTGTGTCATCCATTCTGTTTCTCCGTTAGTATGGTTGATAAAGTGGCTTCGTCCGTGCTCTCAAATACGATTCATTATTCTGAATGCTGACAGCGGAACTTACTTATTTATTATCGTTTTTTTTGACATCAGTTACAAGGACTTATGGCAACACGAATAGGCAGGACAACAATCAAATCAAATTAGCCCGCCCGCCAATCACAACTTCTTCGTTGTATGAACCACTTCGCAAAACAGATCTAAGTTTTCGAACATGCCAAAATATTTTATGAACTAGACCAGGATAAAATGTAATATCTATGTCTAATATAATATCTATGTCTTTTTGTAACATACAAAATGCAAAAACAATTTTTCGAGTTATTAATTCATTCTGCGAAGGTTGCAAGGCCGTACACGTACTGTCCAACCGACATAAATCATTCACTGGTGTACGAATTGATCAACATCAAACTTGCGCCACTCGGTCAACTGGTACCCGTGGCAACAGGGCTTACCGGTTAACTTCAAAAAACTTTACGGTGAGTACGAGTACGGTTTGAAAAACTTGGTTAAAGCGTATTATTCTAAGCAAAAACCGAGCATGGATGAATTCTGGCTATCGACTACTACTTTGATCTGAGCAACTAAATATTATGGCAATCCTTGTTATTACTTGTTAGCGCAACGGTGTAACATACGGTATAACAGGCATCTGTAACCGACCAAAACGCCCGGACGACCAAGACGTCCGACGGATGTTGTGGTCACCGACTATACTGTCCGGGAGTAAAAAACCGTCCGCCGTAAATTTTGCCCTCCTCCAGTTTTTTCGCTTTCTCGGTGCAGCCTAGTGCTTCTTGCTTTTTTTTCGAGCCGGACACTTTGATCAGTGCACTATTAAAGCCGGGACACTTTGGTTGCAGCACGATTTTGCAGTTAAAACGGGTGCGTTTAAACGGAGCGATAACACAGGTGTGGTCCGTGTGGAAATTAAACCAAGGCGGCTTTAGAAAATACCAAGACTGCGGTTTACGTAGCGTCTGCCCGGTAATACTTTTTGCTTAGTTTGTGGGAGGTATGAGTACAATCAAGCTCAATATTTCGCATAGAAACCGATGTACCAAAAGCTGCATTCGGAATTCGTTGTTCAGAAAATAGTGGGAGGAGTACAAGGTGGCCCAAACGTGGTGTGATGCTGGGCCTGCAACCACACCGGCACACATAGCAGACGTTTCTGCATTTCAGTTTTAAAAGGTCTTATTTTCGGGTGTATTGTTTTTCAGTAACGCCATACGAGCTACCAAAAAAAGTAGTTATTGCGTGGCTATCTCATCCACAATGGACAACTGAGAATACGAAGAGCGGTTACCCGCTCTTGGTTCCGTATTCTCCCGTCACTGAGTCCCGTCCCGTGGCATTAGTTAGTTAAACTATGACGTCATTCGTGAGCTTTACTTCCGTAACAAACAGACGGACGGACAGGCAGACAGAAAGGCAGACACTTTTTATTTCGCCGCCTACCCAGGACCTTATATACGTATAAAGCTGTTATGTATAAACTTTTTCCCGGTTTATATATATAATATTATATATAAACCGGGAAAAAGAATTTCTACGCCTACTCCGTAGTTGTGTACGTACAAGGATAAACTCTAAGTAAAGCAAAATTCTCTTTTAGCTTGAGCCTTGTGCGTTTTGCACATAATAATAATGCTTTTTATACATTCCCAGTCCGCACACGTATGGGCGTAGTCGGCATGTGAAACTTTTTTGTCCCTTTTTTGTCTCTTTTTTACCATTAAGTCGTTAACGGACTTAAAAAAAAGCATTTGTCAGTTTCTCTCTTAAAGTGCATCAGAATCATCAAAATCCATTTCCCATTGTTCAAGCAGAGTACGTTCGTGTGATTCCATTGGCAGCCACATTTGTTTCAAAGAATCTGCCGCGTCAGAAGTACAACCAAACGATGAAATTCGGTCAGGGGGGTTTGCAACTGATTGTTTTTCATTTCGTCCGTCTTCGTGCCAGTCCAATTTGAGTCGGTTCCAGTCCAAAGGACATTCATCTGTTTCATCTTTCTGCATTTTAAACTGTTTTGATGAGTGACCCTTTGACGGTAAGCAGCAGAATAGCAGAAAATACTGCAAGATACGTACCATCTCCCGCACAAGTCGTGCAGTTGTAAGCGGATCACGACTTTGCTTTTTCAACTGATCTGACTGCCGTTCGTTTGAGTTAGCTGTGATTTCGGTTTTATTATTTTTCCCTTCAGCCTTGGCGATGAGACCAGAAGAAGGTGCCAAAGATGCCTTCTCTTTTCCGGGATGCGGCCATTGAGAATTTCTCATCTGCTCTGGTGCAGGTTTTTCTGCTTCTCTGCGCGCTACCGCTGCACCAGCCGCAGTCATTTCTTTTTCAATGAATGCAGCCAGACGTTGAATAGACTGTTCTTGGTAGGGTGAAAGATCCATTGATGATGTAACGCTGACTGATTCGCTACTTTGAATGTGCTTCTCGGTTTTGACAGTGCTGTCCGCGGCAGAGTTCGGTCTTTCTAAGGCAGTTCCTAGAAGCTCCATAACTGTTTGGTTAGGGCTAACGGTGTTCATGCGTAGTTCTTGCCAAACACGGTGCTGAGCGAGTTCTGACGCTTTCTGCTCGCAAGCTGAAGGACTGTTCGCCACGCGATAAGGAGTGAAAGTGCTGCAGTCAGCCGAAACGTAAGCTTCTCCTTCGGGTGAATCGCGCATTATTAATTTTCCCGGCACATAGATCAAGTCGACGATGTAATTTGCTTCAAGACTGACTTCATTCCAACAACAATTGTCTTTGCGATGCAGCGATACGGGTAAAAGAAACTGGTCTACCAGATACTTGAACAAAATAGCACGGTAATAGCAACTTCTGCTTAAAATTTGTCCCAGGGGCACGCACCTGTTATCCAACATATTATCTGACAGGGTTCGAACAGGGCCTGCATAGCTTTCTGGATCCATACAGCTCATATGGGAAGCCACGAGTTTAGCTAAAATCGACATCTCTTCCCTGATCGAGCGACTTCCTTTCAATGCATCCGTCGCCTCACTTACCATTTTTACAAGATTCTGGTCGGCCGGAATTTTCGAGTGATCCTTGCTGAGCTTTATAGAAACAGTCGACGAATCGGGCGACTCTTCCAATCGAGAAGATGTGGCGCCATTGTCAATTCCGAGCTGTCCGTTTTCTGTGTCTGCTGCACCACCACGTGCCGGGACTGCAAAATCTCTGACGCAGATGTAAACAACTGGTGACATTTCTGGCGAATGCTTGTTTTGTAGAAATTCTTCGAAGCTCCAAAATCCTGATTCTTTAATTCCCGCTCGCATATCATAAAAGCCATGTTCAATGCGATCGTCGGAGCTAAGCGTATCTAACAGAGCGAATTTGAATGAAGTGTTCCAGTCAGCAAGACGCCGAAGCGCCGTCACTGCGCTCTGCTGATTGACAGGATTCATACAGCGCTGTGCTGTAAGCAGCCGTTGAATACAGCCAGCAGACGCCAGCTTAAATACAGCATCCTTCGTTATAGCCAGCACGGAGATTGCAAAGGTCACTTTGCGAAACACCTCTTCACTGCACGGATTGTCCATCATCGCGGTCAAGAGAGCGTAACCGTTCATTTTGGTGAACTCTGTCTTGCCCAAATCAGATTTTGTAAAAATGACGGCGCATGCAACAGCTGGAATGCGTACTGTTTCATCCGGATGGGTTAACCATGTAGACAAACTACGAAATACAAGTCCTTCCAAAGCGCGCTTCGTATCTTCTCGATCGCAAATGTTTGTGATGCAAGAAATTATGTTTCCCAGTAAGCCTGCGTTTTGGACCGAAATTATATCACTGAACGATGCATCGATTATGTCAGCTAACTTTTCCTTATGAAATTCGTTCTGAAATTGCTGGTCTCGTAGCACAAAATTATTGACTGCGAAAAACGCCCATTCGCGTACACATGCGTGTTTGGATTTCAGTAGCAGGATAAGTCGAGCTGGCACGGATTGATCTTGGAAATTCTTCCGGCAAACGTCGTTTACAGCAAGCTTTCCGATAACTTGCAAAACGACGGATTGAACTTGTGGTGAACTTGCTTCTAGTATTCGCATCAGTTTTTTGGCTACCCCGCTACTGCTCATTAACAAACATTCTTCTGGATAAGAAGCTGCATTTGAAATGCATCGCAAAGCAAAGATTTGAACGTTGTCGGCCTCGGCGTAATCAATCGATAGTGCCATATCAAGCAGGCAGTCATAGATACGTTGCTTTCCTAGTTCATGTGTAATACTTGGGATACCCAGTAGATTGCATAGAATCTCCAGAGTTTGGGCATGGAGAAATTGGAATTCCTTCGAGCTGAAGATCGACAGTATTGTGGACATACCTCCTGCTTCGCGAAACCGATCAATTGCTTTCTCGACTGGTGCGGTCAATAAACGATGCATAAGCTTCAAAGCAATACACTGGATGGTGGGAATCTCGCTGACTGCCTGTTGACATGCGGCTTCAAATCCACCTTGCAGAATCAACCATTTTTGAATGTCCTCATTAGCGCTCAGTCTTTCCAGAGCCTCAAGAACGTTCTCAATTACATCAGGATCCTGAGCATCAAGCAACACTATCTGTAAAAGGTTTTCCAACAAGCCAAGTTCGAGTACTGAATGCTGAACACTATGTATAACGGCAAGGTTGCGCAAAGCATAGGTTAGTGGATCCAGCAGCAGCGAACGCGTGCGAACGGTAAAAAGTTTTTCCACTTCGGCAATCCACGAAATACGCTCCAGCTCTGCCACGCAAACGCTGGACTGCGACAAACTCGCAAATAGAATTGCCGCTCGAAGTTGGATACTGGAACAATCACTTGATAAAAGCTGAATAATTCTTGCCACAGCCATTGATACATGCAGAAGTGCGGCTTTAACGTAGCCGTTGCCTCCTTCGTCGGGGCCATAAACAACATTTTTGGAAGAAAATTGCAACCGATCCTCACAACAGGCGATTAGAATGTCTAAGGCCTGAAGCAGGACACTCCTTTCACAACTTCGCAATAATATGACGGCATCCAAAGGGTTGTCAATGCTGAACTGCAGAGGATAAGTTACTTCGCAATTGAATTTTTGAACTTTAGCAGATGTTGTGACCAGATCTAACGGAATACTATTTGCACTTAAGGCCACAATTTGACGTTTGTTATAAATTTCATCGAAAATTGTTTCATTTAAAATTCCCGCACGCTGGAATAATTCCACTCCTTCAATAATTACATTTCTAAAGTGATGCTGTGAGTTCTTGCCATTTTTCGAAGAACTACCGTTGCCCGAATTCTTAAGTTCTTTCATATTCGCAACTCTTGCAGTGTCTTTCTTAAACTTAACAAAATTAGCAAAGGAATTAGAACGAAGTACCGTTGCCAGGTGACAAAAAAAGGAACACATAATTTTAAGGAAGTAACAACATAATTGTTTATGCCTGAATGTACAACGGTCGCTTGTGACCACCTACAACATCCTTATCAATTCTAACAGCGTGGATCTGAGATCCTGGCGCGTCAAACATCGCGTCTAGAAGGAGAGACTCTAGAATTGCCCGCAGACCGCGAGCGCCAGTTTTTCTGCCAAGTGCTTTTTCTGCAATGGCCACCACTGCATCGTGTGTGAACTGTAAATCCACCTGCAATGTATTAGAGTACTGTAACTCCTTGTCTGCATACTCGATATACGCTGCGTACTCGATCCACTCCAACAGTTTACATGAAATTTAAGCCGTACTCACGTTATCCATTTGAAAGAGCTTTTGGTATTGAGGAATAACAGCATTTCGTGGCTCGGTTAAGATTTGGACCAACATCTCTACTGTCAGGTTATGGAAGGGCACTACAACCGGCAAACGACCAATAAATTCCGGAATCAAGCCGAATTCCACAAGATCGCGGGCTTCCACACACTCGATCAGCGCATCTTTCACAGCGTTTTCTTCCGCCACACTTCTGGCTCGTTCGCAGCTTTGCGCGAATGCCTTCGCTGCAGTCTGGCTCTTCGCCAGAATTGAATGTTCGTTTTTCCGTGATCCAAATCCCAAAATCTACCAAATTCGGCACGGGCATCATAATAAGTACTTTAGGGCGAAACGAAAGTTATTAGGAAGAAGTATGAAGTTATGAAGAAGGGAAGTCAGGCACATACACGTTCATTGTTTCGATTACTGATTATCTTATCCAATCCAATAAACGCTCCCGATGCTATAAATAAGATATTGGTCGTGTCAACCGCTACGTTATTTTTTCGTCCTCCCGATGACTGTTGCACACTGACAGTTGTTCCCTCCAATAGTTTCAATAGCCCTTGTTGGACACCTTCTCCACCAACATCCCGCATTTGCTGTCCAGAGCTGGCTGCGCTGATTTTGTCTACCTCATCCAAGAAGACAATGCCTTGCTCGGCATATGGTACATTACCGTGTGCATCTGCCAAGAGTTTCCCTATTACCGACTCGATGTCTTCGCCAACATAACCGGCTTGAGTAAGAGCGGTACAATCACAAATGGCAATGGGAACGTCCAGGCAACGGGCGATGCTTTGTGCTAGGAGAGTTTTCCCAGAACCGGTTGGGCCGAGCATAAGTATGTTAGATTTCTCTAAGCGAACGTCGTGTGCACCATTGACAGGCTCTTCGTCTAAGAAACTGCGACGCGGAGGGGCAGTTCGAATTGATTCTCCTCCGTTAATGTTTTGCGGCGATCCTGCTGCAAACGTTTTTCTGTTATGTATGTTATTGTAAAGAGGTTAGAGGCTCGGTAAAGAGCATATGAAGCCGACTTGCCTAGCAAAAGTATTGGACTTTGGTCGTGGGGTGTCAGTGGCTTGCCGGTCACTTGCAGATAATTAGGAATGTTTTTATGAAGTCGTTTGTAATGATTGTATACGGCCACTGATAACACCTTTTTGGCATGCGTTTGTCCGATGACGTACTTTTCCAGATAATCAAATATCTGAAAATATTGGTCATGTTCTTGTAGCTCAGGTGAATTAATCTATCTCAGCTCTCAGGGCGTTTTTAGTAAAGTAAGGAGTTGATCTTGCGTCTGCTCCTGTAGGTCTGAGATTCTGAGTGTATGCAAATGTAACTGCAACCCTTTGATCTTATACCGCTGTCATTTTTACATACAACTTTTGGGGGCGGCGGAGGTTTACGGACTGCTTGTTGCGGTTGTTCGGCAAGCGGAGGAACGGGGACTGGCTGTGGTGCAGCGGAAACTGATTGCGAAATTGGATGGTCCGGATTCAGTTTAGGTACCTTACCTAAGTCAGCACTTGTGCTGACGCCGTTAGATTTGGTTATCATCATAAACAGATGATTGCATGAGCGGCAGTTAGCAAATTTTGGAGACGCTGAAGTTGTAAAAATGACACGGAATCAAAACGTGGTGAATATTGCGTCATGAGCTGATGTTTCACCTGGAGGCATGTCTAGCATGATACATGGTCCACCACACCTGGGACAGTTGATGATTTCACGGTCACTACCGGCTCCAGATCTCCCAACTGAGCCTGACCCCGTTACGTGACTGCCGCTACCAGTCGATGATGATGGAATACTGGGGCCACTGTTCGATGCACCTTGTAAAAGTGTGCCATTTGAGTTTTCGCTGGCAAAGCTGTAATTTCTGAGTGAATTATGTAATCCAGGTCTGCCGTTGTGGGTTTCAGTCCAGTGAAACGTTCCAGTGGACCAACTGCTTCGATATGGCGGATAAGTTTTAAGTCGCCGTTGAATGTTGCATCGCTTCTTTTTCTTTCTTTTAGCCAAAGGTGATTTAGAAGTTTCCTCACGGTTTTTCCCCTGGCATTCATGGGCGCCGGTCTCATTTTTCCCGCATTTCAAACAAAGTGGCGATGATAAGGAACTGCGGTAATCTTTTGTGACGGAAGTGCCAATGCTTCGGTACAATGTTCCCGGAGTGATAACATGTTGTGAACCGAATGATGATGCTGGCCACAAGAAAGCTGGAGCGCGATTGAGAATCTGCAAGGATCTAACAGCTATCGATCCCCAGGCCATTGCGTGACATGAGTGAGTAAGAAATACTACAGGCGCATTTTGAACCTTTTATATGTAATCCGTGTCGTTCATGGCGATAAGCTCCTTCTGGGAGCGGTGTCCTCCCACTTGCGGTTCGCTCTCCGTGTACGACTGCATACAGACGCATTTTAACTATACGCTCGAACTAGACTCACGGGAATTTTTTTCGTTGCTCAGAGACCTGAGGCCAGTCTTGAGCTAACAGATAACAGCGCCAAGAGATTAGGTGCTTGGGCGTTGACGGTTTTTGGCGTCTGACGACCCGTGGGCAAGCAGGTTAGGCGTGCTATGTTGTGCTTTTAATATCAATAGCGCGATAACAATATCAAGATCTAGTTAAACAAAACAACATTTTCAACCGTACCCCTTACAGAAGCGGCAGTACCACGTTGAATTGCTAAAGAGATGTTTTTTTCAAATACTCAAGGCTACGAATGTCTCCGGTTTGTAGTGAAACCCTCTTTCCAATCTCATTAACAAATCTTTTGGCCGATGTACCGAAACTGACGAATGTTTCGAAGCCGACAGACGTAAACTCGTATCGCCCCGATGTGCTTGGTGTCCTAGGGCCATCATGATAACGTAATCAGTAATGCAACCCCTTATTTATAAATTGTGATCATACGACCCCTCAAAGGGTTTATTGAAAAGCATTCAGAACGAAACATCCCAAAGCAAGATGGCCCGCCGCGCAGGGAAATTATGAACGTAACAGAAAAATGTCGCGGATTGGAACAGACAGGAAGACAATGCAAGGCTGTAAAATGAGCATGAGGGAGCATTGTATCCATACAGTATTATAATAATAAGGGATTTAGTGTCTTCGTGCGAGGGTCGTGCCCTTTTACAGCAGTGGACAGTGCAGCAATTTTGCATATAAGAACAAACGTGATGGAAAGTGATATAAAAATGCAAACAACAGCGGAAAAAAAAAAAAGACAAAAACGTTGGTGTTGGACTGAGTGCAGTGATATGAATGCAGTGAGTGCGATGGTTTGGACTGATAGTGGAAAAAAGGTGAGTTAGACGATTGTACTGGTGTCCATGCATAAAACCAAAAACCCGCCTAAGAAGAAAAATATCCGTAAAAAAATTAAGGTCAAAATTTTCACAATTTCAAAACATTTAATTAAACTTGTAGGAGAAATGGATAGCATGGACACTGGTGTCCATGCATAAAACCAAAAACCCGCCTAAGAAGAAAAATATTCGCAAAAAAATTAAGGTCAAAATTTTCACAATTTCAAAACATTTAATTAAACTTGTAGGAGAAATGGAAAGCATGGACACTGGTGTCCATGCATAAAACCAAAAACCCGCCTAAGAAGAAAATTATTCGCAAAAAAATTAAGGTCAAAATTTTCACAATTTCAAAACATTTAATTAAACTTGCAGGAGAAATGGAAAGCATGGACGCTAATGTACTGATCGTCTGTGTACTGAGACAACGAGCAAAATTACAAGCAGTAACATAACGATTTGATTGCATATGGGGGAACACTTTATTGCATATGCAAGAATTTCTTTGACCATTTCAGTTCTTTCCAATTGACGTCATCCAGAGCTTGACGGAACGTTCGGAGAAATTTGTAGGAGGATAGTGGTAAGGAGACTTCATTCCACAGAGGTGTTATTCTGTCACTGAAACCGCCGGAAACAGGGAGGACCGTAACGCGACATGCAGTTGTCGGTGCTGGCGAAATTGGTAAATAATGGTTTTCAAGCCACCGGATACTTCGCGCGTTTCCAGAAACAGATTGAGACAAGACAGCAGACACTGTGTGCTTTTGTAAAAACTTGTCACATAAAGGTGTAATTTCAAAAAGAAGCTTGTAAATAAAAATCAATAATTTTTTGGCATTTCGTATTCTGAAATTGTCCGAGTGGAGTTCTTCCAGCCTGAGCCGATATTCACAAGTTTCGTTGCCGAGACGCACCGAGGACACAAACTTTTCGATACAACGCTCAACTTTATCCTTGGAAGTTTTAAGCAGTGGAAAAACGACAGGCGCACAATAATCCATAACAGGAAAAACCAGTGATTTAAATAAAGAAATTCGTGCGGCAGAATCGCGAAAGCGAAACAATGAATTAATATACCAAATTCTTTTTTTGCATTTTAAAGAAACATTGCCTGCATGGGGTTTAAAACAAAGTTCACGATCAATTTCAACGCCTAAATATTTAACTTTTTCGCGATAGCTAATCAGCACTCCGTTTAGACGAAATTCACCCTTCATATCAACAAAACGTTTTTTGGAAAACTGCATATGAACGGACTTATCAGCTTTAAAGCATAAACCATTAGATGCCGCCCAATAGAAGAGAGAATTTATGTCTTCCTGCAAAAGGTCACTGCTGTTTTCGGCAACAAGAGGACGTAGTAAAACAATGTCATCAGCGAAAATCAATACGATGCTGTTATTAAGTAGTATCAACGGCACTTTGTTTAATATACAAATGAACAGTAACGGTCCCAAAATTGAGCCCAGAGGTACACCACTTGTAACTGCTGATATTTGAGAACAGAACTCGCCAAGAGAAACACACTGGGTACGACCTTTAAGGTAATCGTAGATTAAATGGACTATTTGACTGGGTACACTTAGCTCGATTAACGATGTGATGATGCTAAGGTGGTCGCACTTGTCAAAGGCTTTAGAACAGTTGAGAAAAACCGCAGCGACATCTATTCCATTACCAATAAAATCCGAAACAATTTTCACAAAGTAACAAATTTGCAATTCCGTGGAGCGTTTACGGCGATAAGCAAATTGGTGGTTGCCGAGAGCGTCGTTCGTGCGTAAACAATCATTTAAAACTTCGGATAAACAGCGCTCAAAAATTTTCGAAATCGGGTTAAGCAAAGATATTGGGCGGTGGCTGCTGGGAAGGGTCAAATCACATCCTTTTTTGGGAATGGGCACAACGTACGACTTTTTCCACACTTGTGGATATGTACCTTCATTGAGCGCTGCATTAAAAATTAGGCTCAATGGAAAAACGATTGGTTCACCCGCTGCTTTCAGCAACTTATTTGTCACTTCAAACTAACCACTTGACGTACTCGTACAAATTAACGACAACTGCAACAATATGGTAGAAATGTCGACAGTGACCCTAGAAGTGTTGCTGCATACCAAATCCGAAGGGGCGATACGACAATTTTGGAGACAGGCAGAATGAAATGCACAAAAAACAGTATTTAGCACCTCGGCTTTTTCACGATCCGTACAGGCAAGAGCTGGGCCGTCAGTTTTAAGGGGGGCAATGGACTGTACACAATTTCTGGTTTTCATGAACTGCCAAAATTTCGTCGGATTATTTCGATAACTTAATGCACTTTCCGTTATTCGATGGCTTTCGAACTTTTTCACTACTTCCTCTGCATTACGGGATAACACTAGCCATTCTTCCCTCCTCTTAGCACGCAAGGTAGAGACAGCTTGGCGATAGCGCCTAAATGCTTTATCGCGAGCACGTATCGCTTTTTTAACGGGGAGCGGATATGCAGGCATGCCAGTTTTTATTTTACCCGCTTTAAGAAGAAATACAGATTTTGCAATACTTAAGAATTTTTCTTCAAAGGCAACAGCTCGTTCTTCAGCGCTAGAATTATTAAACATAGTTACCCAGTCAACATTATTTAAAATCTCTTGAAAAGCGATAAATTTATTAGACGCAAGAAACCATTTTTTTACTGTGAGTACTACAGCCCTTTTGACTTTCGCTTTCATATCAATTTGCAAACCGATGTGGTCATTAGATACGGATGGAGGGGCAATTTGGCTGACGTTTCTACACAAAGTATTCGTGGAGAAAAAGCACAGATCGAGACAGTTTTGTTTTCTAGTGGGAAATTTAATCAGTTGCTGTGAATTAAACAGTTTGAGAGAAAACAAAAGATATTTAACACCAGCAGACCGAGCACAAAGCGAAAGCCAATCTATGTCAGGCAAATTGAAGTCGCCCATAAGAACAGTTTTTGCTAGCATTTCTGTAGAGAAATTATCATGCAGGTGTTCAAGGTTAGGTAAGATTCACATAATCATAATCATAAAACATAACTCATAAAACATAAACATAAAACATAATTCATAAGCATAATCATAAACACAACTCATAATTTTACTCATAAAAGTGTTCTTGCTCATAAAGAACGATAGCGCGCTTAATAAATGCTTTATACCGATAACATCTACATATATACACTACAGTACGTATTCTAAAAGTATGAAATAATTTTACCGACTGTTGCTTACACTAGTAAGCTGACACGGTAACTATGATACAGTACTGTGGTTTAATAAGACTTATTAAGGCTTAGTACTGTACTGTTACCCTGCACTTGCCGAAATTTCGTACAGTGTGCGCAGTTAGGTGCTGTATGCCGTCTATGACAATAGACAACTTTATTCCCCCAGATTTCTTCTGGCAGAGGCACACCATGCGTTGTGCCGTATGCTCAAGCATAAACAAGCATAAACAATTATGTGATTTTGCAACACACACTGAAGATGTCAAGGAAATAATATTAAGCATAACAAGTTAGAGATGCAAAAAACCTCATGCAAAATTAAACAAAAATGAATTTATGGATTTGACTACATTTTAGTTATACCGTGCACAATTTAAGGCTTTACGTAGGCAACAGTACTAATTCGCCGCTAAATACTTTGCGGCTATCTATCAAAACCTGGTTAAAAAAGTTGCTTAAACAAAAGAACAATGTTTTCTCGTACTCCATCGGCGTCTCCTTTCTTCGTAGTAAAGTCTGCATTGTTTCCACTAGTCCGCCGTCCTGTATTGAATGGTCATGGGCAGCTAGCCGCTCCTGCAGTTTCTGTCTGTGTGGAAAATACGCAGGACATTCATTCAGAGCATGATACTCGTCCTCCACAACCCCATAGAAGTTACATATCCGCTCCTCTCGGGGCAAAGCGTTCCATCTTCCTGTCTCCACAGCAAAGTAGTGGCCGGAAGTCAACATTTTCATCCAGTTTCCGCTTGTCATTGCAGGCATCGTTTTCAATAGGTGCACTTCTCCGCTTTCTGGTAGACACTGAAACAAGAACGCAACCTGCTGCTCCTGGCAGCATTATCCTGTACCGACTTAAATAGATTCATCCGGAATGTTTTCTCGAGCCTCGACATTATGTCAACTGAACTCAGCTTTGCTAGCTGAATACGAATATCTTGGACGGTATTTGTTAAGTTAATTTCGATTTCTTCCGGTAATTGCCTAAGCGCGTTTTTTAGCCAACATCGCGTTCTCTTTTTGCCAACCGAAATGCTTTCCTCAAATGCTGCTCGAAGAAGAGTGCCTGAGTTTGCGTGACTGAGCTTTTCGATGAAGCGCATCTGCTGTCTTACTTGTCTTAAACTTAGTGGTAAGAGATTCAAAAGGTATACAATAGCATCAGTGCTCGTAGTGCTTCGGAGGCTAAAAATCCGTTTGGCAAAGTTTATTTGCACTTTGTCAATTTCGCTGTTTTTCCCGCATAATTCCGACCCATTATTTTACTACGCTTCCTACAATTGCTTCGAAAATTGTTTGCGCAGTCTTCCACGTAAACCCGGTTTTTAACCCTGACAATTTCTGTACTGCCATGTTATATCCCACTTTGACTCGCTCCGTTAAATGTTCAGCTGATTTTTCAGATCACACTGTTCGTTTAACACAAAACCCAGGTACCTAAATTCTTCAACCTGTTTCAGTTGTCGCCCATCGATCTCAATGTGGCAGGAAATCTGCCTTCGCATACCACCTTTCGCTACCATACAGAAAGACTTCGCGTAATTTATTATCAGCTCATGATCCAGCGCAAACTTACTTAATCGTTCTACCGAAACCAACAACTCATCTTTGTTTCCGCTTTTCAATACAATATCGTCGGCAAATTTTAGGAGGTACACTGGTAGTTCGCCAAGTGTAATATCGGTTGTACGCCCCTCTCTCACATATTTTGTTAAAAGGTCAACGTATATATCGAATAGCATTCCTGAGGACGGATCTCCCTGTCTAACACCTTTTTCTAACGGGAAAAATTTTGAAAACTGGTTATTCCATTTCACACAATTTTTTGCTTTTTTTTTTTTTAAAAAAAAATGCAGCATTTTTGATGAAATTCCTAACTCAATTAAGCGTTCCCACAATTTTTGGTGGCACACTGTGTCAAATGCACTCGTAAAATCGATAAAAGCAAGGAAAACCGGCTTTTTCTGGAAAGCATATTTCTCACAGATTATATGTAATACGAACACCTGATCCATTGTGCTCCTGCCTTCTCGAAACCCACCTTGATCATCTTCAATGTTTGCCTAGAGCTCAATCCTTTTTGCTATAACTGACGATAACAGACGCATTGGTAACGGTTCTACGACAACTGGTCGACAATTTTCAGGACAATACGTTCTTGCTGGTTTCGGTACCGGCGTCAACGTGCCATTTAGCCAATCTTGTGGGATAAATCCCGTGTCAAGCACATAATTAAATGTATCTGCCAAAATTTGCAAAAACTGGTTGTTTGCACACATTTGTTTGAACGTTTCAGTGCGTAGCGGAAACGCACCGCTGCTGCTTCCGCCGCTTATTTTTTGAACAACTCTTTCAATTTCTGAAACAGTGATTTTAGAGTCTAATACCGGTATCGAGGGGGAAAGGTTCTCGTTTTGTTTTGTGGTTACCGCTGGAACATAGGCTGCCTGCTGTCTAAAATTTTCGTATAGGTCATTCAAGTTGAGAGGAACGGCAGAGTCACATTTGACTTCGTTTCCCCTGAAGCCTAATATGTTCCAAAACATTTTCGGGTTTTCGTGTTGTAAACGCTTTACTCGATTCCAGTACTCTTGCTCATAAATGGTATTGTACTGCCTTACCTTTTTCTGAAATTGGTTTCTCGCCGACCAAAAGACCTCCCGCGTTTCTTCAGTGTTCTTCGCATTCATTTTTTTCCAACATTGTATTTTGATGTTTTTTAGTTCGAAAATTTTGTTCTGCATTACCTGAAGTTGTGGTGTAAAAGGGTCAAAAGGTATCCGTCGTTTTCTGGTGTTCAGTCTTACATATTCGACCACGCTGTCAAACAAAGTTGTACCCAGATTTCTCATATACTGGGCTTTATTCCCGCTGAGAAAAAACACAACATGCTGTCAATCTTCGGCGTTATCAGCGAATTCTTGTCATTAAACTTTGTACCGTTATTTTTGGATGACCTTGCGATGTCCATGTTTACCACTATTTTGAGCGGTAAATGATCTGAAAAATCAGAATTTTCAAAATATCAAACTTTAAAACTTTTTCAACTGCCTGCTGAAAAATTATCATATAATCTACGACTGATTGACCATTGTAATGTATACACGTATACTTAGATGGGAAGGATTTTCCAAAAGACATTAAGCCATTTACCGGTATCATACCGTTCACGTTACAAAACTCAATTAGTTTTTTCCCTCGTGCTGTCGGACGACTATGCTGATTATCCACATTCTGCAGATGAACATATTCAATAATTCCCGACTCATTTTCCAGGAGAGAATCTTCCTGCCACGCTTTTGGCTCTAAATCTGCTATGCGTGCATTAAAATCACCGCATAACAAAACGTAGCCATCGGACTTTGCGCGCTGAACTATTTCTGTAAGTTTTTCGAAAGTTTCTTTATCATCAACGTTCACTACAGAGTTGTACGGGGCGAGGTAGGCACATACCATGACAACATTTTCTTTTTCAGAAACATTTATTTTTACTGCTAAAACATCGCAACTAGCTTCTTGGTCGTATACAATGCTACACTTGAACTTATTTTTTAAGTATACTGTAATGCCGCCTCCAGCAAATGTCGTTCGCACCTTTGACACCGTTTGATAGCCAGCCACTTGTTTTATTTCGTATTCGCTTTTCAGATGTGTTTCAACAAGTGCAACAATATCATGTTTCTTGATGAATTCAGTGAAATCTTTTTCGAACAAATTAAACACTCTTTTTAAACCGTTAACGTTCAGATAGACTATCGATAACTTCGTGTGCAAATTTTCGGTTATACACGTATTCCTGCTGTTACCGCTCTCTTCCGTTGACCACTTGAGTAGCCCGACAGATGGTTCCATACTAAGATTACGTTCCGTTGACACATTTGGTAGCCCGACAAATTTTTCGTTAATATCGCACTGCTCCGTTAAGCTCAGCCGATCGTTAAGTCGAAATTCCGATTGACGCCATCTCTGTTTAGCTTTAGTATCCATTAGTACAAAATAGTCCCGATTGACGCTCATGTGGTTCAGCTAGTGGAGTATCGGTACACTGTCCACCATTTTTTATAAAACCAGCACACGAGTTATTCAGCTCGCTGTCTATCATGTTGGCCCTTCCGACCGTATCTTTTTCGATTATGTATACTTTCAATACAGTACATTCTGTTTGGTCTTCCAGTGACGGGCTATCAACCCGGATATCAATGTGCTCGATCATTTGCGAGGTCCGGCAGCCTGATCTACGGATAATTCCGGTCTGGTTTTGTGTATTCATCTTGCTTTCATGACAGTAATCCGCAAACGTTTTACAAAAAGAACTTTCAGCATTTTTACACAAATAATATGGATCAGGGTCATTCGTTGTCAGGGCTAGTTTTTTGAAAAAGTTCGGGTTTTTAGAATTTTACTGACCTTTATTTTAGTATCGTGATAAACAGGACACCGCTTATGGTCAAACGCATGATGTTGGTTTTCTCCTGGCTGTCTTCCCGAGCTGATGCAATTAATGCATTTAGGAGCATCGTCCCAGTTGCAATTACAGTTTTCAAAACGATGTGATTCATTACAAAACCCGCAGTGTGTTGCAAAAGTGCATGTTTCTTTTCGATGGCCGTACCGACAGCAATTCCCGCACTGAATTATGTGAAAATGTTCTTCAACTGGACATATTTCAAAATCGACTGTAACCTTTCCCCTTCTCAGTAAAGATTCCGCAGTATCAGCGCTAACTTCAACTACAAAAGCACACGTTTTTATGTTTTCGTTTCCGCTCTCGAGCTTCACAACCACTTTGATATTTTCCTGAAACTTCTCCAGCGAATTTTGACTGATAAGCTTTTCCAGAAATTCAGCTTTAGAGACGACCTTGCTAACTTTACGGATAATTAACCGAGGCAATTTCTGTTTAGGTTCAGACACAGAACATTTCAGACTGTCGCTGCGTTTAGTGATTTCCGCCTTACCTTTTTCGTAGTCCGCTCGAGTTGGAAACGTCATGATCACTGACTTCCCGTGGCCCGCTTTCACATTTTTCAGTGCGAATGTCCGGCTTTCGGGTGGGATATGGTCCTGAAGAGAAGCTTTGAATGATCGTATGGTTTGTGGGTCTGGCTTCGCGGGTGTGTTGGTGTTACCGGCTTTTTCCACATCTGTTGGTCGAATACTTAGCACATGATCTGACTGCACATTTTCCCTGTTTGCGCTCCAAAATTCACGTCGGTTATGGGGTGCACCGGCATTATTGTGTTTGATATGAGCCGGTTGCGTGTACATTCTGCTATGTCCGGGTGCGCCGCCATCTTGGATTTCGATTATCTCAGGTTTTTCACTGCCGGCTTCTTTCCATGCTTGTAAATCTTTTCACAGTTACGATCGCTATGTGAATCGTGATAGCGATCGTACAACGTACGCCTGGCTGCACTAGTGACTTTCGGCAAGTGCAGGGTACAGTACAGTAGGTAGCAGTACAGTACTTTACAGTATCGCTGTACAAAGACGTCACAAAATTAAGATATAAATGCATGTCACAAAAACACGAAATAACAAAATCTTAAAGCATGGAAACTGCCATAAAGTGGCTCGTGCACGGTAACATGAATCTTATGTCATTCAAAAGAAGTTTAATTGTAACTATTTTCTTGAAAAACAAAGATCAACGCAAAGCCATAAACTCATCGCTATTCAACTGGCGAGTTTCTATTGTTCTCATACTGTGGCGAAAAAATCGGCAATCTCCTGTAACTCAGTTTGCGAAAACAAAATCGCTTTATCCATTTGGCACTGCTTCGGAGAGAATTTTGGATGGCGTTTTCGGACACAAGCAACCTGCATGCAGTATCTTCTTTTTCGAGGTACACTGATTATGGACTTTCCTCCCGTTCCGTTTTGGTAGTCAAACTCCTCCCTCGCGACGAATAACTGTGACCCTGTCCTGTTCTTCAGGATAGTTTTACAACCTGGGCAGCAACATTGAGCGTGGACCTGGTTTTGTTTAGAAATAACGAATGGTTCCGAGGCCTCCGTTTTTCGGGTCTTTGAAACATGTGATACATCTTGCTGAAAAAAAAAGATCTTATAGTCTTAATAATACCTTACAAGACTCAGAAAAATGAGAGCACCTGTCAATAACATTTGCCGGCGTACACGCCCCCGTTAATTTACCAGTTCAGGAAAACTGACCTTGTCCAAATCTTTCCAACGGCTGTTTCAGTAGTGCCCGATTTTATACGCTCTTTATTGCCCCTGGCAAACAAGATATACGGTTCCGGATACAGATCCACGACCGAATGTTCAGAATGCTCATCAGCTGACAATATTTCGGAGATGTCGTGCTCGGAACTGACAGAGTCCAGCGAAACTTACATGTCAGGAAAGCTCAAGCTCGGTGATGGAGATCTAAGTTCTACGGACCTGTACAACGAAGTTCGCCATGCATGACGTGTATAACCTGATATACAAAGAATTTACCTCTTTCGCTTTCTTGCCGGGTGCTCTTCGATGTCCATCGATGAGGCTGCTCTATCCATGGTGCCAAGAACGTCCATATTTATACTTAGCACGAAAACGTTCGGCGCATGTCAAAGAGCTGAACGCAGGTCAAATTAAGCATACATCCTGCATAATCGAGTAAACATGGGAAGACACATTGTCTTTGGTAGCGGCACGGGCTTTGTTACAAGCAGCGGTGCTGCCATCGCCTGCCACAAGAGCGGCACGGGCGCTATCAGCCTCAGCCTGGATAACGGGGGCAAACTGGTGCATGGGGTTAGATGGCGATTGTATTGCCTCCTCGGCGGCACACTGAACTGCTGGGTCAGTACTAGAGATTAGACAATCAACAATAAGACCACTTCTAGCTTGGTAACAGATGTTTTCAGTGGCGCGTTTAGGGGGGTGCCAGAGGAGCCATGGCTCCCCGTAACTTGAAGATTCGGGGTACTCCAAAAATGGCAATGGTACCCCCTTGACAAATTTTCGGCTAATTTTAAAACTGGCGCACAATACAAAAAAAACCATGTTTTTGATAGATTTAAAGTTATCGCCCTGCGGTAGAAACAAGGAATCAGTTGTTGTCTTGACCACTGGCATTTAACTGGAATTTGGAATTTATGAGTTAATTTTTATGAGCGTAGTTTATGATTATGTTTATGAATTATGTTTAATGTTTATGAATTATGGTTTATGATTATGATTATGTGAATCTTACCTAACCGGTGTTCAATCAGAACGAACATGTCAGAATGAGATTTGTCAGGGGAGGAGAGTAATATACAATAAAGAATTTATCTAGGTCAGCCGAATGCACACAAATTGCTTCAATGCTTAATGGCTCTCGTTCAGGGCATCGGTACGCTGTGTACCGTTTGCGTATAACCAGAGCAACACCACCACCCGTATCATAAGACCTTCTTCTTCGAAAGACGTTAAAAGACCGTTGATCAGCGAAGAGAGAATCAGTGTAGGGCTCTTTATCCCTGGTTTCGACAAGTCCAGTTATGTCTGATTCGGAACAAAACAGCTTGACCTGTGCCATTTTAATACAAATGCCATTAATAGTACAGAAACGGATACGCACGTATTGCCGATTGCGCTTACGCGCGACACATTTTTTGGTAAAATATAACAACAACTTTTAGTTGAATAATCAGTTAATTTTGCCGGTTTTTTTAATAATTTCGGTTGAAAAAGTAACGTGAATTTCGAACTTCTGCAAAAGAGTGACACGTCGACTGATCAAAAGCAGAGTGTTGATTTTCTGGTGCCGGCACACCATTAGCAACACAGTTCACACAAACACAAGCATAATTCTCATTTTCCGGGCAATCGGAGGCTTTATGCGGCTTAGTACAGTATGCACAACGCGGAGCGTTCTGACATTTCGATACAGTGTGGCCATACGCACAACAACGCCTGCACTGCGGAACGTAAAAGTGATCTTCACTGGGACAAACAAACCAGCGAATCAAAAGGGACTTTTTCGTTAGCAAGGAATTGCGACTTGCCTGATCAACATCCAAAACATAAGCGCACGTAGTTACATTTTCGCGATAGCTAGCACCCGTGCTCCATTCCTCATTCAACTACGGATACGGCCGAACGATACGGACCTTGTTGTCTATAGCGTTTAGTCTGCGTGCTTTATACACGTTTATGTCAATGCTTAGCCATTGTTTAGTGTGCCAGTGCATGGGTCTAATAATGCTTGCAATTCTGAGCTGTGTTGTATCACATGCCTTCTGTAGCGGAGTTTGATAATGAGCGTGTGTTGTGTTCGGCCAGGTTTAAATTCCCATGCTGTATGCAAAACACAGCAGGTTAATGGGTTACCTGCTACCAAGAAGAAACTATTAAACTATTAAACTATAGCTTTTAAGTTTGGTAACAACCTTTAGTATGCATTCATCGGAAAGATTATTTTTTGTGCGAATATCATTTAAGACGACATCTTCCGCTAAATCAACAGGAACACGGCGCACAATAATTCTGTTCAAGCGAACTTTAGTTTCGACTACCTCAAGCCCAATGGTATTAGCATGTTTACTCAAGATTTCTTTACCTTTCTGGGCGCTTTCGATGTCGTTGAACTCCAAAAGAACTCCTTTTCCATGGATAGGCCGCATATGGGATACAGTCAGGTCAACGGTATCGGGAGGTAGTGCGTTATTCAGGGCGTTGGAGATCTTTGCCATTTCAGCAACGGTGGTGCGTGAACGGTCACCAGTCGGAGGGGACGTAGGCTTCAGGATAAGTGCCGGTGGCTTCGGAGTGGCATTATTGGACAGACCGCGGCTTTCTTCCAGAATGGGACGATGTACAACGGGATTGATTTGGCAATGGACGCGAAAGAAGGCTTGAAGACAGCGGTTGGGAAGCTGACTGTTGACGTGGAAGCGCGAGATTCACTGAGTTTCTGTACTGTTTGTTCATGAAGTTCGGCCAATCGATCAGTCCATTTATGAAGAAGTCCAGCACTTTCACCAAGGAGACCATACTGAGCAGTAATGTTACACTGAACAAGCTTCGTAATAAATTTGTCGATCGTATTCTTCACTTTAGCAAAACCAAGATTAGATGGATCGGTAGATTTAAGAGATTCAACAAAATCAGCTATCTCATCCCCCATTTTGGGGATAAGTTTAAACGTAAAGGTCACCCAGTTATTACGTGCAGTTTGTAGACCATCAGAAAGTCTAAATTTATTACCCAGTTGATAGAGCTGCAGAGGCAAGAAAAAATATATATAACAGATGTGTAGTCGTACGCAGTCTGTAGTTTTGACCTTCGCACTATGCTGTAAACATAAAGCAGGCAAAGCGCACGCCTAAGCAGAGCAGATCAATCATCAGAGAGAAAGGAAAGAACCGCCGCAACCTGGCCTATATAGACGCGGTCCCTGATAAAATATTATCTTTTGTCACAGCCAGCACTAATAAAACTTAAAAATATTAGTTCTTTTTATGAGACAGATACTGTATGTACAGACGTACTGTTTTTACTTGGTAAGATGAGTATCTACTTGTATGTTAGATTGTTCTTCTATTTTTTAAGCATAGGCCGCTAAAAGCATAGAAATTAATCAGAAAGAGAAACCCATTACGAAGTTGCTAGCAGTCAATAATATTTTTCTTCGTTTTTGTCTCGGGAAGTTTGTAAGGGTTGGCTTGAATTTGTGCACGATTCTCGACAGCATTCTGTACAGGAGAAAGTTGAAATTTCTTTAGCTGGCGCGGAGTGTGGGGAAGGCCTTATTGATTCAGTAAATTATGCCCGGTTCCCTTAAACGCAGTAAAGGAAGAACTTTTCTGCAAGTAAAAACAACCATTGAGACCGTGCAGCTTTAAAGAACTGGAAACAGAAGAACTTTTGGGACGACCAAGTTGCTTTCGCAACAATGTTTGTATATCTTGATAGTATTTCGTTATTTGAAACTGATAAAGGCCAAATAAACCAAATTAATCCCCATAGTGCAAAAGCCAGACCCTGCTGTCCCAGCAGTACTTACGGTTAGTACTCACTATAAATCATGTTAGTACTCACTCACTCACTACTGTGATTCTACACGGTCTCAACACACGTTTAGAAAGCTCTTGATAAAGCGACATTCTTGCCTGCTCTGGGAGCTCTGACTTTTGCATGCAACGTCGAAAGGTCAACAATCCAGGTCTCCAGTTATAATTTGGAATCCCGCTAAAAGCACATTTCGAATAAAATTTAGTTACATACTCAACAGTCAACACAGTTGAAAATAAAAAAGTTTAAGTACAATGATTAACTATTTCACAGGTCAGAAATCGACATTTGCAAACCGTTGCACTCGTATGGGCAAGTAATTTTTTTTCCAGCCACCTAGTGTACTGGCACCACTGGTATCGTGCTTGTGCCATGCACTAGTATGGGATTTACCGGATGCTTATGGTGGCGACATCAACCATGCGGGCAGTGTTGAGCAGATCTTGGGCTGTTTCCAGATTATTCTTTCGTTTCGTGCCCCCTAAACGCCTGCCCGCGCCTTCAAACGGCTGTAAATCGGATTTATTGCTGGCGCACTATCGAAATATTTACTCGAAACTTACCAAAAATTTCAGAACTCCAGGAATATCATTTGCATCAATTAGGATTGGCTAACATTAAGTAGATAAGTTAAAGAGTTCGGTTCATGATGCACTCGCTAATGTTACTAGTAATCAATGGTTTTTGATACTGCTAATTTTTTTACCTTCTCCTTAGCCGAAGAATTTTTTACTACACTTTTCGGCTCTTTATAATCCAGCGGTGCGACAAAATCCACTTGCATATCGCATTCAATTATGGATACGGCCTCTGCCGGCTGTGTTTCTAATACTATCAGTTCGAAAATCTGTAAAATGCATTTTGATGTGATAACAGGACTTTTAAAATTTGAAGGTGACAAGTAAAGTCGCAGATAGTAAGCATCACCTTCTCGTTGTATTCAATCGCTACCGCATCCCCGGACGTTAGACAAGCAAATCCTCGCAAGCCGCGCTCAAGTCTGCTCGCATAGGGAATTTAGCACATTAAGAAAGCTCACGCAATTCCCCTTATATGCGGGCATATAGCAGAAATCGTAAAATAATTATTAAACAGTGACGATTTACTTGACAATAAATTATCACTTAAAAGACGAGATTTATTATACAAAAGATTTATTGTAACAAGATTTATTATTGATTTATTATTGATTTATTATTATTATTACGAGATTTATTGTAACAAAGTTCCGACATACACAGCTCGGGGGTCAGTAATATCCAAAAAATCAGAAGACACAGGCTGAAACTTGGAAAACGTTGCAATCGGTAAGGTACAGCTTTCAACTGATAAGACATCGCCATCGTTGAGGCATAAGTTTTTCATCATCTATGGGGGTAAACTTTATGACACCCGATTATGTAGTGGCATATTTTTTTTACTGCCGTTATGTCACTTATATGCTTGCGTCCGTATTTTACAGAAGGCTTTGTTAACGTCGAAAATGTAGCGCTGGTCACACACCATGTGCCATAAGAGCAGTTTAGTACCCAAGACGGCAAATAAATCCGGCCTTCTTCAGCAACGAACTCGAGGACTCCACAATGAGATGACTTTGCTTTTGCGCTGTTGGTAATTTTGAACAGCATGGGAAACTGCACATTCATGCGGCTCAAGATGTCCAGAGCGGACGATGGAAGTATCACTTTGCCACCATGTTCCACGTTCTTCCGATTGGAAGGGCATGAATAACATCGGTAATCGCGACGAAATTTACCAGACCCACCAAAGTATTCCACAAAAGGAAACTGTCATAAAGCGATTGTTAACAACTGTTAGTCCGTTTTTTTTAATTGTTCTACCATACTAAGGGTGCTACTAAGTGGTTAACAGATTTTGTCTTTTCATTACTTACCATTGTGTTTTCGTGAGGACAGCGTGTAGTACTCTTACTTTCTTGTGTCAAATATAAAAAAATATTAATATTATTTACGTTTAAAGTGTGACCTTTTGGTCACTTGAACGGCCTTTGGGTTCTGTGACAACCGCGTGCTGTTGACAAGGTGGTTCATACGCGATTAGACCTGTTAAAACATCAATCAACGTGAACCAACACAAGTTATCACAAAGACTGTGGCAAAATAGTTACTTTAATTTTTTCATTCCTGTCATCAAAGAGCACTTTACTGTACGTCAAATGGATCACGCAACAAACAGCGTCAGATCAACAGATACGTAACGCGCCACAAGAAGGTAGATGCGCTGTTAGGTGAACCGTAAAGTAAAAAGTGCGGATCAGCTAACGGATAACCAGACGCCTCATGTGACGCGCTACATGTCTGGTCATTTAATATCTTGTGTTGAACCGTCAAGTCAATGTGCTGAACCGTAAAGTGCAGATGACCATTGTGCGAGTGGAACCGTACCGTACCGTAATTTTTGTTACCGTAGTACGTGCTGTAGCCGTTAGATGAATGGCACCACAGAGTCCGGTGTTCGGAAAACACCGCACACCCTGCTCGACGTTCGACGTAACGTGTGCGCTGTCCGGCAGGGACAGGCAGCGGCCGGATCTAAAAGCGGTGCCATTCCAATTAGCGGCTACAGTAGTCTTTTGCAGTACCTTTGAACTTCGCCGTCGATTACAGTACTGCTACAGTACGAATAATCGTTAATGAAAGATAAGTACTTTATAGTTTATTTACGTACTTTATAGTACTTCATTTAAGCACTTTATAGTACTTTATATTACACGTATGTTGTTGTACTTTCGATGAACTGTTGTCAACTCATCGAAAGTTCGATAGCACACACAAACAAAAATGGCGAAGCAAAATCTAAAGAACTATTATTAACGAAATAAAATGCATTTAAGCAGTGCGGTATTTGTTCCCCAATAAAATCGTCTCCGAAAGTTATAATTTGCACCGAGCGCGAAGCGCGAGATGCTGCAATAAGTCTTCGTCAAGAGCATATAATTCGTCTGACGCCACGAAGAGAGTACGTCACGCTTTTCCAATTCCACAATCCCAATACCATTTTGCAGTGGTACTGGCGTTCGCGCTCGTGCAGTAATGTGGTTCGCAACCACCGCTAGTAATAATTATAGTCGTATGCCAATATGTATCCGTGCTCAGCTTGTACTTAAACCAAGTAGTGTTGAATACAGTACGTAGTACTCTTCACAACCTTCCATTAATTTTATTTCACTGTTATAAAGCTGTTCAGATCGGTACTGTACAGTACATGCTAAAACGCGTATTGGAATTCGTTTTCCACTTTTCGGCAGTAAGCTGACTGCGAGCTAACTTATCGAAAGAAGCTAATGCGTTATTAAAAATACGAGCTGCTCGTATAGACGGTTGCGCTTCTTAAATGCGCAGGAGTACAACGGCAGAGCAAAGGTTGCCATGGTAGCATTTAAAATCAATCAATTGATTTTTCAGTACGCAGTAATTGCAGTAGTATTGTTCCATTGAACTAAGTCCTTTTTATGCTAACTTGATAGAATGCTAAGTAAAATTTCGGCACTTTGCTGAGTTCTTGAATTACCAATGCATGGAAAATGAATGATATCAATCGAGGGAGATTACCGTCGTACACCGAAGCTGGACAGGCTGGTAGTGTACCTGGAGCACCGGGTGATGCATTGCGAGATGGTTACGCTGCAGTTTTGACAGCAGACGAACGATCAAATGACCCTTGGATTGAGGGCGAAATCTACAATCCTTTGTTAGCTGACGCTGTTGAACCGCTGGACGATGGAAGCAAACGTCTGGTAAAGAGCGCATAATAAGAGATTAAATAAAATAATAACAGTATTATCAATGGATAAATGTCTTTAGGAATAGAGCCTGCAGTTTTCAGATTCGTAGGTAATTACGTACTTACTTAAAAAAAATTAACGCTTGCAGGACCATGAAGTGCTGTTTTTCATGCAAGCTCTCAAAGTGCCTGACCCGCAGACCATGCGTCGCTTTATTGCAGCTTGCATGGAAAAGAATGTAAATGAGAAAGATCTCATCTGGCTGTATCATATGCGCGATTTGTCGCAAACGGGAACGCTCCCCAAAAAAGTGTTTATAGAAATTACAAAGCAACAGCTTAGCGGAAATTCTCAACTGACACGCCACGAGGACTATGACTTATTGGCCACTTCTTATCGAGCATTTGGCAGCGACTATGTGCGTTACGTTCAGATATGCAACCATCTGCATGCATGGAGGATCAAGTTCAGCAATTACAAAGAATTCCCGCAAAAGCAGCTGTACCCACCGTATAGGTAGCGTACGACAAAATAGCGTTTAATAACGCCCAGTTTTGAATTTTCGCAAACTCTTCGATTCTTTCGCAAACTATATCCCCACTATCACGCCGTTCGTGGACGTGCGTGCTAAATTTTGTAATAATTCTCTTTTATTTGGATAGATATCCTCTGAAGGAAATGTTTCCTCTACAGCGACCCAGTCAGGGTACATGGCAGGTGGATGCACGTCGCCGTGCGTCTCATTGCCTCCCGACGATGACAGCCGACGAGATAAATGATGTACCAAGAATAGTGCAGAATATGGCCAGAGCTTTATCAGATCACCAGTGTTCCCAGATTCTGGAGCACTTCTTATTCCAGCAAGAGCAACTGAAGGTGCGAAATGCCTCTTAGCAAGCGATCAGGTGAACAATCAAAACACTTCAACAACAGAATTTCTTTCTTAACATAAGCTGCGGACTTTGAACCAGCTGAGTACACAAGTAGCGGCTTCGTATTTCGCAGCCTTAATCGTTTGCTTGAAACTGAGATCATGGTTTAAAATCAAATTTACTGTATAAAATTAAATTTACTGTACTCTTCTTTGACGCGAATACGGGACGATTTGCATAAAACGATCAAGTGGACTGCAGACCGTGGTATAACATGCAATAAAAATAACGATTTTCTTACGATAAAACTCGAAGTGGCACGTGTACTACAGTAGAAGTGGCACGTCCTCGTGTGGGCACATGTAAGTTACAAATCTGTTTCAAAAAACAAAAGCGCTCGCTTACTCTCGCAGGCTGGAATAAACCACCATTAAATTTTTCTCGCAAATTGTACTTTTGCTTCAGATTTGTAAAATATAAGCTGAAATGTTGACTGTAGCGCAACCAATTTTGCCAAATTGACAGGAGGACAAAAGTATTGAATGTGGATTGATGCCTCATGACTACGCAAAAAGCATTATCCGGGAGCACATTCCGTATTCGACTGATGACAAGGAGCTGGAATTATTATGTCTTTATTACGAGCACCCGTTCATTTTGCATTTTTTTCGCTACAAGGATTTTCTAAGGGACCTGACATACGGTAAACTAATCGTAAAAGTGTTTTGGTAAACTTAACCACGTTCTAACCACGCCACCTTTGACAATCCACAGAAATGGGCGAAATCAACGAACAGTTTAAAGAACGTCCGGAACATACTCGCTTGCAGATAATTCTGAGCCGAATCAAACGTTACCTGCATGAACATGGCATCAATTTAATCGAACCACTGAAAGATTTTGATAGGTTTGGGGAAGGTCGACTTAACAAATCGCAAATGCAAAGGGCGCTCCACATTCTGAAGATTGGTTTTGGCCAGCGGTGTCATATTAGCAATGACGACATGGAATTTCTTCTGAATGCATTCAGCAGTGATGGGATAAATGTTGACTACAGAAGTATGGTTGCGGACATGATGCAAGGTTAGTAAACAAATGACTTGTAAAAATCCAGGTGAAGTAATTTTGACCTGGAATATACAAAATTTTATTTGTGGTGTAAAACATTATGTTAGGGTGCGAGACCAGACGCAGCATTCACGTTCGATCTGATCGTTATTTAAACGGTATCGTCATTTCCAGTTTTTGTGGAGCAATTTCAACCCGGAAAGCGGCTGAGTATGGTGATGGAGAGTTTCGAGCAAGATTTGTCTCTTGGTCCATTTTATCCACCACGCACACCTCTGCTGACGAAAGAGCAAATCCTTACCAAACCATCCAACAATCAGCAGTTTTTAGGCCTCGTTCTGAATCGGTTGAAGATGCTCATTGCGCAGCGCCGAATAAATCTGGAATCGGTATTCCGGTCCTTTGATCCGTAAGTATGTGAACCATTATTGTGTATTAAAGTGCAAACATCGCTCGCAGACGTGTACGCCCGCAGAAGCTCCATGGCTTGGTTGTTTTTACAGACACCACATCAGACATATCCAAAGTCCCCAAGTCAGGTTCCCAGAATTCTCCAACTTTGTGGTCTCCCGGTTTCGCCGCACGAAAGCGATGTCATAACGGAACGGTAATCTTTCAAAGCCGTAAATTTAGTAATATAATAGACTAGTTTCGTGCATCGGCATTGCTGGTTCCCTGTCTGTACTTGTAGCTTTTGTGACGAGAAAGGGTTTCGATATATGGACTTCCTGGAAGCTATTGATACACAATCGTACGGGCACTGGCTCCCCAGCTACCCTTTATCGCTTGCCACAATGGAAAAGTGGAAAGCCCATCGTGCGTGGTATTCGGAAGTTCTTCCACAAGATCCATACCAGGAATATCAAGGCCCAGATGAAATCGTGGAGAAATGCCGAAGAATTGTAAAGACTAACCGACTGCGAGTACGCGATTTTTTTACTGATCAGGATTTTCATCATCGTGGAACCGTCAGTCGAAAGCAGTTTCGGAGAGCGACTACCGCCATGCACTTAGGACTATCTCCCATAGAGAACCTGCTGTTAGAAGACCGGTACTCATTAACAAAAAAAAATTGCTTACCTGCTGCAGCATAATACTGCAATTTACGCAGATGCAGATATAACAAGTTATGCAGATTTAACACGTTCCTTACGGAAAGTAATAAGGCTATAAAACTTGTCGCTGAAGTCTTTCTTAGTTCATCGGGGCGTACTAAAGTGCACTTTGAAGTATTCATGTCTTCCTGTGCAGATTGCAGCTTTCAAAGCCTACTAGTTGCAGTAAACACGGCTGCTGTATTAGTATTCAGTCGCTTACCTGCGAAATAATATTCATACTTGTGAAAATATCTGACGTTGTACCTTCTGACAATTGAATTCACGCAGATACGCTTATGCTCCGGATGTGTCTCATATCGATTTTATAAAATTCGTTGCGGATATGGATGTCGTATTTGTCTCGAAAGGAGCGCACGACGCTCCTGCGCTAACACCAGTGCCGTATGTTCTAAGTGCTTCCCATGACCGGGGCCCGATTGAGGAGGGAAACATAAAACTGGCTCAAGAAGCGTTCAGAAAGATTGCCGAAAAGGTAAGTATATTCGAAATTAACCCCTTTTCCGGTGGGTACACCTAAAACTGTCTGCAGGTGTTAGAGCTGCGCATCCACATTCTTCCGTATTTTCAAGACTTCGATAAATGGCGACATGGGGGAATAACTCCGGGAAGATTCCGCAGAATTTTTAGCGACCTTGGATTAGACATTCTAACCGAATTTGAATGGGTAATAAGAGGCTGAACAGCTGATTTTAGACTACAGCAGTGACTAGCTGTGCTACATTCTCCGGATTTGTGGATGTTTTGCAGAGAGCCTTATTCAAATACTTCACAAGGAAATCTAAAGGATTCTTTGACTACGAGGCCTTTTTGTCTGCCATCTCAGACGTAAAAACGAACCGCAGCACCACAGCAGCTATCGATCCGCGTTGTGTTCCGCTTGCTGCAGCTGAGAAATGAGACACTCTGTCGGTGCAATTTATCTCATGTTTTTCGCCATGGGCGACTGCAAAACTTGGAAATTTGTAGCATGCGTAGAATGCGCCACCTTTGTACGTTGTTTCAGATAAAACTGTGCCTTTGGGGTCGCTGTCAAGTTAACCGAACGGCATTGCTTGCGAGATTAGAAGTGACTAAATCACAAGCTCCCTCTGAGGCTCCAGATCGACACAAATGTTGTGGTGTAATACTGAAATGTTGTGGTGTAATACTGGTGTGTTTGACACACTGAAAATCGCTTCCGGAAGTGGTTTGCAGCAGGCCGAGAGTACTAAGCGATTCATGAAACATGTTTCGCTATTTCCCGAAAATTACTTCAGGTTTCAGTGTTTCGTGCTTTATTGTTTCACAATACATGTTTATCATTGTTCGTGGGTTCCGAGCTTTACAACTTTAAGTTTCTTAGGTTACTTTTCTTAGGTTTCTTAGATTTTCTTAGGTTTTTTTTTGGTTTTCGAGGTATTTCTTAGCCTTCGCTCCCGCGACGGTAGGCTTCGTTTGTTCTCCTAATTTTTCTTGGATGTTTTATGGTGGTGCGCATAACCCATTGTTGCGAGCTTCTGATGGAGGCTTCAGTCAGTTTCCGCGATAAATTGGCAATATTTAATGATAAAAATGGTTTCCTTTGTTCTGTTTAATTTTTAAGTTTTCCAGGACTGGATGTTAATCCAAGGTCAGTTGCTAACGCATTTTTTAATTTAAGTTATTGGCATATCCGTTTTCTTGCACAAATCAAACGAAAATGGCCAAATGCACTCTGGCTGAAGTGATCAGTAACCGAAAAGCTATTGCCGAAATGAAAGCGGCGAGTACCGAAAGGTCGTGAAGTTGGTAGATGTTGAAGATAGGTTAGTCTGGTTCGTGCTATACAAGTAGAATGTTTAGCGAGTCCCTGGAGCCATCAAGTTGATACATGGTTGTTTGCGTAAGCCTTTATTCCATATATTGCTTAGTCGTAGAATATGTTAGACCAGTGAAAATAAAAGTCTTATATAGCAAAATGTATACAGGAGATGACAACGTTTGTAAGAGATTACGCTTCTACCGTTCGTAGGCTTTTCGCATTTCGGATAATTGTAAAATGTTACGTAAGTAAGGTAAACACGGATCTGCTATGGGGGTCTCGGAGAAGCGTCTACGCTGTACAGAGAAACGACAACGGAAACAACATCTCCTCGAGAAATAACCTTTATTTCGATAGAAATCAAAGGGCAATCACAAAATCTAGCAAGAAAAAGAGCATGAAATCAGAATATGCTAGGAATCGATGTTGACGGTTCCGTAGCTGGCACTCGAATGGCAAAACATGCTTTAGCATGTGCGCAGAATGGCGAATGGTGAGCCGATCCAGTGATGGTGAGGCGAACACGCCAATATCCTGTGCACTACGCACAACACTCTGACATGCCACGGGACGGGACGCCGAAGCCCCTTGAGGCTCAAAACAGGAATGAGAAATGAAAAAACGCATCTTATATGCAACATAATGAGGAACTCTTATTAAAAAAAATGTGCCAATTATTTCATCACAGTTAGTGAGAACAAGACGCGGCAAAATGCGGCGTAAATTTAATCAAAACGAGTTTATACTCGTAACAGAATCCGTTAAATTCCCATTCCGATTAGTTCCAAAATCGCGCACGTTAATCCGTGTTAATTTTGCAGGTTCCATTCCGGAGTTTTTCCTCCAATTATACGCTTTGTAGCGTCGATCCACGACATATGTGCAACATAGTGCATCTACGGCGATTTTATTTATCCGTTTTCCTGCAATTAATGCACTACGGCAGTTCTTTAACCAAGTATTATGCACTGATTTGTGCGTCTACGGCGATTCATTTGTAAGGATTGAAATAAATTCAATCTGGTGCACTCGTTGGGCGTTACGGCCATTTCGTTTTGCACTCGTTGTACTGTACGGCGATTTAATAACGTTAATTTTGCGATTCATTGCGCACTACGGCGATTAATATGAAGTTGTGTACTCATAGTACAATACGGCGATTTCAATAAAATTAAGTCTGCAATTCGTTGTGCATTACGGCGATTTAATTTTAGCAGTACTTAGTACAATACGGCAATTGGTGCATTTAATGCTTTTACGGCGGTTTTACCTGCAATTCTCCATTTAATGCGTTAAGAGCGTCGCTCAATACGGCAGACGTAGCCTTAACTTCGGTGCTATCCTCCAGCAAGTCCACTTCATCGTTTCCACCCGGGTAGTAAAGTGGATCGGTGTCGTTATCGGGAATATGCACCGCGAAGATCAAATGATCCACTTCGGTGAAGGTTTCACTCTGTCCCATCGCTTCCAGCTCCATTTGCCGGTCTCGAAGGGCTTGTCTCGTCGGATAGAGGAAGTTGTTCCTAATTGACGGTTCCGATCCCGTCATCTCATCGTCCGCCTCTGCGGCGGGTTGCTGCTCCAATATCGGCAGAGTTTCCGCGATCGTCAGTGCTTCCACTGACGCCACAACTTCTGTTTGCGGAATTCCGCTAGACGGCGCAGTGATCACTGCAGATTGAGTATTCGCAGTTGGCGCTGCGGTTGCAGTGTTAGCTGCGATTACGGTTGCAGCATTAGCTGTATCCGGCGTTTCCTCAGGTTCTGTTGTGTCCATTAACACTACTGTTTTCTTCGGTTCTGGTTGTACTGTTTGACTCGCTATTGGAGTATCGGGTGAATTCGGAGCGACTTTGCGCTTCCCCTGACGCTCCGCAAATCTTTTGACGAGATCATAGATCCCATCATAATGTCCATTATGGATAGCTTCGGTTTTAAGTCCATCGACTTGCATTACGTGCAAAGATCGTTAAGGACCTTCGCCTGTTGTTCCTCACTAAGAGGCTCTCCCATACGATTAACGTAACTTTTTAATCGGCGGTTCTGCTCAGCCTGACGATATGTCCGGGCGTAATGGTGAGCGTGGCAGTTGCCCATTAACGCGGAGAGGATAACCAGAATATACTTTTTTAATCCCCATCCGATAGGGATGGTGTCCCATGTGATTTTCATGGGAGCTATCTTACGCTGCATAGCGCACGCGGCACGGCAGAAAAACCAGAACTTTGCTGGATCCGTGTCCGGTAGAATAAACTGTAGGAGGAATTCCTCCGGATTTTCGGTAAATAGGATTTTAAACTGGGAAATTAATTCCCAATCTACTACGGAGATTTCGATGAGTTTTTCCTTAAGCTGGGAAATATCCAGCGCGCTACGCAGTCCATTACGCCGCGGCGTTTCATATCGCCGCACTTCCATTTGTCGAAACAAATCGATCTGATACATATTAATTGAATTGCGAATACGCAAATCGTACCCAACGATGTGTGTAACAGGTCTAAGGTATCAATGATGGCTTTGCCAATTTCGGTTCTTTGATCTGCATTAACGGTGCCAATTACTGACACGACACGATCAATATATTGATCCAGATCCCGACGAATAACGTCGATATCGCGACGAATACGCTGCGGATGTGTCTGTCGCTCGGGCATCAATAATACAGATGCATCTGGCTTGTACGGTGTAGGTTTCTCGCGCGTTGCGCGAACATTCCAATTTGCTGCCTTCTTCCTCTGAAATTTAACAGCTGCGTTCAGCTTACCGGGCATAATATCGCCTTCTTCAAAAGAATTATCTGGGGTTTTCCCCACATTCGGTAAATTGTAAGTAATTTTATGGCGAGTTTTGCCACTAGCATTGCTAGTGTTGCTAGAATAACTAGCGCCTGAGTTCGGCTCAGATTCAATAACCGGTTCACTCACGGGTACAGGCTGCACTCGCAGCAGCTCCAAAGACGATTGTTGATTCACTGACGGTTTCCTGGTCAGCGGCGGAAGATTCGCTAACAGCGGATTAATTTGCCGCTGTTGTGGTTCTTTCGGGGCTGTTCCGGCTGGCCATGGACACGGAGTTATCGTTTTCGTCTCCGGGTCATACCGGTAGCTTCCGCTGGGAAGGCTCTGCTGTAAGTGAGCAATATGCTCGGGTGGCAAAGTGCCCGGTGGTACTTGCAATGCCATATTCGTATATCGAATAGGCTGTTGTTGCTGCTGAAATCCTGGAAAAGGCAGACTTTGCTGCTGAAACATAACTGGCGGCTGCCACTGGCCATATACTGGCTGTTGAAACGGCGTTTGCTGTCCGCCGACATTCGTCGGATAATTCTGTAAATCAAGAGAATTATCTCTGTTCGATAAGTGTTGATTACCCGCGGTAACTGGGAATATTTCAAAATTCCCACAAGCACTATTCACAGGAATAGTTACCTGATTTGGTGGTGCGGTGATGCGTTGCATCAAATCGGCAGTACTTCGTCCGAAGTTTTCGGGATGAGTTGCGCACGACCATTCATCGGCATGATCGCCAATGAATTTAACGGCGCTTTTATAAATACCATTGTAATACAATGGTGTAGCACAGACGATCGTCCAGTACTCCGGTAGTGTTACAGTGCGGTACGCATCCAGGCTGCGCATAAGCACTTCATCATACAATCGGGAGACGACGGTCTGCGGATTTTCTGACCGGTAATTAGGTCCCAGCGTGCATTCCACGCATTTCCGATAGTTTGTATTAAGTGAACATCGATTGCAGGAGCGCATTGGCGCGTACTGGTACGGCAATTCCTCCATTTCTGCAAATTTAAAATAATTAAATTATGCAGTAATCGCGGCAATTTACTTTATTGCGTATTATACGCATCTACATCTCGGGGATACTGTAAAATTGGATTAATTCTCTTCTTCGCTAACGTGGTCTAACACCACGGATAAAACCATCCCGCGATGCGGGTCATTCAACCCGATAATTCTCGGGTCGCTAATTAAGCGGCTTATCGCTAGAGTTACAGCATCGTCCACTTGGTCAGCTATTGCTGGACATACAGTGGTAATATACTGTATGATTTCGTCAGGCGACGATCCCGAAGGGTCGGCAATTTCTGCAATCGTTTTTACAACGATTTCATCCCACTGGGGACTTTCTCGAATTGCACTCGCTGCAGAAAGGACAGTCCTTTACGACCAAAATAATAGGACGGCGAAGTTTCGCCATTATAACGACGGGTTATTTGTGAAGCTTCGTACATCGCACGAATCATAGACTGCACAGCGTACGGTTGATAAGTGCCGAAATACTCGCTTATCCGCTGTGCTGTGGGATTTTCCCTCTCTGCTCAATTTTATATATGGCTATTGCCAAATCATTACGCGATGGTTGTGCCAACAAAGTTTTTGTTCGTCTAGGGCTATAGGCCTTCGCCCGAATGGAACGCGCTTCGCGGGTGAATATGGTACTTCCTCTACGTGTTGGCCGGTTAATTCGGCTATCCTTTACGATTAGTTTCCACTAGCGCATAGCGCCCACTATTCCCTTCTAATGCTGCGTCTACGATTATTCCTGTGGCGATTGCCTCATTAACAGCGGTAGTGACATCTGAATAGCGCTGTTCGGGATTAACCGAGTCTAACGGCATAGTTAGGTACATATACCTAACAATTTCATCGATGGTTGATCCACGAACATTGTGGATGTCCCTAATGGCTATTGCCACTGCTTCTACCATTTCCTGCATGTTATTAACTCGCATGTCGACATATCGACTTTTACGGCTTGCGGTTATCGCATACTTCATTGTTGGTGACCAATTCTCGTAAACTTCCACCAACGTACCACGCTCTGAGGCTACCTTCACGGCAGATGCGTATTCCTCGGCGTCAATTTGTCGAGGGCCATAATCTGCCTGTATCTCTGTAGCAAATGGACCGGTGCTGCCATCTTATCCTTCTTCCGGACATTATTTATAATGTCCAATGTCAACGTTGTAATATGTGCTATCTGTTCACTGGTCACCGGTTTCGGCGGTTGTGATCGCCCAGTCTTTGCTGGTGATGGTAAACTGACATTCGGTAAGGGTTCCGGAATTTCCGGCGAGTTATTCCGACCATTTGACTCGCTAGAGAACTTAATCAAGTCCTCTTCACTACCTTTCTGTGCCTGATCGCTGCGGGTCTCGTCGATCACGAGACGGGAATGTTCTTCGTCTTCTGATGACGACGGCTGATGTCTCAGCCGCTCCCTTACTTGCACGACTTTTCGTGTGATTTCTCTTTTCCTCCACTAATTTCCGCTTCTTTTCTTCCTCACCTGGTGAGGTTGTGCTTTGCACTCGATGCGGATGTGTCCTGTAGGATACTGTGCTAGTAGCTGGCGACGGAGTACGCGTTCCCGATAATTTCGGGATTATATAACTCTGTTCCTCCTTAATTCTGACCGGGTTCGTACCCCTTTTTTAAGGTCCCAGCCGGTTGTTGGTGTTCGACCGGCGCTTGGACAACTCCCATAGGAGTAGGAAATCTGATTACGGCTGGCTTTAAACCAGTCTCTTTCCAGAACGCCGGGGGGCGGTTGCACTTGCAACTGTGGCCTTATCTGCGTTAAGACTTGTGGTGTATTATACACGTGCTGCGGTATCGTAACTACTCGAAGTTCTTTCCCATTAGGGGCGTCTGTTTTCGTCGGGGCGAACGGACCTTCCATTATGAAGGACTGTCCCCAACGCTGCCTATCTCTGGCCTCTTGTTGCTCGTGGTCAGCGATTAGCTTTGCTAATCGCTCGTCGGCATCTGCCGGTGGTTTCGGTGATCTGCTTCGCTTAGGGTTTGCCTTCAACGCCGTTTCTACTCCTGCTTTTGCAGGCGATTTAATAGGTTTCTTTACAATTGATTCGTACGGCACTTCTTCAATTTCTTTTGAAGCTTCCGCCGCATCACTCTGTGCCTTTGCACGCGCTATCATGGCCTTTGCCACTCTTTCTGCTGGCGGAGTAATATGCAGTTGATCAACTGCAGCTATTTCCTCTGGTTGGGCAGCAGTCGCTGCCAATGAGTGTCTGTATGATGCCAAGTCGCGTTCCCGATTACTACGCAACAATAGCTCGTATTCGGCATACGATGCCACTATTACGGGATCAGTTTGCGTGCTACGTGACATAGTCACTGGGATCACTTCTGGTGCCACATTGGGCAAATTACCGGCATTTTGAACGTTCTGGACACTCGGGGCAGCGAATCGCTGTATCGGGCGGTATGCTTGATTTCCCGCTACGGGTGGGGCGAAGAATCGAGGATTACCTCTGCCAACCGGTCGGTTCGGTCGCTGATCGCGGTCCATTGCGGAAATATCTGCAATGGAAAATTACACAATTTAATTGTGAAATTTTTAATACGGTATTACGGTATTAAAATAACGCTCGTTATTTTTATTTAAACAGTTATTACTGTTTAATGAATCTTGCACTTTGTGCACTTCGGTCCTACCATTATACGGTGGATTTTGACATATCCATTAGCGCTTTTGCGTAACTTAAGCAAAAATCGCCTTTTAGGCACTGTTTTATTAGCGCTATTGCGCTCATTGTCACTTTCCTCATTGTTTACCGTTTCCCATTCCTCCGTATCAATTACAGGGGATTTATTAGCAGCATTGTCTGCGGAGGTACGGACCACATCAGTGGCGGGGAAATTATTAATTGCAGAATTGTCTGCAATTGCTTGTACATCCTGTTTGTCAGGAAGTTCATTAAGATTGTTATTCTCTAATAAATCCCTAATTAATAGGATTTCGTTTTTTCGGTCTTCTTCTGTTGTCCTATAAGGCTTTATGCGTTCGCAGTTGACTATTCGAATTTCTTCTGACTTATCAGAATTTATCCGTTTTAACTCGACAGCATTTGTATACGGGAATCCGATGATTTCCCATGGTTCGATTTCGAACCGACGGCGGAACGATTCCGTCTCTCCCTTTTTCTTTTCTATTTTAAGGATCACCAGATCCCCAATGTTAAAACTATCTTCCGATCGACCCTTGTCGAACCGCTCAGCATTTTTCTCAAATTCGTTGCGAATATGCAACTCTGCTATATCGTGGGCGCGATTTAAATTGTAGCGCAGTTCCTCCATATATTCGCGAATTGTCGCGTGATCTGTCGGCAAATTGGTCTTCGTCTCTGTATCCGCAGGAATAACCTGCTCTCTACCGTACAGCATAAAATACGGCGACATATTCGTCGTCTTGTTTGCTACACGATTTTTTCCAGCAATTACAAATGGCAGGACTTTGTCCCAATTACGCTCCCGGCCGTCACTGGCGTACATCGCGAGTGAATCAGCTATTGTCTGCATTTGTCGTTCGACAAGTCCGCGTCCGATCGGATGATACGCAGCGCCAAAATGGTGCTGTATTCTTAATCTTTTATTTACTGCTTCCAATAAATGATTGTGGAAGTGTGTTCCTCTATCGGTGTTCAATATCTGAGGTGTTCCATACGGCAGGAACACATCATAAATTAAGAAACTAGCGACAGTTTCCGCTTTTGCGTCTGGTATCGGTTTTGCGATTACAAACTTTGTAAGTTCATCTATCGCCACTGCGATATAAGTATTTCCGCGTGTTGTTTTGGGCAATGGCCCTTTTAAATCCACTTGCATTCTAAACCACGGCTCACCGATAGCAATCTGCTGTAGCTTGCCGGGTGGCGCTTTGCGCAGTGTCTTGCGATGCTGGCATGCAAAACAGTGATCTACGTACTTGATAATCTGGGAGACCATATTCTCCCAGAAATATCGCAAGGCTATCGCCTGATAAGTTTTAGCGCGGCCTAGGTGACCGCTAGCCGGTGCATCATGCATCGCGTGCATGATATCCACACGCATGTGCTTTGGCACGACAAATCGACGGTTAATACGACCGTCTTTTTCCGATATTTTATATAGTACACCGTTCCACAATTCATAACCGGAATAACCGGGGCGTTTAAGCAAATGAACGCTTTCTACGCGTCCTTCTAATGCATGGATTATGCGCTCTACATTGGGGTCTTTTTCTTGTTCGATACGATAAAATTTGAAGTTGTCTTCGTCTTCTTCATGTTCGGCTCCATCTCGTATCGTTAATACACGGATCGATGGAGTACTAAACTTTGAATCCTTAAATTCATCCCAGTCATCGTCTGGGTATTCAGTGGCTTCTCCCACCGGGTGTCTACTCAACGCATCAGCGTTGTCACACTGTTTCCCAGGTCTATACAGTATCGTCATTTTATGACTACTAAGCTGGAGTGCCCAGCGTGTCAAACGGCCATTCAATCCCTCTTTGCGGGAAACTGATCGCAACAAATTAGTTAGGGCTTGGTGATCAGTTTGTACTGAAAAGTGTGAGTACTCAATGAAGTGTCGAAATTTCCGACACGCAAAGACTACTGCCATACACTCCAATTCAGTAATTGGATACTTTTTCTCTGCATCAGTGAGCAATTTGCTCGCATAAATAATCGGGTGTCCCTCTTGGTGTAATATAGCACCAATTCCTATTGTCGATGCATCGCATTCAATTACGGTTGGTTTACTGGGATCGAATTTCGCTAATACTGGTGCGTTAATTAATGCCGATTTTAAATCAGCAAATTCACTGTCATGGTCGATCGACCAGTTAGCTTTCACGTCGATTTCTCCTTTTAATAAACCGTATAAACGGCGCGTTCTACCGGCAAAGTCCTTAACGAATTTACGGTAATAATTACATAGTCCGAGGAATGACCTCAGATCTTTTTCTGTCTCCGGCTTTGGATATTTCTCGATAGCTACTATTTTATCAGGATCTGTTTTTATTCCGTCCTTGGACACAATATGTCCCAGGAAATGCAGCTCCGTTTCGCCAATATGGCACTTACTTGGTTTCAGTGTGAAACCTGCTTTTAAAAGACACTCACACATTAAACGTATTTTACGCTTAAGATCTTCAAAGTCTTTAGCGGCTGCGATAATGTCATCTAAGTAGGCAAAAATATTTTCGCAATGGACGTCCGATAATGTCCTATTCATGGCTTCCTGAAACGTTGCAGGGCCATTGCAGACACCAAACGGCATCCTTAGGAACTCATAAAGTCCATCCTGCGTAATAAACGCAGTTTTTTCGATGGAGTCTTCGTGCATTTGTACTTGCCAAAATCCTGCATTGCAGTCAAAGCCACAATAATATTTATTATCTGCGACGGCTTGTAGAAGTTCATCTGGGTTTGGAAGCGGATAGTTGTTTTTCTTCGTAGCATCATTTAGTTTAATATAATTCACGCAAAATCGCGTACCGATGGTTCCATCGGGATTTTTCTTACTGGCCAACACTACGGGAAAACACCAGGGAGAGTTCGATTTTCGAATTATCCCTTTCTCCAGCATTTCATTTACATGCTCTTGAATAATCTCGCGGCCTCGCCACGAGGTTCTATGCGGTTTGCATTTAATAGGTGCAATATCACCGGTATCAATCTGATGTTTAACTATTTGGACATCGCCAAACGGACGAGTTTTCGTCGCAAATAACCCAGGATATCCAAGAAATATTTCTTTAATTTCTTTAATTTCCTGGACGGTTAGTTCTGGATTTATTTTTAATTCATCTACCGCTTTTATCACAGTCTCCTGTTCTTCTGGTGTCATCCCAGCCAACATTGTGGCATTTACCTGAATGTTTACGTCAGGAATATCCTCGTACGGTTCTAAGTAGCCAATAAATTGGCCTTTTTTAATTGACTGCCGCTGATGTTGAAAATTAACGAATACCATATCAAATTTATTATTCAGTGGTTTAACCACTCGTTCCATCGGCCGTATACGCCGCTCCATATACAGGTGCGGACTTGGAAGAAATAAAAATTTGTCAGTATCGAACTGCTCGTCTGCATCGAAATGGACATTCACTGTCGCCCAATTAGTACCCGGATTAATTAATAGTTTATCGCCGGCGAAGACTTTGATAGGCTTAGCGCGTGTACCGCGGTAAGAAGGGTTAATGCTCGGAGACTCGGAAAATTCCCAAGTCGGAGATTCATTAGTGATCACGGCAGAATCAGTGGGCCCTACCAATTCTGCATTTACGATAATTAGATTATTAGAATCCGGTACTACTTCGATGCTAGTTTGATTAATTAATTTATTATTATTAGTTTCATTAGTAGCGGCAGTATCGAGGGTATTCCTCACTACGATAGGCGGATCATCTTTCATAAATTCGACAACGCGCGCCATCGGCGCAAAACTTACTGATCGGTTATGAGCAGCCAGTGTTTTTACTATTGTTTCGTTAGCATAATTATCAAGTGGCTTACACTCGGCCAATTGATATGGTAATACCGGCAATTGGCGCCGTGTTAATTGCGCTAATACGCGCAATGGTGTACGCAATACGTACGGCAACGGTATTTTTAGGTACCTGTATATCTCATTTAATTGTCGCTGCTTTTCTTCTAAAGCAGAATATTCCGCTTTATATTGCTTCGCTAAATTGCGGACGATCTCCTCTGCTTTTGCAGAATCAATCCCTGGTACAGGGGTATCTTCATCCATGAAAAGGTACATAACGTTTGTACCATTTTCTTTTGCTTTTATTAATTCTTGAATTTCTTTCACTAAAATCCTATATTCGCCCCATAGGCGTCGGAACGTTGATTTTGTTGCCAAGCGAATTTTCGTTGGTCTTTTTAACACCGATTTAATTTTGGCTTTTGCCACGGGTATCGGGAAGACTTTGCTCCCGTCTGGTACGGTTTCTTCTTGTACGGCTTCTTGTGCCGATATTACTAGTTCACCGGTAGTTTCTCCCGTTGCCACGGGTATCGGGAAGACTTCTTCCTCAGCTACTTCCAATTTCCTTTGCAGATCTTTAATCAATACCTGATTTGCCGAAATAGTTTCGGTTGCCTGTTTTAATTCCACGATACTGGAACCTGTTACCGGCTTAGCCGCTGAACTTAACAATTCATTCAAGTTAGCTGTATACGATTGCGATTTACGCAAGGTAGTCGGTATAACTGTCACAGGTTCTTCCTCCTCTTCCGTCGTTGCGGATTTATTCAGTTCGCTTTCACTCACTTGAGAAAACGACCCTGTTGTGGCCGTTGATTCGGTAGTGCTCTCAGATCGCTCTGGCGCAGGTGCCTGTACTTCTTCCCGATTATCGGGATTAACCTGTCGACTTTTCTCGGGAGTTAGCGGCCGGAAAAACAACTGTTCCGGTGGCTGCATTAATGGTGTATCAAGGAGATTATCTCCCTGATCCATTACGGTAGCTTTTCTCGGTTTACGAGGTTTATCCTCGAGGACTTTGTGGGTGATTTCCACACCTGCCCCCTTCAGCTGGTTTGCCTTACTACGAGTAACTTTATCCGGCTGTGGAGCTCCGCTTGTACCAGCCTTTGCTGGATCGTCAGTTATCCCTTTCAGTACTTTACTGGCTGACTTTAGGACGTCTTCTACGCCCTGTTTCAACCTGTCAATGGCTGGTTGCTTTCTGGTCGGAGAACGATGTATCGGCATTATGCCATCTACTACGGTGTTGTCTAGTTCGAAAAATGTTAGACGATAATAATTTTCGTCGAAATCTAAACTTATTTTTACCCGTTACGTTACAGGACTGCTTTGCAGTTTCCGATTTTGTACAGTTAGAAGGTTGGCCTGGGCGGCTGTAAATAGCCTGCCCCACGCAATTCTATTGGGCTGCTCTGCAGCTACACACAAAAGACCGGCTATCGCTGATAGGAATCAGCTAGTTCTTTGACATGACTTTCAGACAGAATCGGGGAAATCCGCTCCACTGAGCCATCGCTCCGTTACAAATAACCTTTGCAAATAGTAATTTGTGTGCTCCGTTAATAATCAAATCAAACAATATTCTCGAAATAGAACGATCGTTCTCCTACAGAAGGATGTCATCCAAATACACCACAACGATATCTGTTACAATAATCCGTACAACTCTGCCATCTATTACGATAGCCAAAACTTTCTTCATTTTAGACTGTACAATATGCAGTTTAGTCGAGAGCGATCGTTCTCTTCCTTCCCCGTTTTCATAAAACGTTAGTTTCTATAAGACACTATTTTCTGGACAGAAATAATCCGTCCTTTAAGGAATTTATCCTAGTAAATTCAAAATTATAGGCTTAATGCCTACCACTTTGATACGTTGTCCGCGGTTCTTCTCCTTGCTGGCGGCCGCGTGCCTTCCGAACCAGCGACGCTCCGTGCTTCAGTTCTGTGGGAGGTTTTCCTACTTCTGCTGTTCGTTGCTGGCTGTCACTGGTAGACCGAGGTCTCCGTCCGAAGAGAGGAAACTTCCGGGTCGCGGCGTGTTTGAGTGAACGCCGTTATCGAGTGCAAAAGACTAAGGGAATGACGAGGATCTTAAGGCATCTCCACCATCTCGGAGAAGCGTCTACGCTGTACAGAGAAACGACAACGGAAACAACATCTCCTCGAGAAATAACCTTTATTTCGATAGAAATCAAAGGGCAATCACAAAATCTAGCAAGAAAAAGAGCATGAAATCAGAATATGCTAGGAATCGATGTTGACGGTTCCGTAGCTGGCACTCGAATGGCAAAACATGCTTTAGCATGTGCGCAGAATGGCGAATGGTGAGCCGATCCAGTGATGGTGAGGCGAACACGCCAATATCCTGTGCACTACGCACAACACTCTGACAGGGGCGTATTATTCGTACTAACGCAACATTATCGTAACGCCCGCTTTTTCAAGCCTTTGGTCATTGAAGGCCACACAGGCGGTACCAGACTTTTTAGCTTTTTGTAACCGAAGACCAACCGAAGACCATTTTAACCTTTCGTAACCAAAGGTCACGCGTGCGTTATTTACACTTGTAGCCTTCGTCCCTTAAGAACCCGTAACGTTTTGAATAATTACACAAACGAGATCTAATTTTGTCAAAATGCAGTTCAGCTTGTCAAACTGAGGAGCTTTTTCGCTGTCGACTTTTTAGTTCATAAAGCTCAACAATTGGTTTGCGTTGGAGCGCCACGCGTTCTGCTTGTAGTTATTATGCCTTTTCAGCATAGTGTGTCGGTTTTAGTGGGTTCATGAAGGACCAGATGCGATAAAACTTTGTAGAAATAGCTCCAAGTTAAATTAATGAAGTCAATGCTAACAACAGACAAATCCACGTGGATTTATGGGGATCTTTGAGTGATACGATCGACTGGGTGGAAGAGGAAACCGTGTTTCCAACTCGCAAGCCTGGTACAGCGACAGCAGGAGCATAATCCTCGTTAACTAAAGTGGACCAGGCACAATTCTGGGTTTTTCCGGAGTTTGCAGGATATCTCAAGCATATGTGACCGTCCTGATGGAAAAATAACTGGCGTCCTATAAAAATAGTAAAAGAGGTACGGTGTATTTTAGGACCATGTCAAAAGGGTAGTCCATATTTAATTTGATACGAAATTTTCGTAGTTTTCGTTCGACGCTGTCTGTTTTTTCGACAACATTTCATAAAACATTCCTAAATGTTTTGGCCACCACTTGAGTGACAGGTACATGGTTTTTCAAAGCTTCTTCGCATAACAATTTGACCGCATTTTTACTGGTCATTTGTAGATAACCATTTACGAGGGAGATACCCGAACACGTCCGCGTCAGATCAGCATACACTTGGTACCATTAGAATCCTTAGAATTTCAGCTATTTTCTTTGATAATCAAAATACCCCCAAGTAAAGAACTCGAGTTTAGGGATCCCTGAGAAGCCAGCACAGATATGATGGCTGATTTCCATCGAAACGTCAGCAGACGCCATACAGAGCTATACGGCGCGCCTGTACGGATGCGAGATTGCGCAACCGTCTTTCAGCGAGAAGTTAAATAGCGCTTTATCGATAGCTATCGCAGTTTTTTAACTCATTAAGCGCAGCAGCATCGACTAGCTGCATAGAGATCAATGCAACCGCGGATGCTGTGCGCGCGATAGGGCAAAATAGGTGAGACAGCCGTCAACAAAACCAATACAGAATCAACAGATTGCAGTCAGACTGTGCGTAACGCATGGCGTATCTAGGCTGGACAATGCGTATGGCGCCTGCTGACGTTTCGATGGAAGTCAGCCATCATATCTGTGCTGGCTTCTCAGAGATCCCTAAACTCGAGTTCTTTATTTGGGGGTGTTTTGATTCTCGAAGAAAATAGCTGAAATTCTAAGGATTCTGATGGTACCGAGTGTATGCTGATCTGACGCGGACGTGTTCGGGTATCTCCCTCGTTAAAATGTTTAAAAGCCGCCACCGGTAGATCCGTGCTAGCCTAAAGCGGTGCACTTGACTTGAACGATGTAAAAGATCCGGGTTGCATCTAAAGTATATAATACTATGTATCTCGAAGAATAATGAGAACTAACCAGGGCACATAGGGGTCCTCCAAATTCAGAAAAATTTCATTTTTTGTAAAAAGGTAGTATATTATTGTAGTATGCTAAAATAATATTTTCATCAGCCATCGTCAAGGGGGATGGCCAGATAACAATTAAAAGTTTACATGCCATCAGATACCGTGTAATGCAGTGCAGTATAAGTTATTAGTAAATCGCAATTATTAGTATGTCAACTTTTTACTGCATCACCGTGGACTTTTACAGCTTTTGAGTAGTGATGTGAAAGAGGGCCACTTGCGGCGGCTCGTGCCATTGTTACCTGAGTAAACATTTTCTAAAATTTTATATCGAATAGTGTTTGAACAAAACCCTTTTTTCTACTTATAAGCAAATACGTGCTGTACTTGATAACTAGTTTTCGAAAATGTGCATTTAGGCAGCAATGGCACGAGCAGCCGCAAGTGGGCTTCTTTCACATCACTACTCGACAGCTGCTAAAGTCCACGGTGCTGCAGCAAAACGTAACCATAAAAATTACGAAGAACTTGCACAGTACTGCACTGCATTACACAGTATCTAGTATGTGATAATCTGCTAACTTTTAATTGTTGTCTGGCCACGCCCCCTTGACGATGGCAGATGAAAATATTTTTTCAAGCATATTACAATAGTACACCACCTTTCTGCAAAAAATGAAAATTTTCTGAATTTGGAGGATGCCTGGGTGCCCTGGTCAGTTGAGAAAAATTTCATAAACTGACTTTTTAATTTTTCATACTAATTCGTTCGTGTTTTGTTTTGTTGGGTTATAACTGATTTGGCGACCGAATACTGTACAGCATAAGCCAATAAATTCAAAAAATCCGTGAACTTTTTAAATATTGTTCAAAAGAGAAGTAAAGAAGGCTTGTGCGTACCAACTGAAGTTACACAGCCCTGCCGGCCGAAGTTGGGATCAGCTGCGCAAAATAAGCTTCAAAATATTTTTAAAAATGCAAGGCGGCTTGGCTTATACAAGCTTTTCTAGTGGAAATTTTTGTTACGGATTCAGTGAGAACAACATTTGAATCCTACGATACTCCAGCAAGGGGCAGAAAGGGTGGTTAAAAAGGTAGGGTAGTGCCCGATTTTTAACAGGCTTATACGTGTAAGATATTTTTGAATTAGCATGATAAATTTCCGGTAAGTACTGTAGTTCAGATTTCGGTGGAAAATTACGCTAGTAAAAAATCAGGAGCTATGATGAAAAATTAAGCTGAATATCTAAAACTTTGCTGATAAAAGCAGAAGAATTAGATGAGCGTCCCAATTTGGCCCAACAGAGCCACAAGGACTTACCGTTAAAAGCAAAAATGGAAAATAAAACATTTAATTAATTACCATTAAAATATTATTGCTGATGCTATTAAAAAATGAATTATTGGCCATTTTTGAACATTTCGACTTTGAAAACACCAGTGTACAATTGTGTACGTACCATCTGTGTTTACCCAACCGTTTCCTTGCTTTTCGCCGGCGACTCCACCTGCCCAGACTGCGGTTCCTCTCATGTACAGTACCGCGGCTCCATCTCTTTGCATGATAAGCTTTGGTGTACAAGAATATCCAAGAATTACTCTGTTGCTCCATATAACTTTATAAGTCGCGGTGTCGTATAGTATTAGGTTTCCGGAATTCTGTAGATGCAAGCAAAATTTTCCACTTTCGGAGCAGAATTTTTCATCCACGTTTAGAAAGTCATCCGGCTTCATAGTTCCCACTGCAAAAACGATTGAAATAACAAAGTACTGTCAATCACCATACATTCCGCTATTATGCAGACCAGCTAACACATTTGGTAATGCCGGTATTATAAAGACCATTATTACAACGTGGGATTAGCACGAGGAGCTTGAGTATTCTGTAAAAGCCTGGCACCGGTGTTACAATGTGTGGACGTTTCTACTCAAACGAATTTCTAAGATTCTTTGTAGCACAACAGAAGCTTAAATTTGAACTGGTGTGCCGCGCTTGCACCTTATGTTAATCTGACGGCTCTTGCCTGATAAAGTTTAAAAAGACATAAAACTTGTATAGGCATCAGGCATTTACAGTTTAGTCGGTCAAAAAGCCCCTAAAACCGCGCTTAAGGAAGCACGAGAGTGCGGTTCTAAAACTTAAGACCTTACAATGACCACTTCTGTACCAGACGCAAGCCACTTCGCAAGGTGGCGTATCGTAACTTACGAAATCTGTTTCGGACATGAAACCTAGTACCTACCCTGAAGTGCTTCGAATGTTTTTACTATCCCGGCCATCTAATACACTCGTATGTCTCACCGACCACCGCCAAGCCGCCGAGGTAGAGTACTGTACTGACACCCTGCACTCGGAGAAAGTTTTAGCTGTGCAGCCACGCGTACGTTGTACGACTGCGTTCACTGCTCACATACACGGCTTGCATCTGCATGCAGACTGCTGGCTATCGGCTGAACGCAATCGGCTTTAAATCCACCTGTCTACAGTACCGTGCTGCTCATACTGTACAAAATTTCTCCAAGTGCAGGGTGTCAGTACAGTACGTACCCCTGTACAGTATAGGGGTGAATGAGCAAGCTGCGAGACTGACTCGCGGTTGAGACTGCCGCAACAAAACGGGAATAACTCACTGCTGCGTGAAGACTGTGTGACACCATCTTACGTACATTCTCACTGCCATGTAGTACGTACTCGTACATGCTCGCATGCTTTACGGCGCACCGTGAAGCATACGAGTGCATTAGATGGCCGAGATAGGGAGTAGCCTATTTCGAAGTGAAGTACGGATACGGAGTAGCATATTTCGAAGTGAAGTACCGGATAGCTGACCACTCAACTCAAACGCAAAGTACTGTATATCCGTATTGTTCACAGACCTGGCCACTCTGTGATGCTTCGTTTCGGCGCGCACTTCATTACACTAAGCTTCACAGCATCCAGTCCAGTTTGCACAACGGTAATGCTTGAGCGCAAGGCTGCCAAATCCAAGTTTAGAAGGCTGAAGTTGCTGATCAGGTCATTTTTCATATTTCGTAATTCGTTTGCCAGTTCCGCAAGCGGGTTAGACGAATTACTTCCATATCCAGGGCTTGCCGAAACGGTATTGGACACATTCTGTCTAGCTGATTCTACTGCTACCAGAGGAGCGTCAATTTCCTTGGATGCAGCACTGGGCGTTGCTTGCACACTGGAGGCTAGCCATAAAAATAAGTCTGTAATTTTCCCCACGCCCATGTCAATTATTCTCACGACTGTTGCAGTTTCAGGCTAAGATGACTGACTTTTAACATGCTTTAATGGTTATTGCAAAATACTAGTTTAGGTGAGAAAGTTAATAGAACTTCGAGCGTGCCTCAGTGACTTACTGATTGTAGCATGTTGGGAATACAGCGTTGAAATAACAATAACTGCAGCTATCCAGTTTGTCATCTTGAGGAGGCAAAATAATATGAAAGTTATTTTAATACCACAATTTACTGCTATACGTGGGAAATATGTCGCACAGGAATGAAAACTCAACTTCTGAAAACCGACCGTACTACAAGATTTAGATTACCGATGCAGGAAATAATAAAACACTTTAATTTGGTACCTTCTTACAGAACGTCCTGTTTGGCTTGCAGCATGGTGCTTAATTGTTACCAGGCTACCGAAGGTCTTGTCAAATCTCGAGCAGTACTGTAAGTACTTGCGATAAGCCGCTAAGGTAGTAAGGACGTCGCCGCAAAGGACTACGCTGTATACTAATGCAACAACAACAGCAACAACAACAAGGTCGTTAACGTGTCACAGACTCACAACCACGTACGAACAAACTAAAGCGTACGAATGTTGTCTAAGCGGTTCACCATGTGTGGCTACCTGTTCTGACCAGCTCACCATGAGCGTAGCATGACTAGACATCTTTATCGGAAGATGCCCATTCTGTTTCTAAACTTGATTTTAGTTTTGGTCTTTCGTCCGTTCGTACGGAACGTACTAATAAAGTTAGGCCTGGGATCTGGCCGCACAGTAAACTGGTGTTTCTCGATTCTGGTAATTGTAATCACAGCTTTCTTCGTGACCTTGCATCCTTTTCCAACCTGAACAGTCGTAAGCTCCCTCGAAGCGCTGAGTAAGCAATTCGAGTTGAGTTGCTTTAAGAGCATCGTTTTAATATGTACGTGTTCCACGATTGCCGTCGTCCACACGGTGTATGCTCCCTTCGCATGGGAAAATTACTTGTGCTCTGAAGACTTAATTTTATACAACAAATCCTATCCGTTATAGCTAAAGTGCAAGTAGCATTACGTCCGAGTACCTTTTGCGCTTTTTCTTTGAAGATCTCCATAAATTTAAGCTAATTTTCCAAACTTTTTTGGTTGTTAAATCCGCCATTAAGAGAAGTTTGCAGGTACGAGGACATCTTATTTATGATACCACAAAGCCGTGTGGAGGTACGAAAACTTTGACATAATGACACCAGATGTCGCGCAATCTCAAACACTTCCGTGGATCCCAGCTGGCTCGTGCAGAAGCTTGGATCAGGATTCGGATTACTCAAACTTGGACCTCGATTACTCCAACTTGGATTCGAATTACCTGGATTTGGATTTCTCATCTCGGACTTGCATCACCTGACTCGAACTACTGATTACTTAACCTGGAATTGGGTTGACTTTGATTACCATACGGAAGTTGAAACAGCTTCAGCGGAGCGCACAAACTCGATCCCAAACGAAATTCTGGCAACAAAGTTTGATTGCAGCAGTAGTTTATTACTCTGCGATCAACCACCAGCTAAATTTAAACCGTGTGTATCTAGATTGGAATGCGTCACAAGTTCAATTACGATACAGCAACTCCACCACGGCAGGTGGCTTCCGGTGCAGTATCTGTTGGCGTGGCCGGTTGAGGAACCGCACCATAGCGAGATTCGCTTGGAGACCTATCCTACGGGCAGTTGGCGCGGGTTCGAGTCCCGTCATCGGCAGATTTTCGTATCTTCAGTAAATTCAGAAATCCATATTTAAATTTCATTTATAAAATCAGCAGTGTTCTCCTGTCGCAGGCGTCTGCCCGCTTAAGAGAAATACCAATGAACCAGGTGAATGTCGAAAAGGTTTTTGATGTTATAGATGCACAAAAGAACGGAAAAATGAGTGCGAAGGATCAAGTAAGGGCAAGAAATACGTTCCAAACCGTTCATGAGAGCCACCTACGAGAAAGAGGATCACAGAGGATTTCGGAAAGGCGGTAAATGGGCCAAGAAAAAGAAGCCGAAGAAGACTAAACTGAAGCTTCCAAGAGAGGTGAAAATTACCATTTCCTGAGGAGATGAAGAATCCAACCCGAAAAGTTTCTCGGATAACCCTTTGTCAATGTCCTCACAATACCTAATGATAGCCTGGCGTACGTGAAGAGTGACGGAGGACCCCCTACACCGTTCTCCGATGATAAAATATGGATATTGGAAAATATCAAATTGGACATATCCCATATTAATTCGCTTTGCCAATCCGGAGACAACGACAATATCGCTCGGGCGTACAGGACCGGGATCAACGTCAACTTCTACGACGCTTGTTACAAAACTCCTCTGATGTGTGTGCACTAACGGTTAGAACACCATTAATTGCTATCTTCCTCAGGTTATAATGTAATAGTTATAATGAATTACTGCAAAATGGAGCATTGGTTAACGCCCATACGCTAAGCGGAGCAAGCCCGTTATTAAAAGCCATAGAAAGATGTTGCGTGACAAACGGGGCTGAAAACCGGCCCCGTGTGTCATCTTTGCGGCCTTTCTGTTAAGGACTACGCAAGGACGTTCGGAGAATTTGCGGTTTACAATAGCCCTCTCTCGATTTCTTGAGGCACATAAAGGTGGAAGAAATCTTAGCAGCGATCTGGCGGCAGTCGACCCAGATACCGAACTGTTTTTTGGGAACAGAGTTTCGCCGAACCTCTACGGTAAAACCTCCGGGTAATGTTACGGAAAAAAATGACTTGTCACGTGAAAGTTTTGTCCTGTAAACGCAAAGCGAACCAGTTACCGTACGCGACGCTTTGAAAGCGGCAATTTCACTTTTTCCAGGCACAGAGCAGAGAGATGTATAAATTAAACCTTTGAAATAATGATAATTTGATGCAGGTTCAAATCCCCAGACAACACCGTAAGGCTCAGTAAGTTCTCAAACATGCCACTGCTACCTGACCGCATTCCTGTGTCTGTGATCGGAAAACCGCTTGGGTACAGTTGTTCCTGCCACTGAATCACAAGACAAAGGCCAAGCCGGCACAACTCCGGCGGTGATGGTAGGAGACAACAAAGAGGAGAAAAACAAGCTAGGCACTGAGTAGGACTAGGCGCCTTCGCTGGATAACAATTTCGTCGATCCCGCCATTTTCACGAGGGTTGCAATGTCGATTGTAGGTCTGCCATGCTTCTTCAGGAGACAGTTTTTCAAGATTTTCACGAAAGTATCGCCGTTTTGCGCTCTTTACTGCATTTTTGAATTCTGCCCGGATACGCTTGTAATTAATCCAGTTCTCAAGAGTATTTCTAAGTCTCCAAATTCTGAAGAACCGGAACATCTTTTGTCGCTTTGTGCTAAGAATAGTGCTCCACCATAGCGTTGTAACCTGACGGTTTTCAGAAAAAGGAACCTGGAGCGTGATACCGTGATTCAATCCATTATGTAATGGCTCTGTCAATGCATCCAAATCTGACGGCGTCTCACAGTCCGCTGCCAACAATTCATCAACCAGATCAGATGTGTACAGTTGAAATGCAGTCCAATCCGCTCTTTTATAGTTAAGCCTTTTGCGTGGAGAGGTGACGACACCGAGGTTGCAAAGCGACAAGAGAACTGGTAGATGGTCAGATCCTGTAAGCCAGTTAGCTTCGGCTTTAACTGTACAGTCAAATGTTGCTGATAAATTGTTGTCAGTCCAAACTAAATCGATCACGGAAGATCCTCCTACTGCGTGCACAAACGTTGGCACAAATGGTGGATTACACAGTTGCAAATTCCGCTTCATCATAGCTTCCAGCAGAAGGTCACCATAGTTGTCTGCTCTCGTATCCCAGATCGTATGATGTGCATTGAAGTCTCCGCAGACCACAGCTTTGAATCCTTGGGTTTTGTCATGCAAAGCGTTGAGTAGGGCGTTGAAGGTATTGTAGTTTGTCGAAGGTGGACGATAAACCGAAGCGAAAGCCACACGTCCAGCAGTAGTTATGACTGAAGCGATACACAAGTTGTCTTCATGGTGAATTAGCAATGGTTGCACGGGAAAGCGGAATTTCGAGAAATAAATAGCTTCAGAACTGGGCTCATTATCTGGGAATCGCCACCACTGAGAAAGCGTGACGGGGTTGGTCACTTGTCTTATTGGACATTCTTGGGCGCGAATAACAAGAACTGAATGCACAAGGGCAGTGTGTAAGGTGGAATGCAGGACTGGTAAACTTCGGTGCAAATTCATTTGAAGTATCTTCAGTTGAAATTCAGACGTTAAAGGCATTGCGTCATTGAAAGGTTGACATGTATCGTTCAACCGCTCGGATTTGCAGCCTACAACGGGAGTAGCCAGCCGTATGATTTTCACCGCAGTTGGGACACTTGTGGTTGGCCACTTCTACAGAGCATTCCCGAGTGAAATGATTACCGCAACATTTTCCGCAGGTCGGATTGGCTGCTTGGCATTCCTTCATTTTATGTCCATACTTATGGCACTTGTGGCAGCGGAGCACTGCCGTATCCGGGTTGATTTCTTCGACCCATCCTCTGGTGTTGTACACATACAAATGCTTCAGTGACATGGCTGTTTGTTTGGACTGTTGATCCACAAAGTGTACTTTATGTGTCCAGTTGGTCCAGATCCAAATTTCGAGTTGGGCCGTTGAGCTGCTGGATCTCTTTTGAAAATGACTTGAACAAATGCAACTTTGCCTCGGAAAAACGGATTGCGTAATTCAATCTCTTCTACTAATGTCTCTGGCGATTCGAGGTCAACGTTTTTGACGACAACAGGGAACGTGTTCCCTGGGACAGTCACTTTCCGTACATTAATCGCTTCATTTGGAGTACTTAAAAGGACTCTAGCTTGTTCACGATCTTTTTCACTGTGGAATGTAAGAACCAATTCACCACTAACTTTGCGCTGATACAGTTCCTTTAAAACGGGAGTATCTTCTGGGGACTTTGATTTGAACAAATTATCCAAAACTTTCATAGTTTCTTTGGGTTTGATGGGCTGGAAGGGTGAGTTGGGATCATTAGAGTCTAATGATTAGACTGCAGTGTCGCGACGAGATTGAAGCGTTTCTGATGAAAATTCGATGAAGTACTAGTAGTTGGCCGTACTAGTATTTTACGTATGAAGCTAGTATTTTTGCCGGTCACATGTGTGGCCTTGCAGAGCGTTAAAGAGCGACGAGACACTCCAAGTTCCAACTCAAAATCAAGTCTATGTATGAGAGGCTTCGCCTTCGCCTTCTCCTCCGCCTATGCCTTTTGAGCGGTTCGTATTCGCCTTCGCCTGCCAAAAGATGCACTTTTCATTGATCTTCTTATGTAATTCTTAAGTTTCTTGGATTATATTCCAATTTCCGAGGGAGTATTGTTAGCTATTCTTATGTTTGTTTTTCTAGCCATTGTTTGTTTTTCTAGCAGTAAAACCTATCTATAAAATATAGGCGCGGTTCCATCGGTTGCGTTTGTTATAGCGGGGTGTATTTTATAAAAGGAAACTGCCCCAGGGGCGCTGCTATAATTTGGGGTGGAGGGCGTTGCAGAACATGTATTTATAAATGCAAGATTAAGGCAGCAGCAAGAATCTGTAATACATTATAAATTTGTATTACATACGAGTAAATCAAAAAATCAAACTTCGTTTTGATTTCATACGAGTATGATTAGCACTTAAACACTGGTAAAATAAGGATATTCTATTGAGATTTACTCTTGCATATAGTAATTACCATTTACACACAAACAACGTTAATGTAGCTCCATATTAGTTCAGGATGTTAAGAACATCAGATTGCATCTGGCTATTTGTATATAACTGTATTTAACCGGAGCTGAATGTTGTTCATGTGATTCTCTACACTAGCTAAACTACATTCGGTTCCGCGCAAAGTGTATGTAACGCTTATGAAGAGGTAAATGTCATAAAGAGAATCCCCCCTATGTTATAACATGCGAGTCAATTCGGTTCCTTACAGAATATATAATGAAGAAGAGTATGTAACGAGAGGTTTCACTGTAGTCGAATTTATTTTCAAAATAACCATGCGTCGACGATTTTAGTCCGGCTTTTAGTACTGTTATCGGCAGCACAACTTAGAGGCTAGCGATTATAAACAGCTTTTTTGAGGAATCAATAAACTGGAGCAAACAAGGAGACGAAAATGCCCATCTGGAGCGATCTGGATCGAGCCTGATGGTTGTAGCGCTGTATTTTATGGTTTCACTCGAGCAAAACCCGTAGGTTCACCTGTAGCCAGCAGGTTCATATGAACCTGCTGGATACATACAACCTGACCAAAACAAACAAAACTACAACAAAGCATCCGCTTTTCAAACTTCAGTTATTCGTCAGTCTGCGAGTCAAATACCGCAAAAGAATTATTCATCAATCATCATGGGCAAACGAAAGTGTAATGATTTGGCTTTAGAGAAAAAGGTTGAAATTATTTATACTGTTGTTCACGATAAGCTTAGGCCTTGTCCCGAAATCAATTCGTATCTCGTTGCGATACAGCAACTCCACCTCAAGAGGTGGCTTCGCATACCGTATCTGTAGGCATGGCCACTGCATACAGCCAACTTGTGCGGTTGAGCAACCGTACCATAGCGAGATTCGCTGCGAATTCGGGACGAGGCCTTAGTTATCGAAAGCAGGAAAAACGTTTATTCTGTCTCATGCCTTATTACATCACATTAGTAAAGTAAAGTTTACTGCCGCCATTTCCGCTGCTACTTCCACCGTTGCAGCTTTCGTTCTGACTAGTGAATCCGCTACCTGGACTACCGGCTGAAGCCAACATTACCGCCGTAGTGAGCAGCTCGTCTCGGGTCTGCACGGGCGGCATCCCTATTGCGCAAACGGCACAGCCGGCAACGGCACAGCCGGGAACGGCCCGGTCAGGCAGAAACGTACGGCTACAAACCAACGAAAAAACAAAAAAAAACATGGCGGGCAAAATTTACGGCGGACGTTTTGGCGGCCTCCGGACGTTTTGGACGGTTTAGGCGCCAAAACGTCCGCCGGACGTCTTGGACGTCCGGACGTTTGGGACGGTTACACACGTTCACGAAATGCAACGAATCGCTTATGGCCATAAAACTATACAAGCTTGTGTGTGCCAGACGAGAACTGCTTGAAACGTCACAGGAGCTTAATCAAGTAACATAATTAAATCACCAAACCAAAAACAGCTATTGCGGCGATCTGCAGCTCATTCCGATAGTCGCTAAAGGGTATTATTTAGGCAAAATAGCAAAGGGCTATTGTAGCGCAGTGTGCGGCAAAATAGCAAAAGGCTATTTTGACGCACTGTAGAATACTGAGGCAAAATAGCCTTAGCCTCTTGCACTTTCGTGCAAGATATGCACGAAACCTGACTTTAAGATAATAGAAAGGCTATCGAAGAGATTGTTTACGATTTGTCGTGAGTCGTAAGTTGTGCGACATTCCGCTGCAACGCATTTATGGCATCTGCATAACTGTTAATTGTTAAGAATGTTACCAAGAGTTTCCTGGTTTTCTTCGGATGCATCCCTTTTGTCCGCTGCCGCGTCCGATCACTGCGGTTGCGTTACATTTCGGCCCATGCGATCACTTCGGCCAACCTTCATTTATTAAACAGCACATTTAGCCGTCTTCAGATTACCAGGATTTTCCTGTTTTTGTATGTTTCTTAGTTTTTCTTAGGTTTCTTAGGTTTTTCAGGTTTTTTTTTCTTAGGTTTCTTATTGTGTTTCATTGATTTATGCTTCTTTTCTTGTTTAGTTTTTAGGTTTTAACTCTATGATGCTTCGTATTTCATGTTTCTTTAGGTTTCGTTCTGAATGTTTTGTTTCAGTGTTTCGTTTCTGGATTTGGTATGTTTCTGCATCGTGCTTCGTGTTTCAAGTTTCGTAATTCATCATTCGTGTCTCGTTTTGCAGTAAAACTGAAGCATTTATCAATCGAGTTTCTTTATCATACAATTCATCTTATTGTTAGAAATAAATTTGTCTTTGCTATAACTGTAGTGTAGCGGCTGCTTTCTAAGCCTATGTACAAGCCGAATGACTCATTCTTGCATAAAGGTGACCTTTAAGCAAGAAATTAGTCACCCGGCTTGTGGATAGAAAGTCTGAAGTTCTGAACTAACCGGCGTTAAGGGTTACAACCAAGCCGCGGCTGACACAGCTGCCATGGTGCGCATACGGCGCCCGGGAGCTGTGGATCGTTCGGTTCACCTTTGGTAAGTGTTTAAGCAGCTGAGAATTTTTAAACAACTTTCAGAGCATCTTTAAAAGTCTCATGTACAACAACAGAATAAGGAAAGAAATTACGAAAGTAAGTACGAGCCGTAAAAGTGGCAAACTGCGGCGTCATGCAAGATCGAAACAATAATATATGCACGTTCTCTTCTATAGTGTAGCGGAAGACATTAAAGACAGTGCGATCATGGTATCGATAGCGACACTTTTGTCTACCACGTCTTCCAGACGCTCTCTAACGAAAGCAACTATGTATTTGGTTCACAAATCCACACGGAAACGACTAGCCACACCAAACAAACAAATTTTTCGCAGAGGACGTAGGCAAGATCTTTCTCTTTGTCTATGCAGAACTCGGCATGGCTGAGAAACCATTATCTCATTCGAAGCGAACATTCCCATCAGCCTTTCCTTACGTTGTTTTCGAAGAACATGAAATCCTGCAAACATACCGGTGTAAAATGCAAATAATTCATGTTCACATACGATTTAAAATTATATTTACAATTAAAAAGCAAGCGCCAAGCAAAGTTCCTTTCATATGAACATCCAGGTCTTTTGGAAACTGAATGCCAAAGTTGTCGGCATCTGTGAACATTTCCTTGAGCACTCCTGACCACTGCTTGGAGATTTTTCCAACTTGAGTTTTTCCGTCCGAACTGAGAACCTTGTGTTTAAATATATTCTTGATTTAATGCACCGTTATATATGCCTGAAACGTTTAGCCTACGGAATGTTACGTTACATCTGCATATATATGTAATACTAAGTGTCTCAGACTCTCAACGCAGCGGTTTCCCTTGCGGCATTGCATCCGTGGTCCGTACGGTATAGTTATTTGGATACTGAGTGCAACCCGAAAACTTAAATCCGCGGCGCAATGTTTCCATAAAAACCGACTTAGTTACTGTATAGGGTCACTAGGGTGCAGGAAGAACGTTTTCTGAATTTCATTATTGCATAACTGACCTGAAATTCTACGTTGCCAAAACAGCTGCTGGTGCAGACTGGGCCTTCTATCCGCAGCATTACTTCGTGGTTCGAGTTCTCAATTTTGAATTTTGGTATGCAAAAGCTCCACTCTTGGACAACATACCCAATTACGGTCCCCGGCGGGGCTGTAACTTCCAACACCTGTTATGCGTAACTGCGTAAAGAAAGATTCTTCGCCTAATTATGCAGATCGTCCACGATTACTTATACCTGTAAACAGCAAAAACAGCAACAGCTTTTGCATCTGTATGGTCGGTGAACACGTATGACTTCGTTCATGGCGTTGTCGAGGACCCGCAAATCAAAAGGCCTCATGTTTCCACAACACTGTCTTGTCAAGCAGTCCGTGGTTTCTTCGGCATAGTAAACCTGCTGCGCCATAGCATTTTTGATTCGGTACTTGTTGGCCCCTTCACAGCTTGTAAACACTGAAAAAGAGAACGAGCAATGGAAAACATAGATCTGCTTGTACTTGTGCAAATACAGTACGTGTGGTCGTAATAATTATGCTCACTGATTTCTTCTGGAGCTCAGCATTGAAAGGTTACCTTCTAGGAGCTCGACTTCTTGTTGGATAAGCAGCTGATCTAGTAGTGCCAAGTACTCCAATCCCGGGGGACAGTCAGGGACAGAAATATGAGGCATAGCCATCCAGACAACGGGCGATCCATGTGCGGTGTATGCAACGCCTGGTTGAATAATTTGAACAGGCGGAACAGCAGACGCGCCAGAAGGAGCGGCCATGCCAGATGCATGTTGACTGTAAGAACCTGGTGAAGGTTGTGCTGGCTGAGCGGTAGCGGAACGTTGTCCAACGGAAACCTGGCAGTGTCGCCAAAAGAATTGAACTTACGTCATCTCCTGCATCTGAATGACGGACGTAACCAAGTGCAACCCTACAAACCTACCGCGCTTTTCTGAGAATTGGGTGAAACTGGATTCATGATTTCAGCCTGAACGTATGCCGCAGAGAACGGGAACAAAAGTCTTGAGCTTAGAATGCGCTTGCTGTGTGTGGTCGTAAATTTTGTTGATGATTGCGATCACGCTTTAGTGACACGTTTCTCTGGTAACATGCCTAATACTTCTCAATAATAATGCCACCATGCCAGAGATCGGCATGTGGCTAGCTTCGGCGGAGCACAACGGTTTCCTCCAATCATATTGAGAGTTCCTGTAAGAATTTGCATAGCAATTAGGCTGTGTGCTGTTTTTAAATACAGGAGCATTTCTTTCAGGTGCCACACTTATGTAATCTACAGTAATAATACGCTTATCTGCATCCAGCGCAAGACATATTATTTTATTTACATTAATAGTAACTGGTAAGGCTTTGTCAAAAGTACAGTTTTGTCTGACGTTTCGCAGAGCACTTGCAGCCTTCTTTAATACCACTTCCTAATACCACTTCCATTCCATGGTGTCAGAGATCGTTCGGCGCATTGCTTGGGTGTTCACCACCCATTAGTTTTATGATCAGATGTTCTATGATCATTCGGCTTCAACGGCGATATGTCGCGTGTAGCGAGAAAGCAGAGGCAGATGCGCTTAAACTACGCATCTGCAACCATAAGATAATGGTATGCGTGCTTCGAATGTATATTGAGTTAGACCCAATTCTGATTCTTGACCCAGTAGTCGACTCAAAAAGCAATTACGGTACCTCTGATCGAAGACAAGGTACTGAGGTCCGTGATCTTTTCACAACCTTCTTAGATAGATGTCAGGCTTAGAATCAACTTAAGCTTCGGTTCGGGATTTGCTGCCTTAATACACGCAGCCAATCAGAAAATGGGACGGGGCTGAAGGTCCTTACCTTACAGTGCTTACATCGAATTTTGCATACGTAGCGCTTATACATGATGCCGCCTGAGCCAAACAAACCCCTTACATAAAGTATGAGGCGTTGTGGTCAATTAAGCGATAGCGTACGGCGAACATTCTTCCAAAATAATACCTTGTAGTTATACTTGTATTAAGCTCTACAGCGTAGTACGCCCCCTCAAGTAATTATTGATTATTAACATAAAAATTATTCCCTATAAATTTTCAAAATGTTTGCGAAAGTGCAGAAACCCAATATCTTGAGAATGTGCAGCGTTACACACGCTCCTTAATGTCACAAGATGATACCGTACGAGTAGTCCTTGGATTGCATCTGGTGGGATAGAATCATAGAAGACGTACGGGTCGGGGCAGGAAATCCACCGGGTTTCTGATTCAGTTTTCGGATTTCCAGATTTTCTGCCGCGAGACTTTAACTAAGTGAGTGTGTATACATATTATCTCACCAAGCCCACCGCAATTCCCCTGACAATTGTCCAAATTTGTGCAAAGCTCTGCCTTATTAGGCATATGGTTCATAGCGCTATTTTTTATGACCGCCATGCAGGACCAGCTTTATTTTTAAATCAAGACGGACGCAACCAGCCCTAGACGTTCACTTTTACAGTGCCGCTCCTGGCCAACATCATAAGAACATGTCTCTACATTGCTTTTATGCGGAAGTTGTGTTAGCGGAGCTGTAAAGCATTTTAGCATGACGCAAAGTTGTTGAAGATCCCTCTCCGAGTTGATTCTCAAGTTTAGTTTCCGCTATTGCATTTTTTTACTTTCAATTGGTGACAAATTCAAGTTTCTTAGGTTGCAGTTTGCGGAACCATTTTCTAAGGAAATAAATACGTAATGATTTTATTTGTCTTCACCGTTCACAAATTAAATATACTTCATATATATATATATATATATATATATATATATATATATATATATATATATATATATATATATATATATATATATATATATATATGAAGTATTAAAAATGTTTTCTATTGGCTAAACGCATAATTAATATAATATAATACCTAATGATGTCTGCAAGTTGTACAAGGTGAGAACGAATAAATGATAACTGGCTTATAATAAAAAATAAACGCCCGGAAATGGTATACCCTACTCGTACTCATTGTGTTGCAATTTTTATCCTAGAGTGGAAACCGATGTGCCTTGTCGGAATTTTCTGATGCAGCGTAATCATAATATTTTTTGTTAGAAGAGATTAAGTACTTTATCGTGGCACCGATATTAGTATATTCATAATTACAGTAATAAGGTTCCTGCAATAAAATTACTTAGAGTGTAGTTTTCAGACAGACTGTTACCAAGGCTAGATTTACCACTTTTGTCACCACTGTAAGTATTGTTTTCTACGCAGTAGATTTGCATCATTTGGTAACATTTTGTACCGTGAAAGACTGGCACCGGCCCATTTGGTATGGTTTGGCTAACTTTTTCTTTAATCGATTGTGATATTGTGCTAGTTTACAGCAGGTTAATGAGCTTGCCGCTCACCTGTGGATATGGCTAAAGTTGGAATCAACGGGTAAACAATATCCGGATGTTTTGTGCTTCAAATTTTGTTTTATTGCTTTTTTTGGTCCATATTTTTTATCCAGGTTTGGACGGATTGGCCGAATTGTTTTACGAGCATGCATGGAAAAGAACATCGATGTTGCTGCCATCAATGACCCATTTATCGATCTTAATTACATGGTGCAAAAAATTCAGAAGCCCACCTTAACGCTTTAATCAAATTATCCACGAGCGAAACCTTTTTATCTCAGGTGTACATGTTTAAATACGACTCAACTCATGGACAGTTTAAAGGAGATGTTAAGGCGGAAAATGGGCTTTTGGTTGTGAATGGCAGGAAAATCCAAGTGTTTGCGGAGTACGCATCGGGCCCAAATAAGGCTCAGTTTCTTCGGCAGTATCGGCTTGCTATTATGTGTAGGTTGCTTTAGTGTGCGCATATATTTCCTAGAATGAAACCCGAGAAAATACCCTGGGGAAAAGCTGGAGCTGTGTACATAGTAGAGTCAACAGGAGTTTTCACAACGATCGACAAATGCAAGGTCAGATATAGTTGAAAAATTTCACAACGGGAAATCATAATAATCATTATCAATAGCTTTTCTGTGCAAGTGACTATTTGTATTACAGTACAGTACATGTGACTCGTAGTGACTGTTACACTAAAGTGAGTGCTTTATTACAGGCTCACATAGAAGGAGGTGGAAAAAAAGTTGTTATTACAGCACCGTCTGCGGATGCTCCAATGTTCGTTTGTGGAGTCAATTTGGATAAGTACGATCCTAAAACGATGGACATTATCAGGTTTGCATATACGAACATATTTTATACCTAGCACTGCAAGCAACCGAAATAACATGGAATCGAAAGATCCATTGTTTGGAAAAGATGGTGGTTTATTGAAGAAACAAAACATAGTTTAAATGAAAGTTATTGCACGACATTGTTGTGGTGCTTCCTTTTGCTTTGCCACGCATTGATGGAAATACAGTAGTTACTTTATAGGAGTATTTGACAGTAGTAGGTAGTATTGACAGACTGACAGTGACGGTATTTGATTGTACTCGTATTGTATAATATTTAATTTGACAGTGACGGTACGTACTCGATAGTGAAGCCGCAGAATATAGGGGGAAAAATGTGTCTAGCCGAACCAATCCCTAGTACTTCTGATGTAAGCCAGCTGGTGGTTTACGTTGTGGCTTGACAGTGTTTTATGTAAAGCGCTGCCATTAAGATTGCAGGTACTGATAACAGGTAAGCAGCACTCGTACAACTGCAGGTAAACAGGCTAAAACTGTGTTATAGCCCGGACCTGCCTGGTGCAGCTAATACCACATGTACCGTCAATGCCGCACAGCCTTAATAGCGGCGCTGTACATAAAACGCTGTGAAGCCACAACGTAAACCACCATCAAAATAGATTCGGCTAGACACATTTTTCCCCTTATAGTCGTTGCATTCGGTAACAAGAATGATATGTGACAGATGAGACGTAGAAGTTACAGATTCTGTCACAGTACTTAATCTTGTCGCAGGCAAGCAATCTTGTCACAGCAAAGTTAATTAACATAAGGAAAAATTAAACAAACAGAATGTTACAACAATTTAAAAACGGTTGTAGAGTAGCAGTCTGTATTTTTGTAAAATGTATCTGTATTTCAGTAACGCATCCTGCACGACAAACTGCCTAGCTCCTCTGGCCAAAATTATTCACGAAAAATTTGGCATCGTTGAGGGCCTCATGAGTACAATCCACGCAGTTACAGCAACTCAGAAAGTGGTGGATGCACCAAGTCAAAAGGTACGAGTATAAAAATATAGTTATCTATGGATGCAACCTGTCCGTTTATAATGGTAGCGTTTAAATTACATAAAATCTGCTAGCACGCTTCGCATAGTTGGTCGGCTTAACCGGTATGTACTTGGGAAACTATGTTATGAATTAGTTGTGGCGAGATGGCCGTGGAGCATTCCAGAATATTATACCAGCACAAACCGGCGCAGCGAAGGCGGTGGGAAAGGTTATTCCTGACTTGAATAAGTATGTAAAACTTGGGATCAGTGCAGTGAAAGTATCTTACGTAATGGTCTTTCTTGCGTTATCTCAGCAAACTAACTGGCATGTCCTTTCGCGTTCCCGTCCCTGATGTGAGTGTCGTTGATCTCACCTGTCGGCTTAACAAAGAAGTAAGGGGGAATAACCTATTTGCTTTATTTATTTAACACGCGAGCGTTTAAAACCGTTTTTATTGAAAGTAATCATTTAAAGGCTACATATGACGATATAAAAAAGATAATGAAAGAAGCTAGCGAAAGCCCGAACTGGAAAGGCATCGTCGGTTACACCGAGGAGGAACTCGTTTCAACCGATTTTGTGTCGACAAAATTCAGCTGTACTTTCGATGCTGGAGCCGGGTTATCGCTAAACAAAAATTTCTGCAAATTAGTGGCGTGGTACGATAACGAATATGGATACAGCCATCGTGTGGCGGATTTAATAACGCATATTCACAGCAAATCCAGTTAGTTATCCATGATTCTCCATCGCTCAACACATTCCGTTGCACATCCGACCACCTATTACAGATTGGCTGTTGAAGATTGTTACCCATAATAAACTTCGAATAAATCACGCACTTGTTGGATATTTACCTAAGAAGCCACTTATGCCTATGATGGTCGGCAGGCGCGTCCGCGACTGCTTAGTCGGCAGTTCTTGCGACTAACCTTTATTTGTTTCAGTTTTTGGGTCTCCGATCTGCTTGTATGTTTACTCTAGCTTTTCGAATCTCTTTTTTGTATTTCACTAGAACACAGTAAAGGACGGTTTTGGACCTGCTTTCTGTTATCCAGTGGTAACGAATCGTTCCGTAAGCCTATGGAAAATGCCGCAGTTCCCATGGGAACTCCCTGCATAATTCTATTTTATAATGATGATTCAAAAGGTTTCTGTAATGGCGTATCTGATATCTGGACATGAGCGGGCGATACCGAAGTTCTTTGCGTAATGCATTGCATGGGGATAGATCTGCAGTAAATGCTGGTGCACGTTCTGTAGCTCGTAGTTCGCTTCATTCGTCATATATCCGCCATTATCCATTGCGATCCCATTATCTGTCTTTGCGTCACACCAGTGGATGCCTTAAGGACACTCACGCTAGGGCAATAACACCAACAGCAGTCGAAAAAATCTCTGGCAACGAAGACGGTATTGGGAAAGGTCAACTGCATCATATTTCCTATGCTGCTACGGGAATTAATGCCAGGTCACGGTCGCCTGATCCAACACGGTGCATGCAGACGTCTAAGAAGAGCGCCGCACATGTTGGCACGGAGCGAGCTGGTCTGACCGGCTTGAAAAACATTGGAAACACAGTACGAAGAGATTTATCGTTGTGAATATTTATTAGCTGAGAAAGGGGGAAAAGATATGGCTTACCGTTAGACCGCTCCCTTGTACCGATCACTTCATGTGAAACAGTCTTACCGATACTACATTAGCCTTACGTGTCATAGCTGAACAGAAGCAATCCGAGCTGTCTCTTGTTCCGACCTTCAACGTTATAGTGGCAAAAACGTCGTGTAATTAAAACTACAGTAGAAATCTTTTCAAAGTTTTTTCTGAGTTATGTTCCAGGCATTCTTCGATTTGAAACACATTTGACACCTACCCATTTGTGATTTAAACTTCTAGAGTTCGAGCTGAGTTAACACAACAGAACACTGCAGTTGCATAGTATTTGATACGTTGATTACACCCAGTCAAAGCTCTCGTCATGTACCTACATTTCTCTCAATTCAAACAATAATCTGTTGTACCAAATAGATGTGCTTGTTCAGAGCCTGCAGAATAGACAAATAGTACTAGCGGTGGCTGCGAACCACCTTATTGCACGAGCGCGAGCGCCAGTACCACTGGGAAATGGTACTGGGATTGTGGAATTGGAAAAGCGTGACGTACGCTCTTCGTGGCGTCAGACAAAAAAAAATTTTATGCTCTTGACGAAGACTTATTGCAGCACCTCGAGCTTCGCGCTCGGCGCAAACTATTCTAAATGCTTTGGCTCGCTCACTGTTGTTTTTCTTTTTCTCAGTGTTTTATGAACTCTATCTTGCAATGCCTTAGCAATACAAAAGAACTGCGTGATTACTGCACGTCTGGAGCATTTTTGTCAGAATTGAGCGCGTCCACGAGCCGCAAAGACACTCCTTTAATTGCAGGTAGCACCGTACACTTTGTACGAATTACGCTAACAAAATCTAATAATTATAACAAACTTTAAACTGAATGGCGGTTAAAATTTTGAATAATGATGATACCGATACTAATTTTTTTACCCCCAGATTTTTATCATTTTTTCACGTGACCTTTGTGGTTTTCTGGATGTTGGCGGTTTACTGTCCAGCTCGTTTTTAGCGCTGCCAGTCTTTTGTACTTGCACGTTTGCGTTGTAATTGGTCAATTTTGTTGCAGCTTTTGCGTCGGTTTTAGAAGCTTTGTGGAAACAACACTCGGTTTATACGACTGGAGGAGTGTACGACCCCGATCGGTTCCATAGAAAAGTACAACAGTATGCGCCACGGTTTTCTGGATATCTGTACGTTTTTTCCCGTTGGCAAAAGTAACTATTCGTACCCTGATAAAATTTGTTAATTTGAAACTGCATGCAGACAGCAAGACGCACAGGAATTCTTGCGTTACCTTCTTGAAGGACTGCACGAAGATGTCAACCGAGTTACAACAAAAGCGAAACTGGAAACGCAGGAAATCCCAGAACATTTTAGTGATTCCCAAAAATCAGCTGAAGCTTGGAAGCGTTATTTGAAGCGGGATAACAGTAAACTAGTTGGTTTGTTAATATAGCCAACCCGACTCCTACAAACTTGAATAATTATACTACGCTAGGCTTTTCTCTACAGATCTTTTCGTTGGACAGCTGAAAAGCTCTTTAGTCTGTGATAGATGTGGTCACTGCTCCGTAACCTTTGACCCATTCTGGGATCTCGCTCTTCCAATACCCAGTTACAGGAATTCGCCCTTGAGCGACTACACTGTTTATGACTGTTTTAAGTTATTTACAAAAAAGGAAGCTCTTGATGGAGATGAACGGCCGGTAACACATACACCGCTTTCTAAAATAACCGTAGGACTTGCGCTGGGTGAGGCTTCCGACATTGCAACAGCATTTCCCATGTTTACAGGTGTGCGAGCATTGTAAATCAAGGCAGCGATGTGTTAAATTCTTTTCCATACAGCGTTTCCCAAAGTATTTAGTAATTCACCTTAAACGGTTCTCGCAAGATCGGTACAGAGCAAAGATCTCCAGTTTGGTGGATTACCCGGTGGACGGTTTGGATCTGTTGCCCTTTGCTGCCGAAATGTACTCCGGGCCTCGACCTCGATACGATTTATATGCCGTGTCGTGCCATACTGGCAGCACCCATTATGGACATTATACGGCATTTTGCAAGCACTTTCTTACCGGAAAATGGAGTGAATACAATGATTCGCGGTAAGGCTGTTGCTGCTTTGAGCGATATTCAGAGCGGTATGTAAAGTATGGTACTTATAGCTTTCCTTATTCTGTTACACAATTATTACTACGCCATCTCCGAATATCAAATGCGATTGCATTTATGTTGCAACATATTATTCATAGAGCTTAAGTTTACCATTGTGTTGACCTTTCGGAGATTTGTACTGTTTTTCAGTGTCAGCAGTGCATCCGTTAGGGATTCGGTGACATCCGATGCCTATGTACTTTTCTATGAGCATACCGGCTAAAACAGCGAGCTACAGTATAATATGAGGTACTTGCAAAATTTAAGCTGATTATTGTTCTCAGATGATACCTGTTAATATAATGGTGTAATTTTTACTTGACTATCCTGTTCCCGAGTATTATTTCTGGCTAACTGCACTTGTTATCTCCAATAAAATAAACTGTTCGGTGGACAATTGTACTTACTGCACGCAGAATGACCGAGCCGCTGAGAACCTCGGCTTAACTATGTGATACTAAAGCAGATACTAAATTGCTATATTTTTAGCACCAATGACAGCTAGATATAGATGTACGGTATGTACTGTACCCTGTAGGTATGTTTATCTTTAATTTTTTTGTCTTCTGTTTGAGTGATTGTTTATTGAGTAGTCAAGCCTGTAAACGAGCATTTTCACAAAATATTCTCTATTCACGAAGAAAATCAAATGTGTTTAGTTAAACACCATTCACTACTCGAATATTAAAGATGCAATACGTTTTATGATTGCCGTGGCCTAAATTTCTCTAAACGGACACAAAACTGCATCATGCAAAAATGCAAGGCACAGAGCCATAGAACAACCAGATCAGTATCACTCTGAACATTAGAATTGAGTCGAAACTGAGGCCTCTTTGCACAACAGATGATCAGGGGCCCTTCTACGGGAGGCCTCTAACGGTGCCTGATCAAAAGACCGGCTCATCATTTCTAAAATTCCAAGAGCACATCGATGGCAACGTGATTGCAAAAGCATATGCAAAAAGTCGGACAAGTACGAGTAAGTTTAATAGTAACTCGTAGTAAGTTTAACAGTAACCAAGTTTTCTTATTACCTATATAAAGTTCTTAACGTGTCACCGCTCACTCTTTGCTTACCGTCCGAGTCACCATCGCTAAGAAGAACGTACGTAATAAGAGACCACACTTTTTTTGCAACGATTTGACGGTTTTTGAACACCTTAAACACATAGAACTCGTGGCCTACTAAACCACCAACATCACCCGTTCGGTTTTATGGCAGTTGTATTAATGGTGACAGTATAGTTATTGTGCTGACTTTGTGCGTATTAATGAGCACATCCACACCAAGACCAAATCGCAAAGGGGCAGCATTGAAGTACGTGTTCCAGATTTCCGTCACGTTCTCGCTTAGGCTGAAATGAAATAAACTTGAAACAGCGATAACATTGTTATCATGTTATGGTGAGCCTGGTTGTATTGCGATATCGAGGTGCAGTACAACAAAACGTTTCCGTAACCGTCGGCTAGTCGCCGTGCAACGATGTCGAATGTTTGTCAAACACAAAGAACTATGTGTTGGGTGATGGTCCTCTACAGCTACTGTACTATGTGGCTCAAACAGCCATGTCGATTTTTGATCGATGGAGAAATAATTTGGGAATAAATAAATCTAGCAGTAACTCAAGTACTCCTGTTACTCCTTCAAAAAAGCTCGAATCAAGCGAATTTCCCGCCCAGGCAACGGCAATCCAGGCTCCTCAGACTCTGAAGATAATCCTTCCCATCGTTCTTTGCCTAGTATTTCCTCCTCTGTTTTTTTAAAAGCCCCGCTACCGAAACCGAGCGAAGAAAGCCGGATTGTGCGCACCGGGCCGGAGCCATCGCGACGCCAAAACTTGATCGAGGTCAACGAAGCCTGTGGTGATCAGATTCGTAACCAGCTCTGCGAAACCAAGCAAAAATATAAGTATCCTTACACTTTCCGCCAGTTATTGGAGGACCCTCAGGCCGTTCCCAATCTTCATAAATCCCGGAGCAATAATAAATTTTTCTATCACGGTTTATTATCCCCGGACCAGATACGAAATCTCTTTTGGGTAGAAGAAGTTGCTCCAGAAGACCATTGTAAGTATGTTGATAATCATAATAACCAAATTTGCGCGAAATTTGTATATGCCTAACAGGTATTATGGTGCTGCTTTAGATACTCAAACGGCAAGAGTGTTGAATCTTTTTCGACAGAGAAAACGCCAGTGCGACGTACGAGTGACTATCGGCCACCATCAGTGTTATTGCCACAAAGCGGTTTTAGTAACATTTAGCCAAGACCTACACGACAGACTAGAATCCAGCTCTTCGTGGAAGTGCGGAAAAATCAGTTTGGATTTATCCAGTCGGAATTTTGACGCCTCAGCATTGCAGTCTGTGATAAATTGGATGTATACGGGCGAGCTGGCGCTAAAAAACTGGTTGGATATCGATAAATTGCTGGTAGTAAGTTCCACACACTTTGTGAAAATTAAAATTAGCATGGCCGTAAAATATCTCGAAGAAATAAAATAAGTTTGAAAAACTCGCGCTTTTGAATGATTCAGTATAAGTTTAGGTTGTATTACTTGTGCAGTTAATAAATTTTTAGCAAGCGATTTTCGAATTGAACACGCTTTTTGCTGGGGTTGGTTAGCGTACTGCTGGAATTCCAAGCAGTGCATGTCAGCATTATTGACGTAATGGTTATTTCAGGTCTCAGAGGGCCTGCAGGTTTCCAGGCTGATCAGAATGTGTCGAAAAATTATGCCAGGAGTAGTTCATGCGGCTGTGAGCTCTGTAGCGGAATTCTCTCCCGGTTCACCCGTTATATTACCAGCTCCGGTGGTACGAAGTGACCTCACCCATTACCGATCAGATAATAAGTAAGCGGCTTTCTTAAAGTCTCTACAGGGTTTGCAGTCAATTTGGCGCTGACGCTTTCTTTATTTCACAGGAGCCCCAGTGCATTTAGCAAATACACTAACACAGACGATTTTCCACAATGTGAGTTAATGATGAAATTTGATTACTGTATTTAATTGTTCATAGAGGTATAACTGCGGACATTTACAGGGTCTTTCGACCAAGTCGTTTCCTTACTATCAAAAGATTCAATATCGATTGAGGTTTGTCGTAGCTTATATAAAAATCAGACTTCTGCGTTAATTTTCTAGCGTTAAACGAAAGATTAATAAAACCTTGCTGTGCATTACAGAGTGAAGTAGAAGTTTATAAAGCAGCTATAAGGTGGATAAATCACAATCGCTCTACCAGAATAAACCACTTGGATCGCCTGATTAGTTGTGTCCGTTGGGTGTATATGTCGGCTGAAGAGCTCATTGAAACAAAGCATGCCGATCCCATTTTTTTGCTGATCCCGTGGTATCCTCTAGAGCGGCGATGGGTCAATGGCAGCGAGACCTGTTAAGGCGGGGTATAAAAGTAAACCATTCTGGTCTCCCTCTCAACAGGGTAGAGCAGACGCAGCTGCGAAAGTTGGTGTCAAATGTTAGCAGGTGATTTTATTGTGGCCTGTTATTTTCTTGTTTGCTCACAAAAAAATTGGCTGGTCCATGCATCCACCTTTTTTGGTATGATACGTTCATTATAATGTAAGTAGAATTCGTCATTAATTATTATTAGTTGTAAAAAGCTGTTATATGCAGATATAAACTTTCGCGCAGGGACATACCGCTTATTTACTATAATTTAGGCAGACTAATTAAGGAAGCAAAAAAAACAGTTGAAAAAAGTCTGTTCCACACGCGGTTCAAAAGTAGTACGTACTCGTACGCATTGCTTACAAGGGTTTTTTAATGCAAACTTAGAGGTGGTTGTGAAGGCTACGCTAAAGGGCTTCGCTGAAAATACGGCGTGGACCATGCTCTCACGTTTCCCGCTGGGCGGCTACCCGTTCCAGTATTTGCAGGAGCCTGGCGTACGTATTTCTGATCACTAGCATCATGTTGCCATGACCGTTCATATAATACATAAAGTGAACGTGAAAGATAATTTACAGGATCAAATTAATAGAAGTACTTATTAAGCGGCAATATTGCTGTAACAGCATCCACAAGGTATCAGTTAAGTACAGTACACGTGAAGCAACGACAGGCATTTTCTACATTAACGACTCATAAGACGTATGATGCTGTCATAAACCATGGTATACCACATAAAACATTACAGTACTTTTTAAGACGTGGTTCGAAAGTTTGTTTAGTCTTCTTTCATTATTTTTGTGCTATTACGCAACGAAGATGATGCACCTGCATCGTTTGGACACTAGACGAGCAAGCAGCGGAATTTTGTTAAGAATTACGGTCTGGAACATAGTTTATCGGAATGGTCAGCATAACGAACATCGAAAATCCACGCCAGTTTCAAACTGTTGTTGCTAATTCCGCGCAGTTTTCTGTTGTCAAGTTTTTTGCCACTTGGTAAGATTCCAGGCTTAACCATTCGACTGTTTGTATTTTAACTCCCATCTTTTCGGTGCATTGTATTGGTTTTCGGTTTACAATTTACAAAGCGTTAAAGGGCACAAAACTAATACTTAATATTTGCTACAATTACAAACCGAGCTGCACGAGCTTGGACATCTATAAGCATGAATTCCACTTGTGAACAATTCATCGGTATTTTTCATGATGCAGTTAGACGAAACCCAGGGCATACATTTTTTATAATAAATATTTTCAAGTGGGATGTTTCGAGTACTTTCTGCAGGCTTTTTTGCCAGGATTGCAAAAACAGTGAACAAAATGTTTGAGAAAATTTACTTCAACGTGGTTGCCTTGATCTTTGGAAGCACAATGATCCTTGAATTATAAAAGTTGTCATATTATTAGTAATTCACATACAAGATACAACTAGCATATAAGGGAAGATTTATTGGCTAATGGCAATCATGCAAAATTCACTGCTTCTGTAATTATCCCCTGCGGCTAGCACCTGTCTGTTTGTTTACTGGTTAGAAATATTAATAATTTCGTGCCAGTTACGCTATCTTGTTCGTTTTTGCCTCCCTTTTTAAGATCTTTAGGTCTATAAGAGAATGTAACGGAATAAAGGATTAACTTCTAAAGTTAAAGTATCGGAAAAAAGCCCATGAGTATGATTTCTGCAGTATTACTTTGCAGGTGCGGCGCTTGCAAAATGATGGCGCCCCATTATCACCGCATTGCATCGGAATTACCTCCTGATCAGTTTACATTTTATCGCGTGGACGTCGATAATAATAAGGATCTTGCCAAGCAGCATGGAGTAGAAATGCTGCCAACATTCGTCGTATACAAAGGTGGCCAATTGGTGTACAAGCAAAGCGGCACTGTCCACGACAAGCTTCGTCGGTCTTTGATGGATTTGCTAAACAATCGGCGTGTTTCGTTTTCCTGAGATTCGCATGTCTGATGGCGGTAGTGGTGCAAAATGTTGGCAAATAAAGTAACCTTGCATAGGCGAAATAACTGCGGGAAAATGGACTGACGCAACTACGGTTCTCATTAATTCACTATTAGGATCGCTCAAATAAATATAAAAAAACAATATTAATTGTTACAAACAATGCACTTTGAAGGTGTAAATAAAGTAAAGCCGTTAGTTAACATGAAAATACTGCGCCTGCATTTTAAGGAACGCGACAAGGCGATATCGTCACCTTATTACCGAATCCATAAAATATGTTCACATTCATGTGACAATCAGCAACTGCATAGAAGGGAAGTTCCCAACACAACTTATAATCACTCAGTGTAGAGTCTGTATGTTGTGTATGGGTAACGTTTATGCTATGTACGTAGTCCGAACCTCTGCAGTCTGTATTGTACACCAAAAGTATTGCCAATGTAAAATGTGCGACAGGTGTTACATTGAGCCCCTGCACGAAAGGGAAAGGTCACGGGTGGCAAAAAAAAGGAATCTCATAAAAACTGATGTCACTACAATTAAATTGTGGTGATACCCTTCGAAACTTTTTCTCGTATGCGTACCGTACTTTATCTTTATTAGTAACCCTCAGCCCCTCACCGCCTTGGAAATCCACTTGGAAGCGAGGGTGTAAAAGCTGATAAAGACCAGCATGAACGAGGCCAGCATGTTCTACACTTTCCCACATACCGGCAGTAACGTACCAGCTGTTATTTGTTCATCAAGTATTATGACTACGGTTTTCATCCTTATAATTTAGAACTATTACCACTTTACAAAAAGCAGTGGGGGAAACAAACCAAGCTGAAAAGAAAACAAAGCTTTCGAACTACTATATGCGAAGTATAGAAGAGTCTACTCGCACTTTGATAGCTTGCCGCACCCGTTCGCCTTTAGTTCCTGTTTTGCGCTGCGCATAAGGATTCTAGCTTTACTAAGGACTCTCTAAAACAAGAAAGGCGTATGCAGTAAAATCGTAACACTGCATGCAACAAAAAATGTGATCAAACTGGTGGCTGAAACTAGTCGCTGCTGGTAACATGCAGAGAAAGGCAAAATTCTAAATCCGAAAACTGCAAGCGTTGCCATCAAGACCGCTGAAAAAGGCGAGCGAGATAGGTTCTCTAGAAAATAAGAATTTTCAATCACTGCAGAATCTGCAATGGCGACAAAGAAGCAAACGCTTTACCGGAATTTCCTCGGGAATCGCCATTGCAAAAATCGCTTTGGCATGAGCAAACTGAAACGTTGAGTGCTTGGTTTTCAGGTGGCGTAATTCCACATGTCAAAGCAGTGTTTCCGAGGGGAGTCCAACAACCTTTTGCTAGAAGTAATCCTAAAAAACCGAGGCTTTTCGAAGAGAATCGGTAAGCCTGCAAGCTTGGGAATGACTACAGACTTTGTCATTAGTCAAAACGAGGTTTTGTATTACGTTCAGTAATTAAACCTGGATTTTAAAGTATTTTGACCCACCAAACTTCCATATTTTTAGATTCAACCAGGATGCTCAGCATATTTATAGAGAGAGCTACGATGCTTACGTTGAGTGCTCTGAGAGCACTCAACAGAGTACTGCGCAAATTTCGCGTTATTTTCCAGTTTTTTTCATAAGTGTTTACACTGATCGGTTTGAGTTCGAACTGTCAAATGTTTCCCAGTGTTCTTCAAGAGTAGTTGGCGGCGTTTGGTGCACTTGTGATCACTATATCTGTACGAAGATCAAATTGGTGCGCTCGAGCCGAAGAACTCAAAGTTAGCCACTGTCCGTGGCGTGCTTCGAAAGCTAGGTATTCGTAGTAGTAATTTCGTACCGAACTTGCGCCGTTCGTACCGAAAAGGCCATTCAGTTGGCTTGCCTTGCTCTCTTGTGGCCTATAAATCCTCTCTCGAAAAAATCACTGCGCGCAACGCGTAAAAATTAGCAATTAGTCAGCGAGAAAAATATACCGTACGACGATTTGCACGCCAATCGATGGTAAATTAGGTTGACGCGGTCACGCCGTCTCTCTTTATCATACTAACCAGTGGTTAGTAACCACTGTTCTTAACATTCTTGTCTTGACCTACTTGCGCATCTCACTGGCTGCCTATCAGTTACCTGTTTCTTCAACCACATTACATTACATTACATTATATTACTACATTATATTACTACATTGTATTACTACATTATATTACTACATTACATTGTACATTGAATCGATGCTACTTTCAGTTGAAAATTTTCTCCGACCTGTCTACTGATTAATCGCTCAATGTTTTGCACATCACCTAACGTAATACATAGCAGTGATGATAGCACACAAGTCACGTTCCCAGTGACCTTTAGCGAAGAAAACTCTGATCCCGCATACCCGCTTCCGCAGTTAATTAGCGATTAATTGTACCAGTATTATTGCGAAAATGACTGGAAGAGGACACGGTAACGGGAAACATTGCCGCGTGCGGAAAGGATCTAACAAAAAGACGACCGTTGTAGAAATTGCGGAGGCACCTGCCATTACATCAGCAGCTGCCCAGCACCGAGGAAATGTCAACCGGGCACGGGCAGCTCTTTCGAGCGCTTCCCGCCGCAGACGGGGAAATCTGCCGCAACTTCAACTACGGAAACTGCCCAACACCGTGCTGTGCCGGTAGAGTCCACGCTTGTGCCAGCTGTGGCGACCCCAGGCACCGAACAGCAACCTGCCCAAAACTAGGCAAGTAGGCAAGCGACAGTGCCGGCAAAGGCAACCACGCACCTACAATTAAACGCTGTAGCCAGACTGCTCGCACAACATCCGGACCCCTCATTAACATCATTCATTTCCACAACGCTAACTAACGGCTGCACAATATCTTATAACGGTCCTCAGACGCCACGCTCAACACCGAACGCCACATCGACACACGAACACCATGCGGCGGTAAGCTCTACCATACAAAAAGAGGTCAATGCTGGCCACACCATCGAACCATTTCTCTCCCCACCTTGCCGCACTTTGTCTGCAGCAGGCTGGGCGCGCGACCGAAGAAAGACGGTAACGTTCGCACCACCATCGTTCGGCTGGAATTATTCCAGCCGCACGACGACAGTGTGAACGATTACATTGACGCTGCACAGCTCCCGCTCGTATACTGTGCCATCGACCATGCAGTATCAATCCTTACTGAACTCGGCAGAGGCGCACTCTTGGCTAAAATCGACGTGAAATCAGCCTTCCGACTGATACCGGTACGCTCAGCGGAGTGGAACCTCCGCGGGTATCAGTAAAACGGTGAGTTCTGTTTTGAGGCAGTGTTGCCTTCCGGGTATAGGGAGTTGCCGTGCGTGTACGCAACACTGGATCGTGTCGAACCGCCCCGGTCTAGTCAGCATGCTCCACTACGTCGACGACTACCTGTTTGTTGTTGAGCACGGAAATAATCAGTGTAGCAAACTGATGTCCACCATGACACAGACGTGGAGTGAGCTCGGGGTCCCCTTAGCACATGACAAGACCGAAGGGCCCGCGACTGAGTTGACGTTCCTGGGTATCCGGCTGGAATCTGTCTGACAAAGCCTCAGCCTCCTCGACGATAAGCGACACAGCAATGAAGGAGCGCTGGAAGAATGGAGCAACCGCGACCATTGCACCAAACAGCGGCTCCAGTGCCTAATCGGAATACTCACGTCTGCCACCAAATGCGTCCCAGCGAGCAGCCTATTTACACGGCGCATGAACGCTCTGCTCACCGACAACCGCCACGAAAGGGTTAGCGCCCTCAACGGCGAATTCCGTAAGGACCTGGAATGGTGGAAAGAATTCCTCTCAGCTTGGAACGGCACCGCGTCTTTCATTCAGCCAGACTGGGCAATATCCGGCGTTCTTGACTTTACACAGACGCCTCCGGTGCCCTTGGGCTTGGTGTTCATTATCATGGTTCATGGTTCCAACTGCGCTGGCCACTGTGGATTCTCCAGCTGAAGCCCTGTATTGGATACCTTGAGCTGATACCAATACTCCTCAGCCTAATTGTTTGGAGCTCAAAACTACGAGGGAAGCTGGTGATTTACCAGTGCGACAACGAGTGCGCTACCAAGGCCCGGGAAAATCTCCGCTCAGCCAACGACGGCGTGTTAGAACTTATGCGCCGCATGTTGAAGGCCGCCGCTTGCGCTAACATGACCTTTACGTAAAACACATAAGCGGCGTTGATAACGCAACTGCTGACTCTCTAACCCGTTTCCACCCGCTCAGGTTTCGAGGGCTCGGACCAACAGCGTCGAAACGACCGGATCATGCCTGGACATCTTTCCGCAGCTGTTGGTTGCGTGCAACGCAGAACCGGCCTAAAAGACCCTGCTGCACGCTCACATTGCCAGCTCCACCAGGCAGACCTACGTCACCGCCGTCAAGCAGTTCTTAGCATTCTGCCGTTCTAGATCTGCGCAGCCACTACTAGCGACACCAAATATCACAGCGGAGTACGTCACTCAGCTGTACTCCACTAGGAAATCCCTGCGGACCGTGACTGTTTATCTTGCCGGCATCAATAACTGCCACCGTGAAGCCGGCATGGAGCCACCAACCAGTCACGACACTGTGATCCGCGCGCTGCAAGGCTACCGACGCCTGGCCCACCCGGCGCGGACAAACGACAGCTGATCACGCTGGAGACGATGCGCTATTTGATAGATACCATCCTCACCACAAGCAATCGCTGTACTCGGCTACGTTCACGCTCATGCACTTCGGCTTCCTGCGCGTGGGAGAGGTTACTTGCCCAGGTACCAAGAAGTACGATCCGCGGCGCACTTTCGTGTCCACAGACGTGCAAGACCACGAAGATCGAGTGCTTATCCAACTGAAAGTCACGAAGACCGATCCAACCGGTCAGGGCCACTCCGTAGCGCTGACGGCGGCAGGTCGTTCCGTATGTCCCATGACCAGAATTGATTTACAGGTTGGATGTTTGTGCTTGGGTGTTTTCGTTTCAAAACACAAAGCCGATAACCCGTCCCAAAAACTCTAGTTTACCAGTCAAAACGTTGACTTGTCGTGACGTGCAGTCTACGTAAGTAGTTCCAGTTCTTAACACCAAAGGATATATATGTGCGACTTACGATTGTAAGTCGCATTGAAGCAAGTTTGTTTATCGTCGCACTCCATAGGGGGCGTTTCAGTATCATCCGGAAGAAGACATTTGCCTCGATGTTCCTTTTCTCCAAAAATCTCCTTGAAAAATGTTTGCATTCCCTGTGCATTTTTGGTAGCATTAACGGCCTGCTGGAGCCACTTATATATCGTAGACGTGCTGAATTTTGAATCTGGGTTGTTGTAGCACTGATGGCATTTGAGTCCTGACCCTGAAAACGAGAAGTTGTAACACTTAACAAACAGCAATTAATAAGATCTATAATAATTTTGGGGGCGAATTTGGAGAGTATAGGAACTGTGAATATATATGTACAGAGTCTGCACTTCTCGAAGAACCCAAGAATACGTACCTTTGCTAATTAGACCGCAGGCGATTAAGAATATGCATGAGCTTAGCGACATCCTCAACCCCGCTCGATCCAGACATACGTTATCAAAAAGTAATATTTGAAGCACGCTAAATAAAGAAGCATAATTCTGAGAAAGGCAACGAACACGCGGGCAGCACTGGATTCTGTTTCTCTACATGACGCATAAGTAGTAAACGGCGTCCCGCAAAGGGATTTTGATCTCTACTACCCTACTGGACTTCCGGACTGCAGTTTATGACATCATAATAATGTTAAAAACATATTAATAAATAAAGTTAATTTAATTACACAAATTACATTAGTTCAGGGTATATGTAAATTGAACGGACAAAAATTACCGTGGTAAAAAACTGCAGATACTGTTTGTGAACAACCAAGAAAAAATCGGTTGCAATTACAGCCGTCTACGATAATATCCCGGACGCCATATATTATTCGTTCCTCGGGTAATATTTAATCAAGATAAATGCCAATTTACTGTGCTATTCACAACTTTCCCGTGCTACCAGTAAATTAACATACTGTAATACGAGTATTATTAAAAACAATAATGTTGCTACTGCTGAGAATCATCGGAATACTTCCTCAAAACACCACTGCAGGTTCACTTTGACTTCCGGCCATGCAGTTCATGATGTTTAACTAAAACATAAAAACATACTAATAAATAAAAAAATAGAATAAATTCGTCAAGTGAATTTTCACGGAAGGTACTAAATTTTGTTACGTAAAAAATACAGCACACATTAACATAAACCTCGATATAATAAAAATTTCATATTAAAATGTACACACGCCTACTTGGTGGAACAAGTTTGGGGCTGCTTACGCGTGGCTTCATGTCAGTTTGCGATCGCATGGGATCCAGAACGGCATCGAGAACCGCATGGCAGCACAAAATATTTCTCAGTTTACACTGAGCGTGCGTGCAGAAACGTGGGATATCCGCTGGACGAAAGTGTTTGCTGCAGATCTTGCTGGTTGCGGAAGGAGTGCAGTCGTTGGCACAGTGAAAGCGATCAGCGCTACACAAAAAACAACAAACTTAAGTAAACAAGACCATCGTATACGTATGCATAAAAAACTGCGTGCCATCGCAGCGATACCAATAATAAACCACACGCAGCCTTTCTCACAAAGTTTCCTCATATTTAACATCGATGATCAACTGCACGATATCGTAAAACTTATTTAACAGAATAAGACAAGGATTAAGATGAATAATTTTAACAACTGTCTTTATCGAACGGGGATCTTTTATTAATTGTTAAGAAAATCATCATGTTAAGGAAATCATAGTTATAATGAATAACAAAAAATAAATTGTAAACGTGTTATTTTAACAACAAAACTAAAATGCACGGATAAATACTCAAAAAAATTAGACAAAATAATGGTATCAATATTTAAAAAAATACTACGGGTATTCAAGAGATCGTCGCAAAAATCTAACTGCAAACAGTTAATGCTGCATAAATGAACATAATAATCAGCGTAAATCAAACGAAAGAGCGAACTACTGAACGAAAAAATATACTAAAATACTAGACTGCGATAATAATTTTGTTGTCAGCGTCAATGCTCACTTGAAAAAATTGTGATGTTGCACTTACCAAAATTAGCGTGAAAATTACATGGATTTCATCCAGTTGGACGTGTGATCGGAATCCAGTTGGAAGTCTCCCGTTTTTATGCAGTTCGTACATTCCTGCACCACAAACGAGCGCTCCGCTACCGCAACTTTCGTCATAAAATCTGTCAAAATCAGGAAAATTGCGGTAAAAATATGGTGCTGCGTAAACGTCAGCCCGCATTGCATGGGCATAACGTTTTCACCAGAAAAAAATTATCATGAACATTAAATTTAACAGCATTTTGTGAAATTCTTATCTATTCTGCAAGGCTTACCTGTGAGTCCGCCAGTCCAACGTCTCCCGTCTTTCCCCCCGTCTACCGTCGCATTCAGCGTGGCCTATCCCAAAATCCTCCTCGGGTACCCCGTCGTCTCTATTTCTATCGTTTTTCCTATCGTCTGCTGTTGTGGCCTGCAATTTCACGGCCCCGCGTCCATTATAGCCCCGCGTCTGTCACAGCCCGCGTCCGCTACAGCTCTGCGTCCGTCACAACCCCGCGCCTCCGCCGCCCAGCTTCCTGCCATTCCCTCGATCCCCCCTCACCCCGCCCTACGCTGCGCTGCCCTGTGTGTTCTGCTACCTATAACGCCCCTGTTTGTACTGTTACCTTTATGCGCTGCAAAACCACACTGCGTACGATTATCGTCAGAGAATTTTATTTACTTAATTACCGTCGTATTAAAGAACTGCCACAAAATCATCAAGTATACAGTTTACAAGTATCAAATCACTACAAATTACATTGCCATCTTATTTCCTATTCTCAATTCAATGTGGCTAGGCAAAAAAACACTGGATATTGTCAAAATTGTTTTTATGGAAAAGATCGTCGTCCAAGTCGGCCTTCCATTTGGCCGCCTGTTTCATTTCTTCATGCATCTGGGGCGTAATTTTAGAGGCAAAAAATGCCAAAGGCACTAAAAAACAATTAAATTACCTAAAAGCTAAGAAAATTATTAACAGCACTTACAATTTGCCTGCTGAGCGCTGCGACGCAAAAACGCGATGGTGTCCGCATCCAGATTCAATCTGCGGATTTCTTCTGGAAGATCGCTGTCCTCCGGAATGGTGGATGAAATCTCGTTGCTTTGCTGGCTGGCCATGTTGTTGGAAATCTTGAATTGCAGACTGCAGATGGCTTGACTGACTTCATTTCTGTCGCTATCACAGACTTATGAGCTAGAAAAATCTTTAACTGTCAACACGATGGAACGTGATGTTCCATCACTTTCTACTGAACAATCGCATTGGAACGTATACATTCACGATTGCGATTCTCCCTAAAATACAATATCTTTAATTTTACGCTTATACGTTTGAAAATTCAACAGGTACGTATAAATATGAGTTGTACATGTTTGTGAATAAAGTATAATGGTGATGTTTGTGATTCAGCTAGCCGTGCCATTGTGATATCGTTTCCTCCTTGGACGCGTCTGTTTAGCGTGTGTGCGTGTACATCTGTGGCCAGAAAAAGTTCCTGGCGGCACTACGCACATTTTTTCCGCACGAACCCTACCGTAAGTTCCTTGTCTAATTACTATGTACTAATTAACGTTTTTACCTAATACTTCGAAGGCTTATACTGAATGCTATTTGTTTTGATTGTATTCATACAGAACTAGAGTTTTGTGATCCAGTAGACAGTTTCGGGACTTGTAACGTTTGCCCTGGCTCTATCGGAAAATTTTCACTACTGATCTCGACGAAATTTTTCTTTCTGCATAAAAATCAACTTTTATTCTTTTGCTTTCTGTTTCATACTTTAAGACTTGTTAATTATTACTGAACATTATATTATTTCTACTTTATGAGTCTGAATGCAATTAATTACTAAAAATAATTGTTTACAGGTTATTACAAGCGGGATAGCGATACTATTAGGAACACCATCTATCCATAGGCTACACTGCGTGAACGTTTACGACGGTACAACTTACTTTTCGGAGATATATTATTCTGTGTTCCTAGCATAATATTAATATTGTTACATCGTAATTAATGCTATACTTTTCTTTACCGCAATTTATTTTTATTATCATTAAACTGTCTTACTTGCAGATACTTTACCACAATTACAACGGACTACGGCCGTATACCAAGCGCCAAAGTACATTTCCCCTTAAATATTTGTTTGTGAACTATTTGAATAATTTATTATAATTTTGGTGTATTATAGCAATTGATCAGTTATATCTGCTGTAATTATAAGTGTAACTATTTGCAGGCTGACATCACGACTGTGCTAGCATCACAACGCAAGTCCATATGGCTGAGCAGGAGCAAAGGTCAAAGCGGAAAATGGAACCAACAGAGTAAGCTAATTTCGTAAAAATATTCAGTGAAGGAAAAACAGTTTTCTATAGCATAATTTATAATTTTCATGAGAATCGATTCCGGTTTTCAAAATTTACCAAGTATAATACTGCTACTGAATAATATTCAATCTGCTGTACAACCAAATCAACCAAGTCTTGTATCGTTTTACCTTTATTTTAATTTGAACGTAAGCAAAATAAAAATACAGTAAAATCAAAATTATTCAATAGTTCAAAGACATCAATACTATTTAAGTCATCGGTCAGCAGAAGTGATGTAGTGCCAGAGTTATTTGCAAAATGGAGCAGCAGAGAAAACACAAGCCAGCTCTCACAGCGCTTGCTGCGGCTTGTATAATTATCCTGGTGATAATAATTTTAGTAGGCGATATTATTCTGCCTATCGTAATAGCGACGATACAGCAACAACAACAGCAGCAGCAGCAAGAGCTTAATAAAAATCAATCAGGAACGTTATTTTCGTCGACGTACCCGAACGGGAGTGTCGTCAAGTCCGGCAGTATCCTTCGTTTATCATAGGTAAGCTTAAAGCGCTTTACCTGGTCCACAGCATCAATTTCAAGGGTCCGTTTATTACGCCGTATCACGGAAGAATACCGTAAGGGGTACACTTGAGGTCCAGGGGTTGTCCAGAGTGAAGTGAAAGTATTTAAATTAAGAGTTTTCTTGATAGTCCGATTGAGTGTAAAACCTTTAACTTTGCAGACATGCTTTCCTTTGTTCGTCACATAAGCATAAGATTTAGGAGCGCAGATGGTGACCTCTGTGATGAATTCACCATCATTTAATTCGTTTGTCAAGTCCCCCATGTAGTTTCCCAATGACACTTCAGGATCTCCTTGCCGATGAATCCACATTAAGGAATCAGTATCAAAATATATTAGGTTACGCCCAACTTGAGCCATATAATTGTATAAGTGAAGGCGGGCATGGGCAGTCGTAAACCTAAATTATCCAAACAATAAACATTTTTGAGAAAAACGTATTTATTATATTTAATTTGCACTTACGCCGCAAGGATAACATTAGTCTTTGGGTTAACTGGAATAAAGTCTTCCTTGGACTTGTAAGCAACTTGAATTACGGTGTCACTGAAGAATTCGATATTGTGAATTTCCAACGCATCATTTAATAAAAGTTCATAAAAATCTTTGGGCTCGGAAATAAACTGTGTAGACAATCTGTCCTCGCGCATCCCGAGTCGACCCCAAAAACTATAAAGAGAATAGAAACATTAAGCAATTTCAACTAATGTATCCCTAAGAAATTGAAGACTTACTTGTTTAAAAATAACTTTGCAAGGGCGCGAAGCCCCAAGTTTTTTCCACTTTCTCGGCGTCAATAGATACACCTTCTCGAAGTAAAATTCTTCCATATACAGCTTTCTCTCTTCTTCGGTTTTAACATTAGAGGGCCAGCCGCTGGCCTCCGTTTTTAATTTCAAGAAATGCTGGATGTACTCTTTAAATAAGCCTTCGCGAGAACTCGGAAAATGCCAAATTTCGTAGACTTTTATCACCGTATATCCCAGGGATAGTGCCTTAATGATTTCCACAGAGCACCAGACGCCCGTAAGTGATCTTTCGGCGTCTGTGTGATGACAGCTAGAATTTTGCTGCGTCTCAGCACATAGCCGGCATAGCGGAAAAGTTAATTTTTCAGTACGATAGGGTAGAACTGGTAACCATAGACATTTGGGCGGTAGAATCGTCAGGTAAAATAGTCCGAAGTAATTTTCCAAATTTGCATCAAAGTCCGCAGTAATTCGCACGTGTGGGCCAACTGGATATCTCTTCCGCGAATTTACAAAGGGATATTCCGAAATGACATCGGCAAACCTAAAAACACCTATCAATAAAATCAAGATTATAATCCTTTCTTAACTAATTGTACCGTATTTGTTCTCCGGGCTCGCATTTATAATGCAACCGTGTCCCGTTGGTCCGGCCTCCATATAGAGCATCGCGGGTTGAAGAGGTGCGTGAACATGAATATCTTTTAGTGTTTCACGAAAATCCTCATCCTCTGCCAATTTCTGGTCGTACTCGCTTTCCCAAATTTTAATAACAGAGTATCCCATTTGCTCAAGGGCGATTTCTCGCTGGACGGTTGCCGCATGCAAATTCTCCATCGTTTGCTTGAGATGAGGATTTACAAATGTGCGTCTTGTGGTTGCGGATTGCCGTGCCAGTAGTCGCCATAGAATTCGTAAATAATTTCCGCTTCTTCGTCATAACCGTCCACGTAATATTTTCCAATCTTCTGTTCTCTTGCAAGTGCTTTGCCTTCCGTCATTTCAATGTAGCACAACCATTTACCACATTTGACTGACTGCGTGCGCTGACTAGGGTTTTTCACAATTGCAATAAGGTTTTTTTCCAGTATCCGTGCGCGCCAGAAAAAATGGCATATACCCGCAATTGTTAGCGCTGAAGTAAATGGGCAAAGCCCACCTGAAATACCCATGAACAACTTTCGGAATTCTTGAGAGCAAACGCGTAAGGTGCTAACATCTTGCTTGCAGTATTTGACGAGCTCCTCGTTGACATTGTACTTTCCTTTCTTTTTTCTGCGATCTTTTCGATAAAATCTTTGATAAAGTCTTTTCTTTCTTTGTTATTCATCAAGCTGTAATTGAATTCCTCCTCTTAGGATAGGGATAATTTTGCCAAAATTTTCTGGGCGATTGACGGGATGAGGGAATTTACCTTTTGCTCTGTCGCTCTGAACGCTTGAGCCCAAGCGTCTAACGATTGGGGATTGTAATTCAAAGTATCACGAAATTTTATGCCAAATTCAGGAACATCTAGTTGCATAATTTTTGAGCCGTTCATTATCAGCTTTGGAACTATCCCATTTCTTAGTAACCATTTCAGAACAAAAAAACCGTCGAACGCTCGAAGATTATGGGCCAAGACGTAGAAGTTTTTAAATAATCCGGAAAATATCGCACGAGTCAGTTTCCTGGCAAGAACGGCCACGGGTATGTCTCAAAATCGAAATAGAGAAACTGGGCCTGTTCGTGCTTTTCGAGATCCTGGTCCGTCAGGACTTCGGGCTCAATGTAGCAGACGTGGTCATTTGATACGTGTTCTTTGCACACCGTGCAAAATCTCACCGCACACGTGGTCCGTGGTACGAAAAACTCTGGAGACAAATGATTGGCAAGATGGACAGACAAATAACGTTTGACATACCGTAATCCCGTTTTCTCCCGAGCCAGCAGCGCGATGATGATTGAAACACTCCTCACCGTAAAATGTTCGGCAGCAGTCCGAACAGTATATTCTTTCTTCCAGGATTACATTCAAATCGCAGGCATTGTTTGCAACGGTATTGGCATCGATGGCGATTTTATGATCGTATCCGCGATTGCAACGGTCGCACCAGTACGATGTTTTGAACCAAGCCGGCAGGCTTTTCAAGACATCAAAATGGTTACTATGATGTAGCAAACGAATCTTTTTTTCGGCATATTCGCCGGCATAGACGATCGTATTGAGGTGGTCGACACTCGTTATCAGGATTTGGTAGTCCGGTAAGGCCAGTTGAAACTGTTGAACGTCTTCCAAAGTATATTGTCGAAGATCCAGTCCTGCGTTAGCAATGAGTTCTTTAGCCATTTTTGTCTGCAGCGTTCTGTCGGAAGCCGTACAGAGTTTTTTAGTGTGATACAAGCGTTCGTACAGCGGTATATTGTCATCTGCGAGGGCCTTAGCTATAACAAGCGCACGAGCCAAACAGAGGTTATCTGAATTACGAACAGGTATTACGCTCCTCATGGTCTCCAGCTTTTTGCGCAATAATAAAGGAACATCGTATCGACAGGATCCAGCGGGAAGGTTGGAATGGTGGATTTCCAGCTCAAAAGAATCATCCAGTACAAATTCTTGATTGGAATTGAGTACGCGGAAACTTCTTTCATCAATCGCGCAACGGTTAGCTGATCACGACGAATGAAAGTGTGTGAATAGGGTACGAGAGGTGACGGCTATGCAACTTGATTCTTACCCGCTCGTGATCTGGGATGTCAGTAAGGATTTCATTTAAAATTTCGTTCAAAATGGCTGTTATGACATCGGGAATCTCAGCAAAAGGAATATGACTGAGGCGATGAACTTTGCACGCAAATCTTTTACACGTCATCTGATAACGGCGATTGTAAAAATCGTTTATCGGTTTCAACACAAAAAAGTTCTTTATATGAAGTGGGTCTTCAGTAACATCGTCATCATCAACAGCATTAGTATCGTTATCATTATTATTAGAATCAACTGAATCAGCAGCGTCAGCAGCTATGCGAGACATTTTTGCAAGCAGAAAGGTCACAGCAACTGGTTCTTAATGACAGAAAAGTGTTCCTGACACTGCTTCACAAATTCTAACTCATCTGACTTTATATCAACACAATTTTTTATGGTATCGCCAGATCTGATACGTACAGACATGGCTGAGTCATCAGAGGCAGTCGTAGTACGGTTTTCATGAACAAAAGCTGCTTGGGTATTGGACGTGGTGTCGATAATGCACCAAGATAGGGTTTCCGGATGCGCATTGGCGGTGGAGGCGGAGACTGTTTTCTGGCGGTACTTTGCAAAAGCAGGCGTATTGGTCCATTCTACAATCTTTCCAGAATATCCATTCCGACAACCAGTTCATTGCACCGCGTATTTTTATGGCGGGCAATAACGAACTGTACGTTGGATTTTATGCAACCGGTAAAAGCCATGAAAGGATTATTGATCCTTTTCTGACAAAGATGCTATACGCATCGCGGTACTGTGAATAACTTCGGAAGGTCCGGTCGTCCCGTTTATCAGTAAAGGTCTGGTAGAGCCAGTCCACGGATTCAGCGTTTGCTAATCTGATACGCTTGGCAGGTGGCACGAGATGCTGGTCCCCAGAATCCGCTGGCGCTGCAGTAACAGTATCTACAAAATAAATAATGTAAATAATCAAAAAAGAGTTAAGGATCAGGATAAGAAACTTACTTTTGACGATGATGGAAGTGCAGAGGTACTGGGTCCAGCAACTTCAGCAGTCGGAGATGTAGTGACAACAGAGAACGGAACGGAAAGCGGTGCTGTTGAAACCGACAGCGACTGATCTGTGATGGGTAATGGATCGGGAAGTTGTTGATCACCAGGTAGAGCTGTAGGTTGCTGCAGAGTGTTATGTGGCGACAGAATAATGTAGAGATGGCGCTGCTTGTAGTATTCGTAGCGGGCAATATATCCTTGCACTGGATCAATGCCTGCAATATATATATACCTTTGGAAAATAAGTTGCAATAACAAACAAAGCATAAGACTCGCTTTTTAAGTCTTCCAGGCGGCCATATAATGGTGTTAAACGGAATATCTGGTCACCCACTGCAACATGAAAATGAAACTTGAGGCGTATGTTGCTGGCACAGAAACAAAAATTGTGTAGATACCTTGGTGGCAGATTTCCGCACCAGTTGCTTCATCTATAAAATTAAAGAGTTTCTCAGCTATAAATTTAGTGAACGAGATGATAAAAACTTTTTAACCTTTAAAAATCGGCTGGATGGGTGGGGGAGACCACGGACTTGATTGAAGGTGTAGTTCTGGCTGTTGCTGTTGTTGTTGTTGTTGTTGCGTTACTACAATAAATTTACATTTCAACAACTGTACAAAAATTTTTGCGTTTAATTATACCCAAAGCACTTGTTGTCGGAGTCGCAAGAACGTTATAGTCCTGCAGCTGAATTTCCAGGTCACTTAAAACTTTATCCCAAAGAGCTTCGCCATCAAACGCATTAAGATCATCCATTATCCATTACGTTTAAAGAATCAACAACGAATGAAAGCAAGTAGAGAAAAAAGGAAGCAGAATAAAACTATTACAGTTATATAGTATCAGCAGAATGCAACTGCTACATTTTGCAGTGCAACATTTTGTCACACACAATTTTCCAGAACAGCAAAATGTATCAAGTAAAATAAAGTGACGTGACGGCTTCCAACAGGCACGACGGCAGTACGGGCAGAGGCTTCTCGGTCTAGGGTCGCTTTGGCGCACTGTCCGCACATGACCAAATGCTTACACGGACTGATCAGCGTGTTGGCATACCGCGACAGACAGATTTTACATTTCAACTGTTCAACGGTGCGGGCATCGTCTCCGACGGGTACTTCGGTGGCATAGTGCAAAAATGCTTTTGCTCCAAAAAATCGGCGTTGTGGAACTCCACCGCTTCTTCCAATTCCTCCCAAAAATAGAAACGGCCCTTCTTCTTGGCCTTAGCGGCATCAATTTGGTCTTGACTGAAGCCAACGAGCCGTGCTTTGTTTTCCAAAACTGTCATACCTACATATTATTATTATTATTAAAAAATAAAAGTAACAAACAGATGAAACCCACCTTGTATTCCAATGTCGGTAACAGGGGACTTGCAAGCTCGTATAACATCGTTGATGAACCGTTTGCCTTTTACATTCATCAGATATGCACAGGCTGGTGATTGGCGGGCATGTTCAATCCATGGTTCCAGATCCAGCGGCAATCCAGAAATGAAGACATAGCAGTAAAACAGCGTACAGCATCCGGGCATACCGAAACTCCCGGCACAGTAAGACCTGCGTAATAAAAAAACCCATTGTCCTGTAAACAACGGGCGACCGGAAGCGCGAAGCGCCTCGGTCGACGTTGTTTACCGCGTCGACACATTAGCCAAATGTGTCGGCAGCGAGCGGGGCCCCCCACCCCCCCTTCGCCTGGTTTAACTGTTCGACCAGCAATCGTGAGTTGTTTTTCTTGTCAACTTGATAGCCAAAGAATGTTTTGTTGTAAAGCTCACCGCAGTTGTAGAATCCAGCTTCGGCCAGCTTGTACCAAGTGTTTTTTTTCTTCGGGCCACGGTCTGTCGTCAAGGAAAACGCCCGCGCATACATGGTGTTATACTTTGCGCAGTCGGGATTGTTTGGTGGTGAATGGTTGTACTCAATGTTGTCCTGATCGTAATCCATCCGCACCCCGTTGCATTCCACCCACATCTGTGGGAAGTTATCTTTAACCGCCTTGCCGAAGCATGGATTCTTGCACGGTGTGCGATAGATGCCCGTTAGACATGTTCCCTCAATCTCACAGCAGTAAACGCAACGGATCTGGTGCTGGATCCCCGTGCAATACCAGCCCAGTTCGGCGTACTCTTTCGCCACTTCGAGGGTAATTTTACCCCCACAACCACGAAAAGTTTCAATGCGATTCTCAACACTTTCGGCTGGATAGCGCGGATCCCCACGAGGGCCAAAAGCACTTGCAAAACCGTCCATTGTTCTGTTAGCGTGTAGGCGTGCGTGCGTGCGTGTGTGCTCTATGCTCTACGGTTTTATAAAGCCCAGTGTGAACAGCAAAATGCTGAGCAACAAATTGCTGAACCGGATTTTGTGGTCAGGGTGCTTAGTGTATTTGATTATTATAAATACAGGCTTCTAATTCCAACTCGTTTTCATTATTCTTCCTGACACTTTTAGTTAGTCTACCTTTTCTTCTGATATACCATGACTAGTCTGCCTCCTTCCAAACGCGGTTTCGTACCCGATAAAACTGATCTTGTCGGGGAAGCAAAGCGCAAGTTTGCGAGCGGAAAGATCGCTTTCCACTATGAAGGATTCCCTACCATGAAGTTCGGGTACGACAAGTTCATCTGCACCCGCATCAACAGTGACACCCAGGCCTTGGAGTTCATAATTGGCGACTTTACGACTGCCAGTCCTCCTGGACCAGATGCGAAATGGACGCTGGGAGAGAAACACATTTTTCTCACCAACGACCAGTTCATGCGCCTCGTTGGACTCATCTACAACAACATTACGACTTTAATCCGGGATCCACAGCTAACCAGCGGTAACCTGTCCACCCTGTTTCACCTCGGAAACGACGTATTTTGTGTGGTCAAGCTATGACAGTGTAGCGCTGGCCAATATCCGCCAGTTCTGCAAGAGAGGCAACGGCGACATGCAGGCCACCAAGAATGGTGTTTCTTTTGGGATAAAATCGTTTGAATCACTTCGTACCACCATCCAAGACCTGTCAATGTTCAAGGACATCAATGCTTTGTTGAAAGCACGTGGCTCGCTAGTGATTCACAACGAACCAACGGCAGCGGATTTTTCAAGCCTGTTGGCTGGCCTACCGTTCACCATGTATGGTATGTGGCTTGACCGTCTGCACGAGAACTGTGCACGTTGCGGGAAATGGTCACGTTTACACAACCAACTGTTCGTGAAGCCAGCCATGCCTGTGAATGGGGATTGGGTACACTGAATCTAACGGATGAAATGATGAACGACATCATTACTGAGCTTGGAAATGGCAAACGTCTCATTGGCATGATGTTGTTACTGCGCCCTTAGGGCCAGCTTACCGGATTTGACGACATTTTGGGTTTTAACGCCAAACAGTTTTGGACCAGCATAAGGATACCCTGTGGAGTCTGTCAAGCGTATTGCCATGGAGAAGCTGAAGATTACGGAGATTGGAGACGGGAAGATGAAACTGCCTATCGAAATCAACAAGGCCCAGGAAGGAAACAGCGGCAACGGTGGTGAAGACGGTGGTGTCTAAAGCGACGGAATCGTTTGCGTTTTGTGTTACGGTAAAGCATGTCTGTGTTACCATAAAAATGTGAAATGTAAACGCTAAAAAAAGTGCTGATTGCTTCTACTTCTACCTCAGGGACATAAAATGAAATGTAAAACCCAAAAAAAATTTGCTGCTTTTTTATTTTATTCAAGTTCTGCATACATTGCTGTGTTCATGTTAAAGTGATTGTTTACCCATTGACAAACCATTGCATCATTGTTTGCGTAATTTTTTGTGAAATAATGAATAATGTCTCTATATGATTCTCTCCGCTTGCGCGCTATAAATAAAAAAAAATGCAAAATTGACCGCAGACTGTCGAAAACGTTTGTTGTATACGTTCCATTTGATAAACAACATGTAAATCAGTTAACCATTCTCTAATCTCGTCAAAATACTCCACAGATCGTCCGTATGAGTCGAAAAACTCGATGGATGACGGCTCGCTTTGATAGAATGCTAACCAGTGTTCACCAGAACCACTGGATTTGTCCGTGTTGACGATGTAGGTGGCAGGTAAAACATTGGAGCGTTCGGGAAGTGTAGTCCCGGGCATAAACTCCTCGAAATATCCTCTCCGTTTTTGGATTTTGGCAAAGTATCTTTGTCATTGTTCGATTATCCATTTTAGTTAGTTGGTAAAGTCACAAATTAGCTGACGAAAATTGTTAATTTCTATTACCGCGTCAAACGTAAGAAATGTGACCATGATCGTGGGCTGCTTGAGCGGTTGGTTGAAGACTACTCGGATGCCTAAATTACCCTGACGAATTAAACTTAGAGGGCCGAGTCCGGTTCCCCCTGGCGTCAAATCAAAGCCGTAAATACAGAATCCGTTTGCATACTGTCGCGATTAAAAGGCAGTGCGCCAAAAGGACTGTTACGCCGTCCTAAAGTGTTCAGCAGACCATCGTAGCACTCCAAGTAATTACTGTTTGCATAATCCGGCTCGTACGGCCGATTAGAAAAGACTGTCCATCAACTTCGACGCTGATTTGAGACAAATTAAAGTGTTGAAAATTGAATGGATTTGTCTTTTTTGTGCCGTTAAAGCATCCGCTGCGACAAAAGCCACAAAAAAGCACCTTTGGGACTTGACCAATGTGTATGTTATTAAAAACAGTGCTTTGTATGTTGGCAGGTAATCTGATCGGGCGCATCAGAACACGTTCTATAGGATATTTTGCTGTTGTGGTAATAACCGCTTGCTTATAGCATTCATGTATTCTGGAACCCCTGTAATAGTAATGCATTAGATTTTTTTATGCAGATATTTTCAAATTTTTCCTGCTGCTAGAATTCCGGTTTATGCAAAACAAAGCGTATTTGTAATGGAACTCCAGTTATCAAAGGCTTGTCTTGCATGAAAATATCCGAAAACAATTTCCCGCTTAAAGGGATGTATTCATGTTTTGCGAAAAGCCTGAGTCGTGATTGTTCTGAGTTGTTAACCGAATCTTCAAAGCTTCCGGCGACATCCAAGTAAAACCACAGGATGTTAGCTGTGTATTCATCGCCTCTTGTGTAATTTAGCAAGCACTCAAACATTGCTCTGTATGGATAATAGATTGCGCAGGCTTACCAATCGGTTAGCAACCGAAACTTGAACTGATTGAAACATTGAATGAATCAAATTATTTACAGGAGCACAGGTATCCCGCTTTGATTCGCTCCCAACTACCATCAGCATTCCTTTTCTTTAGTGCCACTTCTAATTCTATGCTTAAATCCGTAAAGAAACCATGGCGTTTGATGAAGGAGCTATAAAAAATTTATGTCACCACCGCCGGAATATTTTCGGAATGGCGGCTGTGGGGCCGATTCTTTCTTCTTCTGTCCGGAATCGGTCCGCAAACGAAGGCGGTATAAAATGTGCGATTCTGCAGCAATGGCAGGTTCTGACCCTTCGATTATGGAAATTCTAAATATAATCAGGAAGATCAAATGGTGGGACCCGACGAATTTTGGTAGTGCGTTTCCGCTTCGTTGGCTTCTTTAATACCCCTTTTCTTCCTTTTTACCGCCGCTAGATGTTTGTTGAGTTGGTGCGAGAACTTGGGCGATTTTGTTGCCCACAGATTTTGCAGCTTCATGTACCGCTGTACTAGCTGCTTCTTTTAAATGAGGCGTAGCAGCTGCTAATGCGGCTTGTGCCTGCAGCGCTGCCGCCCTTACAACCGGTTGAACAAAACGAGCAACCTTGGAAAAAACTGCACGCAGAAAAATACCAAAAACTCCAATGTTTCGGTAGCTTTCACGATATCGAACAAATCCACTCCCCAGCTGTGTATGACCCAGTAAATAATCAAATAATCCCCGATGGGGCGCAAAAGCTTTATATCCCATTTTCAGTATCTTGCCGGTCGGAAATGGGTGACTACCATCGATTTTCCTGTTGCGAATTTAGCGTTGTCTCCGAGATCAGTGGCAATTGTTACTTCGATGTTGTCGAAAATGGGGCGTAAAAGTGGAACATAATGAGGCATTTCAAAACGTTCCGTGATAATTTTGAAAGCCTCAGTTGCCTTAATAGGCACTGCTCTTAAAACCTGCGCATACGTGTCACCAAGCAAAGTAAAATCCGCAACATCGCAATAAATATATAAAGATTGATTCCCAATCATGGCGTTTATAGCTTCCTGGGCAGTAAACAAAAAGTTTTGGATAATTATCGGTGCCGGCTTTGACTTTTTTCGTTCCGGTTGTTGAACGCTTTCTAAACCAGACGTATTTTGTTTTGAACCGGTTCCTTCGGTATTTTTTGATGACGGTGATTCTGTTTTTTTCGCAGAAGCAGAAGTTGTTGCTGATAGCGCAGCTGGCTTTGGCGCTGGTGTCTGCGCAGGCGGCGGTGGTGGTTGGGGCGGTGAAACTGTATTTGTTTTCGCAACTGTTTGTTGTCGAGCTTTCTTTTCTTTGAAAAATTCCTCCAACTGATTTAAACCGTCAAAATTTTGCAAGGTCAACAATATTTGCAGGATCAGAATAGGCAAACAGTTGTCGATGCTGACACCTAATATGCGTTTCAGCAGTTCATTGTTAATAGCCAGAATAACGGTATTGGCATTAATTGCAATTTGCACTTTTGATTGTTAGCTAGTAATTCAATAGAAAATGCTCTCCTCTTTTTGGATTCTTGTCCTTTTGCCAAGAGGAGCTTCGGAATTTGCGAAGAGATTGTTGCAATGATTTGTTCGTTGGTATAATTGGCGTGTAAAGTAATGCGCTTTTTTCTCAAACAGAAACTTTTCCAACCCTGTTTTAGCATCCGAATTTGTTACAATATCGTAAACCTGCAAACAATCCATGGTCTGTTCTCTGTAGGAGATTGTACATGGAATTTGGGTAATAGAGTTCGACAATTGCAACTTCCCATTTTCCAGACAATGAAATCGTTTTGCATAATTTGGTTTTCCAACTGGATGCAGTGTTATTCGAGTAAATATCTGTGCAAGCATCACTCGGCAATGTGATGTAAAATGGCTGTTGATATTGCAAGCTATTCATTTTCTAATCCGCGTTAGCTCCTTGCATAAAATTTTTTCCTACTATTGGCTCTTCTTTCATCCTCGATACACTGGCTCCGGTGTATGTGGTATTGCTTTGCTATTCGAAAAAGCTCCTCCTGAAAGTTTGTTTCAAAACCTTTTCAAAGTCCCTTTTTTTTGCAATTCTGACGACATCTTTCACCTTAAATACTGGTTTCTTTTTTTATGGTCTGTTTTCTCGTATAATCGATTAAACACAAGCAGGAATTTTCTTCAGTCACATCCGCAGGACAAAACATGAGAAGAGTGAGGAGTGTGATTATATGTCCATACAATATTTTGTAGCCGATCGTAATATTTTGGAGATTTTCGACTAGTAAATAAGCGCCATATGCGCTCACGCAGCGTTCGAATAACGCGCTCCGCCATGGAACATTTTATGTCATCGTTTTCCGAACTGAATAGCATAATCTCTTTCCGTTTGAGTAAATCCCCATTTTTATTAAAAAATTCACGGCCTTTATCAGCCTGTATTTTGTCGAATGGACCCAGGCGTTCTAGTATTTTTCCAGTGCTTTTGCCGTTGATAAACCATCTTTACACTTAATTAACTCGCATTCTATTTTTTTAGAAAAACAATCAATAGCAACCAACACGTAGCCATAATTTTGTTCCACTTTTTAAACTTTTGCATATCCATCAAATCTACCTGAGCTGGCTATTTTATTTAGGACGACCACCGGATTCTGTGGAATTTTCGGTTGACAGGCTTATGTAAAGTGTAGGCATCGATCCCTCAAGAATATTTTTGGCTTTTTCCTTGGGAAACATTTTCTGGAAGGTTTTGTAAAACCGTTCGAGCCCCCTAGGCTGCTCAGTGCACTAGGATTGAGATAGTGCTGGTCCATCGGAAACAGGCTGAGTAATTTTAGGTACCTCGTTGGCTTTGTCACCCAGTTTTAGACGAATCTTCTATTTTTTTTTTTCTATTTTCGTCACTGTCATCAGAACAGCAAGAAGAAACACAATTCAATTTCATCCCTTGTCCAAAATTTAGATTTACCGGCACACAACCGACATTTTAAAGAACCTTTAGCCAGCGGCCCTTTAATACCTTGCCCTTTATAAAAAAACTTTTGTCTGCTCTCGTACCCGCTCGCCACGGCGGCGTGGTACTCTTCTGCGCTTACAGCTTGGAATTTATTATCGGTGATATTTTTGTTTCGTTTAGCGTTTGTTCCAATGCGTTTACCGCGTTTCCTTTTTTCAATGAAAAGATGGATATTTCATCCGAATCAATTCAATCAAGTTTTCTTGATTTTTTGATTTTGAACTGTTTGAATTTCTTTTCGCTTTTTTTTGTTAACGGTGTGGTTATTGATGATAGTTGTGGTGTTTTAGTATTACAAGATATAATATTCTTTTGCATAGCCCCTTTACTAAGTAAATTGTGCTTTCTGCCATTCGCTTAAATTTTGACTTGAAAGGATTTTTGCTGTCAAATCCCCAAGCGATAAAATGTTGTTCGCTTCAGGTGGAGCTTGTAAAACTGTCAGCTCGGCGGCTCGCTTCTTGATATCCCGCTCAGGCACAATATAATGTACCTCCATGACCTAAATTAGAATTTAGCGCTCCGGCCAGAACACTGCTAAAACTGGCAGCACTGCACCCAGAAAGCCACCTTTTGTGTTAATAGCTTTTTTTAGCTTTTGTGGGATACCGTCGAAGAGCTAATAATCGTATCGGCTTTTCCAGCGTCTGCAAATTCGCGTACTTTCTGGTGATAAATTTACGGTATTTTTTACGATATTCAAGCAGCACTCTTCCAGCCCTTTAATATGCTTTTTGTTACAATGATTCGCGACAGCTCTGCGATCTTTGGGGTTGAGCGACGAGAGAAACAGCTAAAAAGAAGCAAATTCTTTCAAATGTTTCGTCATGTTGACGGCACTGCACAAAAATTCGGGTCGGTATAAATTCTTGCTGTTTGAAAGTCCGTTTTGTTTTCTTGCACAACATGAGATCTAACACGCAAATAATCGGGACAATTCGGTTTTAAATCCAAAATCAAAGGTTCAAATGGAGTAGCAGTAATCTTTTTGTACGCTTTTTTCAGATGCTTAAATCCTGTTTGTCTTGATAAATAATCGAGTTGGTTGTTGTCGCGAACATTTTTAAACAACACAATATACTGAGTATTTAAGGCAATATCCCGACTTGCTTTACCTTGCTTAAATAAATTCTGTGTGATATAAATTGCTGACAAATTTCTGTGATGTATTCCTTGCGTAAATAGTTTCGTGGCTAACTCCACTACTGCCATTTCGCCCGCCAGATCATCAATAATTAGCAGATTGCTTTCTGCTTTTAGAAAAACTCCGAATCTAGTAAATCGTCTTTAACCCTTTAACAAATTCTGTTGCTGGAAAAATCTTTTAATTTCTTCGTAAGAGTTTTGCCATTGACTGTATGCTACCACTATTCTGGTTGGGACGACGTCCATTGCATTTCCTTTCAGCATTTTAAGAACATATTGTGTTTTACCACTCATTGTTGGCCCACATATTATTGCTCCGAAAGGCCATTGGAACCTGAGATCATAACCAACTTCTGGATACATGGCACAAATAACCAATATCGTCGCAACTGCGCACTTGAATGTGCCAAATCGACTTGCACCAGCTTAATTTGAACAGACTTTATCACAGAATACGATCTAAAAAATTCTCTTGTCTTTGTGGCGCGTAATATATCCGAAAAAATTCCACGCCAATTATATCGCAACGGTAAATTACTGTCAATGGCGGACGCACACTGCGCGAGTCACGAAATTATGCAAAATACTTTTGCAGCTTATTGCTACGGGTTGCAAAGGAGCACGAATAACAAATTATAAGGTTGTTAATATTATTGCTTCATGTCAGCTGCGACGACAAAACCTTGAAAATATTGGCCATTCAACTGGTGACAAATACTACGAGCCAGAGATATTTCCAGGCATGACAATAAAGATGATGAAAAGCCACATGTATAGTCTTTAATAGTGGAAAATGTAACATACTTGGTTTAAAAAAATTCGAACATATTGAGGAAGTCTATCAGAACTTTGCCAACTTCTCAAATAGATTTTGCTCGAGCTTCACTTTGGAATTCTTTCCATTTTCCTTAGCTGGTGATTCGACACTCTCCATTGACACCGCGTTGCTCCTCGGTACAATCGCAATCGTCTGAAAATTATATATATATAATATTGTTTTTTTGCCAGGATTTTTTAAAAGGTACCAATTTCTTCTTCTGTTTCATAGGAGCTGAAGGAACTGTCCGAATCCGTATCGTATCCTGTAATTAGGGTGCAGTTGACTTGTGGTATTACTCAATTAAATTTTTTTACTTACCGGAGTCGTTGGGAGCGTCCGGCTGTTCATGATTGAGCATTACAATATGTCCAGGAGTTTGGTTGCAAATAGCACGTATAGTTTTTAACTGTGAGAACGCATTTGATTATAACAGTCTATATCAACAAAATCCTGTGCATTTTGCTGCACAGCAATTTGTTTCACAGCATTATCTTTCTCGGTAAACTATTTTGCGTGTGAGAGCGCTTATATAAACACATGTCAAATTAACCGAGTCAAGTCATTAATGTCAGTGTGACGTTCGCTATGATTACTTTCACTGCTGTTTCTTCTCCGTTTGTCGTAGAAAGACATTTGTTTTCTAGGCAACCGAGTAGATAAAGCTGTGACGGTTAATTTTTGTTCGTAATTACTTTATTTGCCGAATCGAGATACACTAATTCCGGTAGAAAAGACTGTATTTTGGAGCAGCTGTCGTTTGCGCGCTGACAACAAATGCGCAAAGGATAGATGTTCCCAAAAAATACTCTTTAAATTAAACGAAAAACTTTGACTGATAAATTTAACTTCAAACTACTCTCTGCTTCAAATCAACCTGCTAATTAACCAAAAACAAGGTTAAATTTTTTTGAGCAGTTGTCGTTTACGTGGTAAACAACAATCGCACGTAAACGATAAATGTCTAAATGATACCCTTAAAATAAAAAACAAAATGAACTACTGCACAGTTATGGGTATAATTCTGTTTCGATGAACACTTAAAATAACATAAGCAAATGGCACGCGCAGCGAATATATTCGTTTTTTAATCATAATAATTCTGTAAGTTTTACTTCACTGTTGTAGTCGTTAATTTTATGTCCTATAAAAGTTAAAAAGAAATGGCAGTATGTATTAACGTCTACTTCCTTTTAGGGATTCCAAAAACCCGCAACGAAACTGCCACAATATTTTAAGGATTTTGCCAGCCAGCAATGTCTACAGCATCAAGTAGAAACCGACTGGCTGTGGCCACCACCAAGTACTTAAACATCCAGTCCGACGAATGGCGCACTAAGACGGTAAGAAATGTTATTATGCAGTAACCTGATTATCAGTTGCATTTACAGGGTAAACTGCGCAAGTTCCAGAAGAGCGCTCTGACCCGTACATTCACCACCATCAGAAAACAATGTTCACTGCTATTATTGTGATACTGAAGAAGCTGTTGGACGTTGCACAAATGGAAAAGTATCACATGGAAAGCATTGCAACTTTTGGCTTCCTGTCCGCCAGACAGTATGCCATCGTCTGATGAGGGCTACTGGATTGATGAAATATCAAATTACCCATCACACTACTCGAAAATCACACGCATCATCGCTGACAACAAAAAAGAAACAAGACGAAACGAAATTGCTGGAGAAAAATTCGCGAACTCACATTGGAACGACCAGTGAACTGCGCCACCGATCAGCTGTCGGAAAGTGAGCTTAAGGCCAGAACCAAGGCGTACAAATCCTTGTGGAAACAACTGACTGAGCTGACAAACTCTGTATCAATGTATAACGACAAAATTAAGGAACACTGCCTCTCCCTGATAACTGGCTTTGAACATCTCGAAATCAAAGCTAAACATTGAGAAGATGACCATTGGTAAGTGTAGTTCCTCTGACTTGTATTAAGTTTTATTTCACAGTTTATTGCAGCCCAGGAAGCGTTCCTTCCCATTGTCCAAGAAATGTCCACTGTTAGCACTCTCATGACCGATACCTGACCCAGTCTGAGAACGGACGTGATGTCAGCGCTGCTTTGAACAAACTGGATGTTGCCATAAACCTGGCTAAGAACGCGCTGCATGGTGTGATCAGCTTGTCTATGTGTATTCATTTTTTAATGTGGTTTTATTTCATTTTGTCAGGTGACCATCCGGAAGTCCGTGATGACCCACGCGTGGATGACATAGGAGAAAGCGAATCGGAAATGAGCACCTCGGACGATGAATAATGCTTTACTTACTGGTTTTCATTTTGCTGTTACTGGTAAACTATATAAAAATTCTGAATAACGTAATTGTTTTATGCGTCTTATCCGCTTTAGCTTTTGATGCTTTCACCTACTTTATACTATACCCGTACATAAATCAAATAATACAGTACAGTCAATGGTCAAGGGATTCCTTATACACTATAGAAAACTAGGAGTAAATATTTAGATACAGTCAACAACTAACGATTTAATCAGTAACTATGGTAATATTTTGTAAATTATTAATACAAAGTATATTTTAGTTTTAATTTTTTGCGGAATTTATTTACTTATTGTGACGTCACAAACTGCAGTCCGAAGTCCAGTGATAACTGGAATCAAAACCTTTGGGACGCCGTTTACTA